>NC_083276.1:72435638-72749804 GCF_963506605.1 Zootoca vivipara
CAAAAAAGAAAACCAACCCCCAACCAGGCCACCCCCTAAACCACAAACACAACACAACACACACCTCCTCTGTGTGTGTGTGTTTTAAAAAGGAGAGGCAAAAGACAGGTGGGGATCTGAGGACTCCACATTGTTCTATTCCATTAGACCTTTTGCTGCCCCCCCTTCTTTTAACATACTGTATTGAAACTTATTTTTGGAATGCCCCTTAGTTTTAACATTAATTTCCCAGGCAGCATCAAACAGGTGCCAGGCGGCTTTGCTGTTCAAGAAAAACAAAATCTAAGTCTTCTTGGGGCTTACGGGACTTACTGCACGGTGCCTTGGACCCAAGCCAACGAAAACAAAAATACCCAAGGAAATGAAAATGAGCCCTCACCTCTTTAAACTGACTGTTGACTAGCCCAAACAGAGAATTTTTTTGTTCAGCACTTCTGAACCTCTACAGTACTTAAGTGGAAGGGAGTTCCACAGTTGCAAGAACGCCTCCCTACATGCCCATGCACATCATCTTCTTTAAGCCATGTCTTCTTCTAGTTTGAA
The DNA here is from genome assembly GCF_963506605.1 of Zootoca vivipara. Taxonomy (NCBI): domain Eukaryota; kingdom Metazoa; phylum Chordata; class Lepidosauria; order Squamata; family Lacertidae; genus Zootoca; species Zootoca vivipara. The sequence continues at coordinate 72,436,182 of NC_083276.1, forward strand.
GGTCAGCCACAGTTAACAGTAGCTATAGCACAAGTACAAACAACAAGCCTGTCACGTAGAAAAGTTTGTCCCTTTCTTTATTTAAGGTGACTTTGGGCTCATCCAGACTTCATTTTATGCTGCGACTCTCGGCACAGGTCCATGCTTTAAACTAAAGTTCTGTGTCTTAAGTGTTTCTTTTTCTTTTTTGGCTCGATACTTTCCCCACGAAAAACTGCTCTTTATCACTGAATCAGAGCAAATGCCAATCCACAGAAAACACAAATTGCCGTTTGTTCTGTTAAAGAGTGGGTTTTCCTGAGGAAAGCCCGAGGGCAAAAAATAAAATAAAATAAAAAGTGCTCCGATCTTTAAAGCACCAACCTGTGCCTAGAAACAGCAGGGCAAAAGGTAAGTTTGGATGAACCCTATGACTGGTTTTGTATTATTCGGTACTTGTTGCTACTAAGTGGATATTTCATTGCACAGTGTCACCCACCGAACAGAGAGTATTTCCCATCAATTCGCATGGGAAAATATGGGGGAGCCTTAGTACCACTTGTCAAAATTCTCATGCAGGGTGACTTTTGGAACACGTGGCATAAAACATTTAAGGGCATGTTTGGTAAAACAGGTGACCAAACAGCCACAAGGTAGAGGAACCCTGCCATTTTGTTTCCAGCCAATTCAGTTTGACCATTTAACATGTCACGGCAAACTATATTCCTGTGTAAGTGGCCACACTGTGTGAAAGCAAGCAAGTGCAATTATATGCACTTACTGTATCACCTTCATAAACAAGTATTTTCAAGGTGACTTGCAACGCTTCAGTAAGTCTCAGTCTGGGGGGAAAAAAACATAAACTACGTTCTTTAAAAACAAGCAGCAGTTAGAGTAATGAAACATTAACTGCAGGAGCACGAGATTTCTTAATCATTTAAAGATGGGGCAAAGTCTCTGGTTGGAGCCTAACAGAGCAAACCAGCACATGGGAAGCAAATCCCATTGAGATCAATGGGGCTTATTCCCAGGCAAGAGTGTTTAGCATTTCACAGCCTAAACTTCTTAAACCAGGCACTAGGTAGGCAGTCTTGGATAATAATAATACTAATAATAATAACAACAACAACAACAATAACAACAACAACAACCTCAGCCACCTATCTAACCTGCCACAGTGGGGTACCCAATAACTTTAACAAATGAGAAGTTTCATGTGGAGTGTGATTGACCACAGAGATACCCAGCTGGCACTCCATTAGCTGTGGACTACAACTCCAATCACCCTTCATGATTGGCTGTGCTGGCAGGGGCTGATGGGAGTTGTAGTCCACAATATCTGGAGAGCAACAGGTTGGCTACCCTTGATTTATAAGAACACAGCAAGCTGCCTTAGGCCAAATCAAGCTCTTTTTCCATCCAACTGTCACCACCTGTCCAGAATATTTCCCATCACTTGCTGGCTGATCCTTGAAACTGGAGCGGCCAAGGATTGGCCTAAGGATTGTGGACCTTCTGCATGTAAAGCAGGGTGCCATAGATATGGCCTCTCCCTTGCCATAAGCTCAATGCTTATGTTTCATTTCAGCAAGGGATTGCAACCTTTGGGTTAACCCATTTGCTTTAGAGTAAAGGTGAGTGCTGAGGTGAGGTCTGCGGGAAGAGAGGGCAAGGGGGCGCCATTTAAGTCAGTCCTCCAGATGTTGGTGGGCCCTCATCCAGCATCACCAAGGATGATGTGAGTTCTAGGGACATCTGGAAGGGTGCTGGTCCCCCATTTAAGTGTTCTGTGGGTGAGTTCCCAGGCACAACAGGCAGCAAGGGGAGCATGTGGAATTGCTTAAGACATCAGGAGACTTCGGGATGACTGAGGGAGGGAAGAATTCAGGCTGCCGTGGCCAGGCACGTGATAAATAAGTACAGGGGAAATGTGTAGCAAGGTGTGCCGCAAAGATAAGGACAAGAAGTGTGCAGTCCTGTTTTTCATCACCACAACAGCCACTGTGAATGAGAAATGAAGAACTGTGTTGCAGCGTAGCGGACTGTCACAGTGACAACACAGTAACAGATTTGAGGGGTACTATCCTCAAAGCTACGGACATGAGTCTGACCAAACTGCAGGAGGCAGTGGAAGACAGGAGTGCCTGGCGTGCTCTGGTCCATGGGGTCATGAAGAGTCGGACACAACTAAACAACAACAAATCCTCTTTCTAGGAGCGGGTTGGGGTTTTGTTTGTTTCTCCCCTTTGCAAAACCAGCTGGTTAATGTCAAGTATCAGTAGAGCACCTGTCTATTTTGGAATAAGCCACAAATGCACTAATGCCTTATGCAACCAGTAGTGCTTTGGTGTGGCAAGCAAGTTCATCCCTTTGGCCTCGTGCTAATGCATTTAATTAGCTTCTGTCCCTTTTGCAGCACCGAGAGACCAAGCAGTTGACCAATGACATTGGTCACTGTTGCTGGTCTTTCATATCCTTTTTAGTGCATTTATAATGTCTTAAGGTCAGTTTGCTTAAGAGGAAGAGAAGCAGCCTCTGAGGCACTATAAAATCTGTAGTAAGTCAGTTTTGCTGTTTCTCCTCCTCTAGAAGTAAGGGCTCATCAACACCATCCATTTAAAGTGCTCTTGTACCACATTCATGCCCCTCCCCAATGAATCCTGCGAACTGCAGATCCTTGAGGGTCTCCTAACAACTCAGCACCCTAAACAAAGTACAGGATGTGACCTAAATTACTCAGCAATAAGGCTCACTCTATAGGTGAGCTTTCTTGGAAGAAAGTGGACATAGGATTGCTGCTTCATTTTTTTGTAAAAGGAAAACTGAGAAGCTATTGAATACTAGGGCTCATCCAGACTTCTTCTAGTCCTACTACTTCCCCCTGGAGAAACCCACTCTGTCCTGCTGAATCAGAGCAAATGTCAATTGGGTTTTCCATGTATTGTATCGACAGAATACTCTGATTCAGTGGTAAAGAGCAGGTTTTCCCAGGGAAAGCAGCAGGGCAAATGGAAAACCTCTTGTGCATTCTAGGCACAGGATGAGCAAAGTGTGGATGAGCCCCTAGAGAGAGTGGGAACTGCAGGCTGCTGCACCCTATGCTACCTAAGCAAGTGTATTTTAGTTTTTGCCACCTGAGAAGCAGGGAAATTTTAAAGCTGAAAATAGAAACCACTAATGTTGTAGTAAATTAGTATATCATTTGCTCAGAGGTTCATCCTCTAGAGGTGCTTTTTACTGATGATTTGTGCTCATGATGCTATTGGAGTGGTCATAGTGCTTCATTTCCAATTAATGCATACCCTGTAACTTCTTGTTGAAATCTCGTAACTTTTCATACCACAAACATTCTGGGTTTTTTGTGGGGAGAGGGTGTCTCCACATTTGTTGCCCTGTAGCCCTTCCAGACACCAATAATGTGTTATGATTGGGGAAGCATCACAGAACTAGTAAAGCGGAATGATGTGTGGGTGATCCAGTATAAATCCACCATTAGTGCATTAATTTTGTGCCAAGAACATGTTGCAGAATACACCCCCCTCCACAAAAACCCAAGTCTTGAGGAGCTCAGAAACCAACTCCTGCAAGCACAACAGGAAAAAGTAGTAGCCTAGTTGGATATCCTTCCAATTTCCCATTTTGCCAGCATGTCTAGGAACAAGATGCAAATGACGATAAACACTACAGTGTAGTCTCACTGTTTGCCTTTTAACCTTCAGAAGATGACGATAGCTATCTTCACTATTGAAATGTGTCGGTCCTAATACATGTAACTGCTTGCTATATATCCAGCAGTCAAAGAAACCAGGACCAGTCACAGTTGGCAGGAAACTCCGAAACAGAGAGAGTCCAGGAGGGTTTCAGGAACAAAATGTTCCTTGTATTCCCTGAGTTAAATACTGTGCTAAGAGTCCAAGCATTCTAGGGACAGTTACTATTGCCAAAGCATCATTTCCCAAAGCATAAATGTGTGTATGCAGAGCAATTTGGGCTGGGTTTTTTCTGCTTTTATCCAAGAGTAAATAGATTTGGCTATCTTGCCTTCATCTCCTTTTGCATAGAGGGCCTGGTTTGTACATAATGGGAGCCTATGCTTTTTCCCTCTGTGAACAGAACCTGTGTGAGCTTTGGGTTTGCAGACCCCCCCCCTTCCTCTTTCTCTCTTGCTGCTGTGAGGCAGAGATTCCTTCCTGCTCTTTGTTTTCAGTCTTAAATAAACCACAGCTTCCTGTTACAGTGGAACTGTGGTTTGATAGAATGAACCAGGATCTGAAATCACAGTTGGTTTAAACAAACTCCAGCATTTGCATGCAGCAAGGAGCTGTGATTTATTGGAAAGTGAAAGTGAGTGCTTCTAGCCTCCTTGCAGCTGTGCACGGGCAGGGTAGGAAAGGAGAATGTGCAAGCCCCAACTCACCATGGCTCTTTCACCTAGTGAGAAATTGTGGCATCCCATTGCATCTGAAGCCACTTCAAGTAAATGGTGGGTGATGGTGACCTAACTAGGGGACAGGTGTCTTTATAAGGCTCTGTACAGATGTAATACCACTGATCACTTAACCTTAGGGAACAGCTTGAGCCAACCTGTGAATGTGTGCACTCTCTCCTCCCTCTGTGGACACAACTTCCCATATATGTTATGGGACATGCACTGAGACAAGCCATGATTGGAGCAAATCTGATTCCCCCGAAATTGCCTAACTTGCAGACATGCTTATAAACCATAATCTAATTTCTTAGGAACATAGGAAACTGCATCATACTAATTCAGAGCACTGGTCAACCTATTGTCTACTACTCTGACTGGCCATGGCTCTCTGGGGTTTCGCACTTGGATCTCTTCCAGTCTTTACCCGGAGATCCTTGGGATTGAACTTGGGACCTTCTGCATGCAAATGAAATACCGTACTCTGCCACTGATCCACGCATACAGTCAAACCTCGGTTTACGTCTACCGCTGTTTGCGACTGCTTCGGCGAGCGACCGCTGTGGACCCGGAAGTGTTTACATCCGGGTTCCGCAGTGTCAGATGCGCAGAAGCGATCTGCGCAGCGTGTGCATGCGCAGAAGCGCTCTATCGGCGCTTCGCACACGCACAGAAGCGTGCCTTCGGGGAGCGACCACTTCGGGGAGCGACCACCTCCGCGGAACGGATTGCAGTCACAAACCAAGATACCACTGTACACATTCCAATCCTTGGTTTACAAATGAGGTCATGATCTGCGTTCTTCATAATTTGTCTCAGTGCCCATGTTATATGAAATCCTGACAGCAGATAAAGGGGAAAGAGCAAACTCTTTGGGATCTGCCTCTGTCCCTAGTGGTCTTGGTGTGGGGGTTTCAGACTGAGATGCCCAGGATTATTTTGGCCCCTGGGCTCAGGGCAGGGACCCAGTTCTGGTACATGTTGGTAACTACTCAGTACTGCCTTTTCTTTACTTACTGATTAGATGATTATTGGTAACCATTGCTGACTGGTTCCTTTTTGTATTTTATTTTAAGGAGCCTAAAATCTTGCAATTCCTTCCATTCTAGATTGAATACAAATTTTGCAATGGGTCTGATAAAGAATGTGTATCTCCCAATGGCAAAAGCAACAAGAAGGAGACTTTGAAGGTACGTATAGTTTAGATGTGTGGAAAAGAATATTTATTCTATTTGTGTGGGAAGCTGTTGCTCGAGGGACTGGAATCTCTTTCTCTTTGGCCCATAGGCCACATCTCTGGAGTATCACAGCAAGGCCAGAATTCTTTTTTTTAAAAAAACAAACAAACAAACACTGCCCTTTCTTTCCTGTGGATTAGTTAGCGTGCAATTTATTTATTTATTTATTTATTTATTTATTAAATTTATATACTGTCATATACCCGGGGGCCTCAGGGCAGTTCACAGAATAAAATCAAGATATAAAACCACAAAATACATAATAAAAATAAAAACAACCCAATAGGCTCCCCCCCAAAAAAACACATTTTAGAAGGGCATAGGATGTAATTAATTAAAATTACAACTTCGCCGTGCATAGGGTAGCTCATCTTCAGCTATATTTTCCAGAAAAATCTTCTCACTAATAAGATAATTTTAATCCTTTCTTTGAGCTGTCAGTGGTCTCCAGTCAATGTCACACATGGGCTTTATTAACACTACTACAACTGGCGACAACTGTGGAGGTACAAGTTCCCAGTGAAACAACAACAATGCAAAACCAGTTTACTTATAACCTCCACCCCTTCCTTACCTGCCCTTGTATGCCCAGTAGGTCACTGTGTTCTGCAGGAGCATTTCTCCTTAAAGTCCCAAAAATATTAGAAGCTCTTGGAGCAGGGCTTTCATTGTGGCTGTCCTTGTTCTGTGGAACAGCATTCCTGTTGAGATACAACAAGCACCCATCAGAAACAATGGAAATCATGCTTGCTTTGACAAGATTTTCCAGCTGAATGAAAAATCCTCTGCCTTCCAGTATTCATTTTGTATTGATTTTAAACTTGTTTTTAGTTGTTCTTTTGCCGTTTTCAAAACTATTTTATCTGTTTTTATGATATGTCTGTAAATCTGTATATGAGACACATATAAGCAAAAGTGATTCATAAATTAATACTTACAGAAAAATAAATAAAACCTGGAGAATTCTGAAGCTGGGTGTGAAAGTGAATTGCTTTTCTATGGTACTCCGTAAGGCTTGATACGCCCAATACCTGGGCTCCTTAATTAAAATCAATGGAAGTGGCTGTGAAGGATTCATATTCTGCCCTGTTGCCAGAATATAACTGGCTCAAGGTTACTCATTCAGCTCCATGGCCAAGTAGGGTTTTGAGTCTTTGTCTCCCAGGTCCTCATCTGACCCGCTGTAAGCACTATGTTGTGCTGCCTCTTTGAGTAAAAAGGATTTGTTCCAAGCAGCTGTGGAACCCGCATTAAGTAAGAGGCCAAAATCAATAGCAATTTTACCAGATAATAAAGCACTTGATGTCCCAGCCACTGTTTCACTCCCTACAATGTGAGTTGTTTCTCTAATGAATGCCATGGTCTCATCTTCTCTCCTCAGTTTTTCACCCACTTTTTTTCTTTTTTGCTAGCATAGGAGAAAGAAGAAAACTGTGTTCATGAGTGTTTTCACCCCTCTTTCCCCCATCTCTGTGGTCTAACAGGTACAGAAGAAGAATTACAGGCAGGAAAAGAAAAGAGCGACCAAGCAACTCTTCAGTGCTTTGAAAGATCCCAGTGTGGTTATTATGGCAGATTGGCTGAAGGTAATTTAGTATAAAGCATCATTTTAAGAAGATCCAGGTACTCTTAGGGCTGTTCGATCAAAATCCATCAGCTGCCTTCTCTCCGAAGGTTGCTTGCTGCTTACAAATAGTCCTGTTTCGAGAATAAAACTTGATGACTCAAATACTATATTTTTTGATCTAAAATTTATATATGTCGAAATGAGCATTAAATTTAGACTAGGGAAGCAAGGGAAATGGCTAGGAAGACAGATAGCCTGACTGTTGGCTCACCAAGGACTTCCTTTCTTTCAGAATGCCTTCCATATTAGTTAAGTGCCCTTTTCTGGTGGTGGTGTGGGGAGAGGAGACCAGTTTTCTGAAAAGCATTACAATGTTAATTCTGACATTTATGGAAATGCATTTAGGCAGAAAATTTAGGAATGATGTATATTTTTAAGCAGAAAATGAAAGAGCTATCTTCATGCCATCAACAGTCCATCCAGCCCAACAAGTCTAAACACTACTGGCAGAAGGTTCTCTTCAGCCTTACTAACCAACCAACCTCCCTTTATTTGGAGATGCCAAAGGCTGATCTGGTGGCCTTGTGTATTTATGGTATATAAAGCTGGGATTGCTAATGGGGCAGGCGTATTTGTTCCCACAGAGGTCTTCTCTGGTGCTCAATGAGTCTGAAATTAGCAACAAAAGAAGCATAGGGCAGGTTGCCATGCGTGTGTGAGATGCTCACCACAGTTTCTCCTGTTTGCAAATATGCCCATAGGCTCAGAAAGGTTGGTGACCTTTGATATAAGCCACACGTTCTTGTTGTTGAAACTTCTAATCATTTCCTTTAAATTATAGCTTCCCACTAATTATGCCATCACTCTGCATTCTTGCAGGACCAAACCCTTACATAACAACGCAGTCATGAAGTCACCTTCTGATCTCTGGTGATCACATCTATTTCTGGCAGCCATTTTCTGAAGTTCTAACTGACACTGGCTTCCATCAGCCCATAGTTAATGGTTCACTTTAAATGTGCCTTTCTGATCTGTTTGTCCCCTCCCTGCTAGCACGTGGAGGAAATAAACTTTGATCTCAGAACCAAACAACGTTTCCATAAGATACGTGAAAGAGAAATGGGCTCCTTTGGTTATTTGAGGTTTTCTGCAACCTTTCTAGGGAGCCACTAAAACACTAGCTATGCTACAGTGGTAGCGGGTAAGTAGGAGGAGCAGACTCCCCACCCCCTTGAAACCCTGGAAATGTAAAAAAATTAAGTGACTTCAGCGTGTGTTGCCCTTTTGGATGTAAGAGGCTACAGTCTCTCCAGGGAAATGCTGCATAAATGTCTTGGGGTAAAAGCAAAATTGCACCCTCTTAATGAGCTGCTTAGTGAAAACCAGCCCTTTTCTTTGCAGGCAGCTTCCCCTGGGAGTTTTGCTTCAGCCCCAAGTTACTTCATGAGAAATCATACAGCATGAGAAGCCACTGGGGAGAATAGAGCTTTTTCAGTATGGCTGCATTGTCCTCTGATCCTATTAAACAAGAATATTCACTGGATAGGGACTGTCTAAAACTGCTTTGCTGGATAGGGGCTTGGCTTGTGAATAAATCCACCTAATTCCTTCCACCCCCACCCCCCATTTCTCAGATTCGTGGGACTCTGAAAAGCTGGACCAAGTTGTGGTGTGTGCTGAAACCCGGAGTCCTGCTGATCTACAAAACACCAAAGGTCGGGCAGTGGGTGGGCACCATCTTGCTTCATTCCTGTGAGCTGATTGAGAGACCCTCCAAAAAGGACGGCTTCTGTTTCAAACTTTTTCACCCGCTGGATCAGTCCATTTGGGCCGTGAAGGTAAGTGCAAGGCCCAAACTTGGCAACAAATGTTGAGCTTCCTTGAGGAGAAAACAACAGGCCCCAAGCAGGCTCAGGAGTAGCTCTGGCAGCTATTGGGGGTCTGAATCTTGAAGAATTTGTTGATGGGATTTATTGTGGGGAAGGGAAACCTCGGTGAAATCAAGAGAGATTTCAGCAGAATTCTCTTTTGGGGAGCATTCCTCGTGATAGATCAGGAGTGGGAAACTTCAGGGCCGGAGGACAAAAATAACCCTCCAGGCTTCTGTTTAAGGCCCTCGGGATCCTCTCTAGGCTATGCCCTCTATGCCACCGCCCTAACCTGTGCTTGTTGCCTTCAAGGAGGAGGAGGTAGGTAGGTAGGTAGGTAGGGGGTCAATTCTCCACATGTAAAGTGATATTTCCTTCCATGCTGCATCTGTCCTGGTCTAACTAGGTTGGAACCTCTATGGGAACACAATATCGGGCATTGTATTTATACGCCTCTAGTACAATAGAGCCTTGAACTTTTTGTGGGCCTCTGGGCCCAGTGGAAGATATTATTGCCTGAAGATCTTGCAACCTCTATTTATAAGTAATCCAAGCAACATTGTCAAGAAATGACACTCTCCCCCTGAGACATAAATAAATAGCATTTGCTGCCAGCTGTGATGAATGAGAATGGCTCGTCACCACCTTCTGACACGTTCAGAGATTATTAACATCTGCTCTGAGGGAACAGTGCTTAACCACACTTGAATCTGGCCCATTCCTGACAGTAGCAAGTCTGCAGACTGACAGCAAAGATACTGTGAGGAACATTTTCAGTCTAAATTAATGCAGTGCTGATTGCTCCATCGCAAGAGACTATAAATGGGGCCATATTTATGCTTGGAGAGCTGATATCATTTTTCATGCTGGCATCAGAAATATGGTATGTCAAAAATGGAACCACAGACATCCAGGTAAATGTCTCATAGCTGGCCACTCAGAACAGACCCATTCTTGTTTGGAAATGAAACATTCTTTTCTTTCTTTCTTTCTTTCTTTCTTTCTTTCTTTCTTTCTTTCTTTCTTTCTTTCTTTCTTTCTTTCTTTCCATTACATTCTAACATGCCAAAGTGCTCTGAAATAAAAATATTGTGTTTTGGAAGGCAAAACAAAAATTCCATGCAAGGTAATAGCTTTTCATAGGATCAGCCAAAAATCATGAAGAATTGTATTCATTTTTCAAGTTGGAAACATAAGAATCTGCCTTTTAGCAAGTTGGACAAATTTTCTATCTAACTCAGTGTAGTCAACTCTGACTGTCAGCAGCTCTCTGGGATTTCAGAGGGGGAAACTTTCCCATCCCTACCTAAAGATGCCAGAGATTTAACCTGGGGCCTCCTGTGTGCAAAGCAGATGCTGAAACACCAAGCTTTGCCCCTCTTCTTGATCCTGCTTGTTATGCAAAAAATATATATAAATAAATAAATAAAAAGGAGGGAGGTGCACAGAAAGATGCCTTCCACAATGGAAGTCCCCAACATGCAGTTTGTAATGGTTATCTGTGATTTCTGCCTACCATGCAAAAAATATTGGTCAAATTAGCTGGTATTCAATTCAATTGGGGTCTTTAAAATATTGAAACACAATGTGTGTTGTAATTAATCCTAATAATGAACTTGAAATACCAAGTTGTTCACTTGCAAATATTTATCTCATGGGGAAATGTTGGCAGTCGTTAGAAACCTCTCTTTTTTTTTGTCACAAGGTTTTGCTCTGATGTTTGCATTATTGTCTTTTAAATTGGGCCCATGAACAAATTGGTCTGCTTTTGACCTCCTTAATAAAGCGTTAGGCCTGGGTACCTTAAGCCTGCCTCCTTCCAGGTGAACCATTAGTGATGTCATAACATAACCAAATCTGATGTGCCACTATTCCACCCCTGGTTTTCACATGGCAAGCTGAAAGTGTCCCGGCTGTGAAAATTGCATACTTCCTGAAAATATGTCACCTCACAGAGGAGGCCTGACAACTTTCCTTTTTTTGTGACATGTCTGTCTGTCTCGAGAGACAATGAAGTGCGCCTTCAGGGGTGAAGTCAAACTGCTGTGTTAGCAGCACCAAAGTGACCTCCCTGGGGCGCAAGCCTGGGCAGTGTTTGTAGGTCCTGAGCTGCCCAGACGACAATACCCACCTCTCAGCCTTACTGATGTGGTCCAAAGGAAAGCAGAGCAATACGTTTGGCACTAGCTTGACCACAGGAGGTAATGACTCAATGCATTGTGCATGATTAGCAAGATCCAGTCTAATGACTCCTTATGTGAAACCTTTGATGGGGCTGTATTGCGAGAGAACTTCACCAGCTTTGAGGTTCAGCATTGAGACTCAATTTTTGTCATCTGGGATGGTCTTTTGAGATACATGTCATAGCTTGGCTCTGACGTGAACACTTTAAAGTGAGAGCACTTTGGGACATGCTTTTAAAATGTTCTTTTAAAGAGTGTTGATCATTTAATCCTAAACTTGTTTACTCAGGAAGAAAATGAGTTGACTCAGTTAAGTGTGCGAGAATTGCTTGACTGCAGTCAAAATCAGGGAGTTTCTTCAGCTTTCTTACAGAAGCTAAGCTGCCTAATAGAATACTTCCAATTCCAGATATGTTGAATATTGAGAAGCTTTCAAAGGTTCATATGGAATGTGTATCAACAGTTAGCATCACAGGTGGCCAAACATGGACTGTAGGATTTATTTATTCATTGCAGTTTTGCATAAGAAAAAAAAATATTTATTGCCGTTTTTTAGATTTTGCTCCTGAGGACCAGAAAAGTGGGAAATAAAATAAGAGGCTACCTCCAATCATGTTGATCTAGAGATGATCTGACAATTCAAACTGCTGAAGCAACACATTTTCTGACCTAGTTTTTAATACCTAAAAATCTCTGTCGGGGAATGAGTACATTTATTTACTTGCCCTCCCTGGAAGAGGCCAGGCTAAGACATCTTTTCTCTTTTGCAAGATGGGCTTGTGAATGAAACTGAAGCTATTGCTATGGAGACATAATAGACAAATGAGCAGGGCTGGGAATCTCATCATTCAGCTTAGCAGATCACAATTCTGCAGCTGACATTAATATGAAATGGCAGTACTTCTAGTGGCCTTTTCCCTTTTGCTAGTTTTAATCTGAAAGCTGGGCTTTGGGAAACACTTGATGCATTCTGGATATGAATGGTTTGGGGCTTTTTTATATAAGAGATATGTGGGGGGGGGAATCGTGTTAATGCATAGTGCTAATATTTTTAGCTGGAGTAAGGGATAGAGTCACTTCTTTATAACGCCAAAGTGTTTTAAATTATCTGTTAACTAAAAGAACAATTGAGTAGTATCTAAGGTAATGTATAAGGCAGCCATTCTAACCCAACTTACTTGGGAGTAAGCCCCACTGAATTCAATAGGGCTTAGCCGTGGTTAGGATAGTGCTGTGAACAATGATGACCCCAGGTCAGTTTTCATTTCTGCCATGAACTTTCTTAGGTAGACAAGCACTCTCTTCTTGCAATATGGGGGTGATAACTACATTGCAGGGTTGTTTTTAAGCATTACTCATATTATGTACATGAAACACTTTGAACCCTGTAAATTGCAGTAGAAATGCTAAGAATCATTACAGTGGCATGCCTAGGAAGGATGTTTAAAACCCACTGGATAAAATGGGGCGCTGTTTCACAGAGGTCAAAGCCAACATACCAAAGATTTTACAAATTCCAGGCATCTTGTGGTATATTAGAGACACAACAGCATTCCCCTAACCAGCCAATTTTAGTCAACATTGCTTTATTTTAAAGAGAACTGAGAGATTGCCACATTTTTATGCATGGTGTAGAAAAAGTAGGTAGAAGGAGAATTTGTTATGATGCTAGAATCTGGAGCATCCAATGTAGCTGAATCCAGCTCTTCACACATCATTAACTCATACTTAGCATGCTCCCATGGGACACGGTGATGGCCGCCAAATTAAATAGCTTTAGAGTGGGACTAGACAAACTCATGGTGGACAAAGCTATCAATGGCTTCTCCTGTATCAGCACAAGATGCCTTTTTTGCTGGGGAGCAACAGCAGGAGAATACTATTTTGTGTTTTTTTTAAAAAAATAATTTTTATTGAATTTTTATACAAACAAGACAAACGAGACATACAAAATAAATTCTGTCCCTTCAAATACCCCCCACCCACGAGTCCACCTCTGCCACCAGTGGCACCTGCCGGTGTTGAGAATCGAAGGGGTCCATTATAAGGCTGGGTTTGACCTCCCCCTCCACCCTCCACCCTCTTCCCCCCCCCCAGGAGAATACTATTTTGATCTGGCAGACATCTGATAGACACCTGGCTTGCCACTGTGGGAAACAGGATGTGGGACCGGATCGGGAAAGCCAATGTGGTGCCCTCCAGAGGTTGGTCGACTCCCACCAGCATGCCAGCATAAGGAATGATGGAAGCCATAGTCCAACAACATCTGGAGTGTACCATGTTGGCCACTCCTGGTCTAGAGAGATCTTTAGTCTGGTCTGGTTGGGCTCTTCTCATGTTCTGCTGTTTCCTGAGCTGAGAAACTGCTGGGAAAAACATAAAATATTTCCAGAGTAATTATTAATAATAATAATAATAATTTATTATTTGTACCCCGCCCATCTGGCTGGGTTTTCCCAGCCACTCTGGGTGGCTTCCAACAAAGACTACCTCAAGTGAAGGCACCTGAGTGTTACACAGGAAATACAGTACAATACTCATTGTATAGTCATGGTTAGTCACTCATTGGCCACCTTTAATAGTGCCACAGATCCTCCCCCAGCCCCCTGCTCTTCAAAGTTCTGGGCAGGGCTGTCCTCATTACCCTCTGTTATTTGAAAATTGTTTGCAATTGAGTGAATTAATAAATGAAAGCTTATTTATTTAAAAAAAATTCTTGAGATTGCTCATATCTGATGAGTCAGGAGCTTATGTGAGAGATGTTCCTGTCATGGGGAAGCTATGAACTAGTCACTTTCATTCAGACAACTCTGTTTGCATGCTGACCTGTCTTTTGATATTGTCAGAGTGGAAGATTGAGATTCCCCCCCCCCCCAATGAGAGAAGGGCAGTTTCCAAAGCTACCGAGAGACCTGGTTTCCCCCTTCTCCCTCTCTCTCTTTCTCTCTGTCTCACATACTTATGTTCACTTGCACCCTATATTTCTTCTAAAGATCTCAGAGCGGTGTACATTAGGTTATTCCCCTTTTGTCACTTGGAAGGACTTTGGGAGAGAGTGACCTAAAAACAGAAAATAAAAAATAAGCAAATATATAGAAATAAACAAGCAATCTAAGGAGGTGAGTTACCCTGAGTCACACACCAAGGGTGTGTCCTAGTTGACAGAGGGCATTCCTCTGTTTGGAGTCTCGGTTGTGAAGACCAAAACTCCTAGCAAGGGAGAACATGGGGACCTTTAAGGTGCCCATCAACAGTTACCACCAGGATAGCTGTTTGAGTAGGCACACAAGTCACCTGGTCACCACTATGCCGAGATGTATTGTGTTTTTATTTAAATTATAGTGATTGCTTCTAAATTTGCATCTACAGTATATGTATAAATTACTTTCTGCCCAAATTTCTGTGTCTTTGGGCAATGTGTCAGAGGCCACCCTCATCGACACCCAAATCCTCCCAGTCACCTTTTTTCACAGGCCATATGTACAGCCCTCCATGAATTGAAGAGCATTTTTCAGAAGTGGAGAGCCTTTCCATACTCATGGAGTTTCCCACTGGGATTCAGAACTCTATTCTACGAGGCATCTATTTTGGACATAGCTAAATGCATTTTGGAGTTTGCACTATCCCAGAAATGGAGGGCGATTGCATACTTTTCATTTGTTTCATTAAATTAAAAGCAGAGAATATAAACTGAAATGATATGGGAAAATGATAAAATATGTTTCTCTTCTTTTTATACATCACTCTAGGGTCCAAAGGGAGAGAATGTAGGCTCAATCACACAGCCTCTTCCAAGCAGCTACTTGATCTTCAGGGCAGCTTCCGAATCAGATGGTAAGTTTTTGACCTTTTCTCTATGTCTACATGCTATTCATTTTCTTCCAGTTAACTAATACAGATCTTTCTGGGCAAGCAGATTTGTTTGACCCCTTATGATTCATGCATTGGGCTTCATGTAATTAATGTCATGCACTCTCTGGGAAAACCACCTTTAATACAGTGGAAATGAGTGCAAAATTTTCAAAGGTAAAAGAATTTAAGGTGTTGTTGTTTTTCTTTGTCATTACCATGCTAAACCTTTGCAGCGGGGTGGGGGTGGGATTGCAGAACACTTAGTATTGACGTTCCACATCCGGCTTTGTTCCCCTCCCCCAGACGGGTACAATATATAATTAGGTTTTTTGTGGGTTGGGGGGGGGGAGAAGAGCCCATATTTCAATTTCTGGTCAGATGCAGGCAGCTCACGGAAGAGAGATGAAACCTAACCAGTCCCTCAGGCTTTTGCGGCAGTTTAATAGTTCCAATGACTGTCTATCAATCCATGCCATAAAAGCGATTATCTCCTTAAAGATCAATTTAACTTGACATTTCATTTAACATAGTTACAAAATGTGCAGGGTAAAGTAATATGGTCATTCTGTTGCTGGGGAGGGATAGCGTAGAGTTTTTGTCTTAAGAACCTTCATCCCAGCTGGAAAAAAGAGGTGTGCATAAGAACATTTTCCTTTTGGCTTCTGTGGACCGGATTGACCTATCTTGTTTACAATAGCCTTTGGGCTTCTCTAACCTTTACTTGTGATGAGTTTCATGCAATCTGCCTTATGTAATGAAGCAGCAACCTGCTCCTTTGGGTCCTCATTTAGACCTGTCCATCCTTGAAAACTGCATCTTGATGATGATGGAAATTACTGGTAAAATACTAACTGTGCTGAGTATTGTTGGTTTATCCTATATAGTCTCAATTTTAAAACTATATATCTTTTTGGGGGGGATTTATGGGATGCTCTGATTTATTCATTTACCACATTTGTACCTTGTCAGGGTACCAAAGTGCTCAGGGAAGCTAGGGCCAAACCAGGCTTGCAGTCAAATGTGTCTTTGCATTTAGTGTGCATATATTCACATGCAATTAGCAGCCGAAGGAGGGATGATAACCACTGGAATCCCAGCAGCTGGGGAAATTAATCCTTTCCTCCCCTGCTGCAGTCCTGACCAAATTTTCGCCCCTGGGGCCAGTCAAAGCATTTCCTCTCAATGCAAATACCAGTAGCAGCTTCAGTGGAGGGGTGTGTGTGTGTGTGTGACTTCTTGCCAATTATAACAGTGCATGCTTTATCGGAAGTGAGTCCCATTTGTTCTGTGGGTTGCACTCCCAGATAAGTGTGCATATGAGGGCAACTCCAATTTGCTTTCAAGAGTTTGAACTAAGGTTGCCTTATTCTGGAGCCACCAGAATCCCTGTGACGGGGTGAGCTCCCGTTGCTTGGTCCCAGCTCCTGCCAACCTAGCAGTTCGAAAGCACGTCAAAAATGCAAGTAGATAAATAGGAACCGCTACAGCGGGAAGGTAAACGGCGTTTCCATGTGCTGCTCTGGTTTGCCAGAAGCGGCTTTGTCATGCTGGCCACATGACCTGGAAGCTATACGCCGGCTCCCTCGGCCAATAATGCGAGATGAGCGCGCAACCCCAGAGTCGGTCACGACTGGACCTAATGGTCGGGGTCCCTTTACCTTTTTATTCTGGAGCCATACCACATAAAGAAAATGCTAACCCGGGTTCACTGAGGAGGGAATCATGAGAGGCCAAACTTTGTTAATCTGAAACCATATTGGTCTTCAGCCAATATTTTGCATATAACATTCACTGATTTACTAACACTTACTATTTGTTGTTCCTTTGGCATTTTGGTGGGAATTTAGTTGCCCTGGGTGAATATGGTGTGGCCTACAGCTGTGTTTTTCAATTACTGTTTTATCGAAATGCCTCAAACAAATGGGCTGAACTAACCATTATGTATGTTATAGTGTAGGCACTAGGCAAATAAGAGCCCATAGTAATTAGTCAGCTCCCTGGGCAGACGGAAATTTTCCTCCAGCAGGTGCCATTTATTCTAATTCTTGTGTTGGATCTGCTGGTGGTATGATCTAAATTCTCTGGTGGAGTGCGTAAGCAACAGTCTTAAGGAATTGGTCTAGCGGGGAGAAGAGGACAAAGGGAAGAAATACTTCCTCCCCTTCATTTCCCCTCTCCACACCACTGGCAGCAGCACCAAACCCTGGGCTGCCATTTGAATGTGCAAAGGGGAAAGCAGGACAAGAACTTGGGGAAGTTTCCTCTTTTGAAATCAAACGTGGCCATGTTTGATTTTATTGGCAATTGGCCGTTTTCCTGTATATTTAATTTAATAGCATGACAGTCGCTGCTCCCAATTGGCTCGCATCCAGATCCTGGGTGCCCCGCAAGATTACGTCCAGGGTCACCACCTCTCTGGTTGGTTCCAGTATCAACTGTTCCAGGGCACACAATTTTGCCTCTTTCTCATGCCTGGAAGGCATGTATCTGACGAAGTGTGCATGCACACGAAAGCTCATACCAAAATAAAAACTTAGTTGGTCTTTAAGGTGCTACTGAAGGATTTTTTTTATTTTGTTTCGACTCAGACCAACACGGCTACCTACCTGTAGCCAGTCTTTGTGAGGGTAGTTGAAATCACCCATTACTACAATGTCTCTTCTTTTGGATTGTTCCTTGATTTCATCATCTCAAGATCTCCCTGAGGATTTTGAACAGGGGGGTAATATAGCATGTTGGGGCCCATTATCGCAAAGTCCAGTAACTGAATCACTTGTCTTGATACTGCATACTTGTAAAACCTGGCAAGTTTAAGGATAGGATAGGTAAAGGGACCCCTGACCGTTAGGTCCAGTCGCAGTTGACTCTGGGGTTGCAGCACTCATCTCACTTTACTGGCCGAGGGAGCCAGCGTACAGCTTCCGGGTCATGTGGCTAGCATGACTAAGCCACTTCTGATGAACCAGAGCAGAGCAGCACACGGAAATGCCATTTACCTTCCCGCCGGAATGGTACCTATTTATCTACTTGCACTTTTATGTGCTTTCGAACTGCTAGGTTGGCAGGAGCAGGGACCGAGCAATAGGAGCTCACCCCGGGATACGGACAAATAAAAATTCACATACTTCTGCAATCTTTAAATAATGTCTCTTCATACATCCATTCCCCCTTTTACTCACTCCTAAATGCACTCACCCATACTGACACTTCCTCATATATAAATGCCTACATTCCCTAGCTTTGATATAAACCCACAATTTATGTGGGAGTTACGTTCCAGGGATTGCACTTGAAGCCAAAATTGCATATGGTCAAAGCACATTGGGTTCAGTGATGGGTGGGGTTGCCAAAGTCATTTCCCCCAGAACTCTGCCCCCTATCTGCTCCTTACTTACTTACCATGTGCATAAAGCTGAATGTGCACAAGTTAAATGTCTGTATGTTGTGGGCTTACTGTATTGGAAACATCCCTTGCTCTCTTCATTGCCTCCTTCCAAATGTAGCAGTTAACAGAAGCCCCTCCTTAGGCTGAAACCCCCAGGTTTATTCTCTCTTCTTTGGGAGGGCGAGGACCCAAAAACTTCAGCTTATAGTGGATCCCTTTACCTGCTCAAGGGTCCTTGCAGATGGTCTGTTGGTTGAGTATTTATCCTGATTTGTTCGCACAAAATTTACAGGAAGATTATATGGCACCACTATATTCATTCCATTTTGTCTGCATTGAGATTATATGCCCAGTGTTGTCATTATCCCTACTTTCCAGTACATTGCCCATCGCTTTTCTTACCACAAAAATGACGAGGTTTGTATGTAAGCTGCTTTGTTGCACAGGAGTGACAATGCACTTAACCACATAGACTATATTTGCCTATATATGGTTGAATCATGCCTCGCAAACAGCAAGCCATTTTAATGGGTGACAGCATATAAAAGTGGGGAAAGCCTCACCCAAGTTACAACCCACTCCATGCCACCTACTGGGGGAGAGAAAGAGAGATGTCTGGTTTCGATCCAGAAAGTGGCTCCACATTGGCAGGTGTCCCAGATGTTATCCTCCAAATATAGCCTCATGGACAGGAACTGGTTGCTGCAAGTCTGAGAGTACAGTACGAGTTTCTGGGAGAGAAAATTATGCTTGCTATTGAGGGAAGGCGCTCATTTGCAAGCGAGAGAAGCCCTCTTCCATTCTGGAGTTGCATTTCGAAGGGAGTGCATAGGGGAGTTTTGCAGTACAATATGAAAATCAGTATTTCACCATCGTCTGTCTTACGCTTTTTGAGCTGTTTGATCCTATATGCAGAACCATTTTTTCCTGTTAATAATGATGCCCTTTGGTGTTATTTTCTTTACTTGGTGACATTTTCTTTTAACCCTAGCATTTGCTTGATTGAGGAGGCTGAAGGTTTTATAGATTTATTTTATTTTTAAAAAAACACCTGAAATAATGCCTGGGCGACTATTTCTACAACTGAAGCATTGTGTATATAATTGGTTATATGCCACCAGGTTTAAGGAGCTTTTCAGAATGAACGTCACTTTTATCACTAGTGAAACTGGAAACCAATTGCACACACTTGCCTTGTAGCTCTTGCACCAGTGAGGAAGTAGGATAGGATCAAGCACTAATCTTTGTTTGCCTGGATAGGAAGATTCCCCCGAAGCAAATGCCAGGGTATCAATCACTATCAGCAATGCTTTTTCATCAAGGTTTTTTTCGACACTAGCTTAGGAAAAATAATGCTACATGGTACACTTTAAATGTTCCACTCTCGAGAGTACATGAGGAATAGAATGGGTGAGAAGCCACACAATTCGTCTTACATTTCAGGGTTCCCGGGCAGCTAAAATCCATTTGATTCAGCAAAATGACTTTGCTCAGAAATTGCCACACTTTGTCACAGTGGGCACTCTGAAGGGAGGAGCAGGCTTACCGAAGGGAGGAAGAGGGGCAGTAGAAAACTAACTAGAAATGGAATAAAACCATAAATGGAGAACACACTTTTTACTGTCCTTGTAAAAGCTGTGCCATAATAAATGTGTCAGTATTTTTAGGTACAACACAGTGTTTGCTGAGTGAAACTGATGTGGCAACCCGTCTGGGAGCTGCTTGGATCATGTTACTTTGCACAGCTTGGATGTTTTAATATTTAGTATCCATTGCAGAGGAAAACTGTGAGAATCTCAGTAATTTGAGTGGCATGCAAATCACAAATACCAAGACCGGAAACGAAGTATGGATTTAAAATGCACTCTATACGTGATCTGCCTACTGTTGTTTTGGATGAGGGTAAACTTTTAGGGACAAATTGTATCCTGAAATATTTCAGATTTCGGCCATCACCTGGAGGATGTAAAAAGCTATTCATATTGAAGAGAGGGACTGAATATCAAATGGTAACATTTATTCTGCAGCCATCAAGTCTCATTGCTTTCAGGACATTTGAAATTTTTGCTGTGTACTGTATTTGCTGTCTCCCTCGATATGGATTAAATGTCTGGATACACAAAATGGGAAGCAGTCAAGAGAGCATTCTGCATTTTCCTATTTGACCTCTGTGTTTGTGTTTTTACAGGCCGGTGTTGGCTGGATGCTCTGGAACTGGCCTTGCGCTGTTCAAGCCTCTTCAGGCTCAGTGCATCCAAGCAAGGGAAAGATGGAGAGTTGAATTGCTCGGCTGATTCTTCGCATGCTGGCCTATACAACCTACTGCACACGGCTACCATCTCGGATCAGGAACTTTTTCAGTAAGGATGTACACACTTACTGCTTATATTCTGAAGTTCTGTAGTGGTTCCTGCAGTTGAGAGTACTTTTCATGCATCTGCTTTAATCCCTTCTAAGTGGTAGCAGTGAGTAAAAGAGCCATTTTGCAATGAGAGCATCCTTTCACTTGAACTAGGACAAAGTCATGATGGCAAAGGTGTCTGCTTCTGAACATGACTTGCCAAGGAGCAACAGTGAGAGAGGGCTCTTGCCTTAATGCCCTGCTTGTGCATATTCTGAAAGCAATTTTTCTGGGAGAATAGGATGCTGGGCAAGATAGGTTGCTAGCCTGATCCAACAGGGCTCATTTTATGTTTTCAGGCACCACACACACACACACACACACACACACACACACACACACACACGTCCTATTTTCTGTTCAGCAGTGTGTTCCTAACATTTGTGATAAACATAACAACATCCATTGCTTTCTAAATAGTGAGTTTGTGAGTAAAAAATCTGTCACCTAGACATCAGGAAGGGATACAGATTCAACGGTGGTAACTAGGTGTAGATCATTTCCAAGGAGTAGCATTTGTCTCCCACATATTCAGGTAATGCTAGCAGTGTGTTCCATGATGGGATCAAATCCTTCAGTTAAACATCTTCCCCTTGGGGAATTAAGTCAATTAAGCTGACATGTTATTATTAGTAAGTCAGTTTAATTACATGTAATGCTTTCTTCAGCTTATTTAAATTATGCTTGGAAATTTGAGAAGCAGACATTGTGTCTTCCATAAGTTGGTCATCCTCCATGGAAGAATTCGCTCCCCAGCTAGTGCTGTCTTCCTGTGCTGGGTGACTACACAAGAGAAAGTAATCGTGATTACTTTCCGTTATTGGAATGCCCATACAGGGAATGCTCCACTTCTGTTTCAGGTAGCACTAGCATTAAGTCTTTTCTGTCGGTTACAAAAACTTGCTGATGATTATTGCTAATGGGAATTTTCCCTCTGAATTTTCATGTCTGCTTTAGGTTGAGTTTATGCATTGCTGCACTCATTCTATAATTCTAAGTTGTATATTAAATAGAACTCCCATAACCTGTCATATCTTTCTCTCCCCCCCCCCCCCCTCTCTCTCACACACACAGCATATAGCATCTGCCTCTACTGTGACT
This sequence comes from Zootoca vivipara, assembly GCF_963506605.1. Classification (NCBI taxonomy): domain Eukaryota; kingdom Metazoa; phylum Chordata; class Lepidosauria; order Squamata; family Lacertidae; genus Zootoca; species Zootoca vivipara. The sequence continues at coordinate 72,458,182 of NC_083276.1, forward strand.
GTTTACCTGGCCATTAAGCAGGGTTGTCAGATCAAAATTTCAAAAGCTGGGGTGTCTGTTCAGCAGATGCCATGGAGATTGAGGGTTCTGAAATCAGGGGCGTACCTGCTTCCTGGTCTGTGCTGCTCTCACAGTCTACGGGATGCTCCATCTAAAATCTGGTAACCCATCATGCAGTATTAATATTTGCAGGGATTACAGATAAAGGTTTTATCTGCTTTCAGTCAATCTGTTCCAAATACAGCCGTGTCTCTTTATTCAGACAGACAGAGAAAAAATTCTCTGAATCTAGAGAATCAAGTGAAACTAGTACTTCTCCCCATCTGTTGCAAACAAGGGCCCCTGGAGACAACCTATTACTGAGCATTTGCCCTGTTTTGCTTGCACAACACTTACTTGGTGGTTAGATTGCATCCAGTCTTTGCTAAGCAGTCATAGAATCCTAGAATTGTAGAGTTGGAAGGGTTGCCATATGCCCTCTTTTTCCAGGACATGTCCTCTTTTTCATACGTCATAGCGATCCATAGTTAAAATTAGAAGTCAGCAAATGTGTCCTCTTTTTTGCTCTTCAAAATATGGCAACCCTAGGGCGGTCATCTAGTCCAACCCCCAGGAATCTCAGCTAAAGCATCCATAACAGATGGCCATCTGCTTAAAATCCCCCAGTGAAGGAGAGTCCACAACCTCCTGAGGGAGCCCGTTCCACTGTCATTCTGAGCAGCTCGTGGATTTATCCGACAATGAGGACACATTCTGCATTCACCCTAATTGCTTGCAAGGTGTTTACATGTGTTGCCGTTAGTCATTTGTTCATCCAACACTTTTCAATGCATTCTCCCATCACTTTCCAAATGGCAAAATGTCTGTGTTTTAAAAAGAAAGTGGGTTAGTTGCACACAGGTGACAGAGCACTTTAATCCACCTTACATATGCAACCCTTAAGTTCCCATATGCCTTTTTGTCTCCAAAATCCAGATAAAGGACCAGCTTAGTTTGCTCTTTGGAGCGCAGTAGTTGTTGTTCAGGAAGTCCCAGTTGGTGCAAACAACTAGACGCCAGGGCTTGATTCACACTTTGTTTAAATTGTTTCATGTGGCTGTCCATTTGTATGCGCTGTTTTCCATTTAGACCTATAACACACATCACATAGAATTACTACTGTAAACTTTCAAAACTTAGTGGCAAGTGCTTTGCAAATGATTCCCATGTGGATCAGCTCCCCCTACAGTTTGAATTCCAACATGGTCAATCCCCAGTTGTTTGCCATTGGAACTGGGCCCAGAGAGCATGAGCAATTTGGGAAACCAGATCTATCCTATCCTGCATTGTGGAATAAGTATTCCTTCTCTGTCATGCCCTTCAGATTGGGCATAGAGGGCATTTTTCATAATACTGTAGAAAGAGACCATAATAATTATCTATGAAAAAGTTGGACTGTAGGCATTTTTTTAAAAAACAACCTTAGTTGCAACCTTAGTAGAGCTCAAAGCAGTAAATCAAAGATATGATCTTTGGGCAAAACACATAAATGACCTTCCATGCTCCAAAGTGTAAGATATTGACATAGAGGTCTCTTCATTTGACTTTTAAAGTGGAGTTGCAATGTGTTGCTGTATGCCTTTATTTCAGATTTGCTTGATTCTAAGCCTTATTCATGACAGTTCTGTTCTGAAATGAAACTGAACGGAAGGCTAATTTTGCTACTACAAGTGGACATATTATTGAAAGATGGTAGAGATGTGGCTTGGCACAAAGCCTGAAATCACTCTATTTGATTAACATGCAACTGTAAAGCCTCTCAGTAAAGCTTCTCATGGTTTTTGGAGAGTCTTTTATGCCAGCCACACAATTTCAATAATAATTAATCTCTGGTTGTTTGTAGGACTGGCTTTAACAATGAATACAGTGGAACAATGCCTTGAAAATAATTGTGAGGACTGGCAAAAGTCTTTCTGCGTGCCAAGTGGTGAGGGGTCTTCAGCCCCCCACCCAAATTTTTCAAGGAGGGGGCTGTGCTCCCCCCAAATCCTGTGGCCCTGCTCCACCACCTCCTCCCCACTGATGTCGCGCAAGGAGGAAGAGGCCGAGCATGGAGTCCAGTTCCATGCCCCCCATTTCCCACCCAGTGTACGAGCGCTGGCATCGCAGCAGCAGGATGCCCGTGTATCCTAGCCCGGCGTGCAAGTCATGTGATGTGTAACGTGATGCGCCCCTGCAATATTGGGGGGGGGGGCCAAGTCGGCGCCCTTGGATTGGCTAGTTCACACTTGTAGGATAAATTGACTAAATTTTCTTTTATCAGGTGACAGTCCTAATAATAACCAAAATCTAAAGCACCCTCAGCCAATTCTTCTTTCCTTGGGGTGTTTAAGCAGAGGCTGCGTGGGGAACTGCAAGGGATGCCATTCCAGCTTCCTGCATTCCATTCCTGCTCTGAACTGTTGTTGGACTCTGGGGTACCTTCCAATTATGTGAAACATTTCTTGAGAGACTCCCAATGGCACTGCAGAGCCACACTTCATTGCTTATGATCCTTGGATCTGATGAGCAACCATATCTTACAAGACTTCCAGCACCTTGAAACTCAGGCTACGTACACACAACATCTTATTCTATAATCAGTGGAGACAGAGGACTTGGTTTTTTGATGTAGTCCACACACGATCTAGATCCATTGTGTAGTGTTTGCCTCTGGAAAGTGCTTCTTGAGAAACTGATTTCATTCCCAAAATAAAAGCTGCTAGCAGATTTGACTCTGTGTTACCCTGCAAGTTTTCCATTTGAAAACAGATGAAGGGGGTCCCGGCAGTGGGAAGTGTGTCCACACCTGCCCAACAGCATTCTGGGTTGGTGTATACCAAAACTGTAATCACCACTTCCTTCTTCATTCACCTGGGGCATGTGCATGGAGGAAAAGGTGTGGATGACTTAAGTCAACGATTCCCAAATGCATGTTAAGTAAGCACACCTACCCTTGTGGACAGCAGAATCTCGAATCAATCAAGATTGAGAGCTGCTAATGTTAAGGAGGAGCAAGAACGTTTCTGGGTTGAGAAAAAAACTACCATTTTCGTGCTACAGACAGATTAGCGTGTATGCAGCCTAAGACATTGTAACCATCTGTGTCTTTCAGCTTTAATGAGTCAGCTCTGGAGAACCACCACCTAGAGAACGATGGTTTCTCAGACAAATCTGAAAGGGACAATATAGAAGAGTCTGAGAACGAGATGCATGAGAACAGCCGGAAGACGAATGAAAGTGAGAGCGATCAGTCCGAACTCCACGGGGAGTCGTCCCAGGAAAAGAAAGGGACCACCTACTTGGAGCAGAACTATGAAGAATTTGGAGAGGTAACCATTTTAACGTCTCTCTATCTAACCACAGAGTTTGTTATCCATCTGTCCACTGCATTTTTCGCCTTATGATAGAAGACTCTTTCCTTCGTCCCATTTCTTTTATTCTGTTGTGAAGAGCTGAGTCGCACTGACAAAGTCGTTTGCAAGAAACAGCAGGAGCGCAATTGCCCCTCCAAGAATCTGTTTTCCAGGACAATTTAACATGCCTTATTCCAATGAGAAGTGTAAAATGTGTTGGTTTTTCCTTCATATCATGAACAAAATGAGCTGCTTGTGAGCTGTAATAGGCCAATGGACTTACGGTACATTAAATGGCTTACTAGCAGAACCACAACATTATTTCTCACCCAGTTTAATAACCTCAGGGCACATGCTCATGCCCAATTAGAGAAAACTTTGTTAACTTTATACAATTTGTTACTTTTTTTGTGTGGGAAAACTAGAGTCAGACATGGAATTTAAATGGAATATGAAAAAAGAGGACTTTGATTGTATCATTATAGTGTTTGCCATTGCGCCATTGTATTCAGTGATGCTTACTCCCTTGTAAGACCTTTGTTCATCCCACTCTTTTCAATGCCTTTCCCTGTCACTTTCCAAGCCACAAAAAATCAGATTTATTTTTTTAAAGTATATTTATTGTGCTAGGGCAGCAGAGCTCTTTAAACCACATCAAAGGCACAAACCTAAAGTTCTGGTATGCAATTGAATTCCACCTGCAAAATTCTAAAAGTCTGGAGGCACACTAGCACAGGGTTTGTTGTTTAGTCATTTAGTCGTGTCCGACTCTTCGTGACCCCATGGACCAGAGCACGCCAGGCACTCCTGTCTTCCACTGCCTCCCGCAGTTTGGTCAGACTCATGTTGGTAGCTTTGAGAACACTGTCCAAACATCTCATCCTCTGTCATCCCTTTCTCCTTGTGCCCTCCATCTTTCCCAACATCAGGGTCTTTTCCAGGGAGTCTTCTCTTCTCATGAGGTATTGGAGCCTCAGCTTCAGGATCTGTCCTTCCAGTGAGCACTCAGGGCTAATTTCCTTCAGAATGGATAGGTTTGATCTTCTTGCAGTCCATGGGACTCTCAAGAGTCTCCTCAAGCACCATAATTCAAAAGCATCAATACTGTATTAACATAGGGTACCCCTCTATAAACAGTTAAGAATGTAATTTTGTTCTTGATTCCTGTTGTTGGAAAGACTTGCTTTTCAATCCGTTGTGATATATATGTGTGAAGCTAAGATATATGCCTCGCAAAGTTGGCAAATACATCTGATGAAAGCACTGACAGATCAATACACATCATAGCTTATAGTACCACTGCAATAGCTTTTCGTCTAACAGTTTCCATTATCTAAGGTGGATCAAGCTTAGGGATGTTGTTTGTCTGGGGCGCAAGACAGATTGTAACTAATAGAAATCGATAGAGAGGGGAAAGGTTCATTGCTCCTCGCTCACAGGCTTTCTTTTTATCAAACTCCGCTCTGCGGCAAGGGGCATGGCGCTAAGTTCCCATTATGGGTTTGCTCTAGGGAACAATGCTCTGCAGGGCAATATTGGAGCATAAAAGATGCCCAAGCTAGGGAAATGCAGCAGCCACAAGTTTCACCTTGTATCTGTAGTCTCAGTCACCTTGGGTTTTGTTTCTCAGAAAATAAAGCAGGGTGGGGAGGTTGTGCAGTTAACTTTTTAGAATATCCAAGGCCATGCAATGACTTCGGAGCTTAAGGAGTTCCTGATTCACCTCAAGCCACCTTGTTAATGGCAAAAGCCAACTGTCTGTGAAGTGATCTGATATCCCAGAAGCTTGATTGGTGAGTTCTTCCTTTGCACAGCCTGCTTCTCTTACAGACCCAAACTATTCCATATTTTTTTACAGGGAGAATTATGGAGAATGTTGAGGTGGAGCTTGGTTAGCAAGTGCCTTTCCCACAACCACCTTACAGCATTAGTTAAAAGTAGCTTAAAAGCAACATCCAAGTGCTAGATAAGCTTCTTACAGTTTTCTTTGCCATTAAAAGTTTAGATGTTGGGCCCCAATGTCAATAAAACATTATTTTTGCCCATTGTTGAGAGGAAAATGCTGAGGTTGCTCCAGGAGGTGCATAAACCAGCCTGTTAAAGGGGTTTGAATCTGCATTAATTATCTCTGGATGTGCTTAGCCTTGTTGAATTGCACACAACGATGACCTGGTTCACACATGGCAATATGTCAAACCATGACTTAGCATGAACATGCAAGCTCCCTCAGAGATGAGGTTGTGGCTTCTTTGCTTCTTATCCAGTTGTTCTTCCGCAGCAACGCTGAGTCATGGTTTGGCTTAACCTGTCCTCCAGACAGGCACGTAGCAAGGGAGGGGCGGGGAGGTGGGGCGCCCCTGGCTCCAGTCTGGTGTGGGCAGCGTGTGGGGCAGCGCTGCCGACCCCTGGCCCGCCCCTCGCCTCCTCTGGCCAAGCGTGCAGCCCTCCTCTGCCCTCACGCGCTGGCTGCCGCTGCCCTCAGAGCTCGCTCACTGCTGCCACCCTCGCGGAGCACGCCCGCCACTACCCCCCTCACAGAGTGCGCCGGCCGCCGTAGCCGCCCTCACGCGCCACCGCGGAAGGACGTCGTGACGCATGCATCAGGCCGTGTCGTGACATCATGACGCATGCACCAGGGCGGTCTGCGTATGTACCGCCCCAGGCAGCCAAGCAGCACTGCTCGCCACTGCCTCCAGACCTAGGCTTGTGGTTTAGCTCTCTTCAAACAAACCATGAGCTGTAACCAAAGTTCATCCTGTGCTTCACAGCTCCTAGTCTGGCTAGGAGAGATAAACCACAAGCCCAGGTTGGGACGACATGCTAAGCCAAACCTGCTTAGCTCAGTGTAGCAACAGAATGTCCAGAGGAGGAGGAGCATGTCCTCTCTGGCAGCCAGCATGTTTGCTCATTCATCCTGAGCTATGGTCTGGCTTTGTGTTTAATGTGTGAACAAAATCAGAGAGTGCAACTAAACAGGAAGTAGACACATGGCGCAAATAGGAACTTCCTGACTTGATCTACTGTTTAGACATGCCTTCACAATATGAATTTCTCTTTCTAACCAACCAGTATCTACTGATGTTTTTAATTGTTTTATGGATGTTTATAGATCATTTTTTAAAATTATTTTTATATGCTGTAAGCTGCCTTGATATATACTTTATGAAAGTGGAGATTATAAATATTGAAACAACCAAATGGAGCATCAGCAAGCTGAAAGGGTTTTCCCCTGCCCTCTTCTCTTTAGACAGGCGAATGCTCTCAAACAGAAACAGTGACCGATGAAAACAAGAGCTTGATGTGGATCATCCTGAAGCAGCTGAGGCCTGGCATGGACTTGTCCCGTGTCGTTCTGCCCACCTTCATTTTGGAGCCACGCTCCTTCCTCAACAAGCTTTCCGATTATTACTACCACGCCGACCTACTTTCCCAGTAAGCAGCGCCTGCTGGCTTTTTGATGATGCAGTGCGCAGATGTGCACCCATGTGCCAGGAGTATTAGTCTGGCTGCAGCTGGGATGTTTGTATGCTGGAAAGGGCTCCCTGATAATACGTGAGGCTCTCAGAGTTAATCGGCTGGTGCCGTAAATCAGGACAGGAATCCATTTCAGTGACCTTTAGACATCAACAGTTTATGGGAGCTGTGAGGAAAGCAAAGAAGAAGAAAAATGAGAGGTGTATTGATATGATTTCTGCTGCACTCAGCCTTGCCAATGTGTAATTGGCAATAACTGCATACCCAACCTATTGATAGGTTAGGTTTTGTGGGAAAAGCAGAGCAAACATATAGGGAAGAAGAATCCTGGAGCATTTTTTAAGCAGCAATAACATGTACAGTAAAAAAAAAACCCTAGATGCTTTTGGAGGTATAATTAGGGGGATATTATGCAGGCCTTTAGGTTTGGCAGACTAGGACTGCTCTCCTCTGTGCACTTTCTGGGAATACTTTCCACTAAATACAGTGGATCTTACTTTTCAGTAAACATAGATAGGATCTTGTGCAGTAGGAAACCTCCCCCCCTGCTATAAAGTGAGGCAGGATCTAAAATTAGGATATTTTAATGTGCAGTCTGCATGAGCTGGTTTGCAAGGGGTGGGATAAACTTAAATGCTCTTTTCAGATTTCCAGCTAGCTTTTGGTATTGATTTTAAGAGTCAGATGGGTAAAACATTTCAGAATCTACAATTAAATGTCATTGACCCTTGTGTAAGTCTCGCTGTCTCCACAATTTTTATTCAGATAAATGGAGGAGATCTGAGACTTAATTTTCTCCATAAGTAGCTACAGCATTAGGACTGTGGTGCTATAGGCTGTCTGGTTCTCTCAAGTGGCTTATATGACTGTAGATTTCTCCATAGCCCTGCATTTTTAATGGAGTAGCTCATGTAAAACACTACTCATATTTTACTTTTACATTTTATGTCATTGATTTGTTCTAGTATTTAAAAAATTTAAACCTCTTTGGGTGCCTTGGGGAAAAGGTTGGCATATACATGCAATAACTAAATACCCATAATCATGTAAAATTATACTGTAGCCATGAGCTAAGCTACCCAGCCAGGGTAAGATTAAGATCAGGTGAAGACTCTTAGATGAAGTATTCAGGCAGTTCCATTCAATTTAAGCTTTGATAGTATAAGTACAAGTTAAGTTAACAAGGGAGACTTGAAAGGGTTTCCACATTGTGGTGCTGTTGGTTCTTTTTGTATCTGATGTGATTTCATGTGTCTGTAAAACCACCTAGGGCAAGCAGATCAGCTAATTACTCTTCTCCTATAGAGCTGCTCTTGAAGAAGACCCATATTGTCGAATCAAGCAAGTCTTGAGATGGTACCTATCGGGCTTTTATAAGAAGCCAAAGGTAAGATTATGCTTAACTCATACTCCAAGGATGCTATAGAACCCTCTTGGGTTCAGGATAAACTAGATGCATTATTCTCCCAGCTAAAAGCTAGCATTGCAAGCCTGCAATTTTTCAAGAATATTTTGTGGTCAAGGATAAACAGAATGACTAATGTTGGTTAAATAGTTATTGGGTGATATCCAACATTAGTAATAGTCAGGGTACAAATATTGAAATCAATGAACTTAAGTTACCCTGGGTATAACTATTGTTGGATATCACTCTTTAAATATAGGGGACTTCTCTTACAATCCTTCTGGAGATAGAGATTTTTTTTAAAATAAATAAATGGAAAAAAGTAAGGAACCTCCAGTTTCTCCCACCAAAACCATCCAGCTTACTTAAGAGAACTCACAGGCTCAGGCTTTGAGCACCGGGACATTGTATTAATTAATTAAATTTGTATACCACCCTTCTTCCACAGATCTTGGCAGTTCACAACATAAAAATTCAATTGAAAGCACAAAATAATGATAAGAACAAGAACAAAACACACACACACACAAACCGATACCCCACCCCTTCCCACAAACACATTTAAAAGGGGTATAAGAGGTTAATCAGCCCAAGGCCTGGTTGAACAATACCATTTTCATCTGGTGCCTAAAGGTGTACAATGGAGGCGCCAGACAAACCTCCCTGGGGAGCACTCCACAAACGGGGAGCCATTGTAGAGAAGGCCTGTTCTTGTGTTGCCACTCTCCAGACTTCTTGTGGAGGAGGCACACAGGGAGAGCTTCAGAAGATGATCTCAGGGTCAGGTAGATTCATATGAAGAGAGGTGGTTCTTGAGGTACTGTATTGCATAATGGTGCTTTGTGAGGTCGGGGAGGGAGGAAGCATGAGGTATTTCTGCTTCCTGTTCCATCTGCAGATTTTGTCTCAACTTAAAACTACTTTTTCTGTGTTGCTCACATAGAAATTCCAGCTCTCAGTTCTTTATTTCTTAGTAATTTCTCCTGGAAGTAAATAGCAATTGTCTATGAAGTTGGAGAACCGCTTTCCAATCCAGCAGCTATTGCTCCTAGTTCTCATGCTAAGACACTTCATTTTGTTTCAAGTGCTGTATTTTGGGAAATATTCCTGTTTTTCTTGTTGCCAGCTGAATGTTTCCATCTCTAAACAGTTTGGTAGCCCAGCTGATAGTTCCATGGTTGTGGTTGGTTTTGTAATTAGATGGGCTTTAGAAATTATGACTTTCTCTTTCACTCTCTCTCTTTTTAATCCAAAACAAAAGGAATTAAGAAAATTTCAAAACTGATTAAGAGCTGAGCTTAATTTGACTTCACTGAAGTCTCAAAAATTGGCACATAGTTCTCAAACTTGGTCATTGTCCAGCGATGGTATCATCACTGGTATAATTTACCAGTAATGAAATATATTTGAGCCGCCCCCAGTGTAATTGCAGAGGAAACAAAAGAAGATAGAGGACTTGCCTGCCAAGTGTCATGTTATCTTGATTGAGCAAAGCAAGGTACTCTAGCAGCGTGAGGTGTTTCCCCAAGGGAAGGGAAACCCCCTGGAATTGCAGGGAGTTGATAGCACAAGGCTTAATTATTGCAAACATTTCCCAATATCGACACAGGGAATGGGTACTCAACTATTTCATAGAATTGTAGAGTTGGAAGGGACTCCAACTAACTCCATGCAGGAATTACTCTATTGATAATTTGGGCAGACATAGCAATGGTTTGCATAGCTGCCAAGTTCTCCCTTTTTTTAAGGGAAATTCCATTATGCTGAATAGGTTTCCTCGCAAGAAAAGGGAAAAATTGGCAGCTATGATGGTTTGGCATGCAGCCTCGAAAGCTTTCTATCCTCCTGCCTATAATTCTTCCTCTCTGGCACAGTCAGTGCAGTGAAAAAAGCCCAAATGTGCACTAGCCCTAGGTGGAGATTTGCAAGAAAAACCAGCCAGTTCAAGTGGAGCTTGAGTAGATGTTGTGATGTGAATTCTTATCTCCATCTGCATCAACTGTTCACTCAGAAACCTATTACACAGGATTGGATCCAGACAAAGTTAGTTGGACTTGGGTCTCACTGATATCAGCATAAAAAGTTTGTCATGACAAAGTCATATCCCACTGATCTTAGAGGCAGTTAATTTCAGCTAATATAAAACCTATTGTTGTATCGTTTATGTTTGAAAACAAATATGTATATGTATATGAACATTAAATTCTAACCCACAGATTGGGACAGTGTTCTATAATAATGTATTCTGTTTGATTCCTCTCTTCCAGGGAATAAAAAAGCCATACAATCCCATTTTGGGAGAGACCTTTCGTTGCTGTTGGTTTCATCCACAGACAAACAGTCACACATTTTACATAGCCGAACAGGTAAATCTGAGCAATTACATGCACCAGATTAAAACTGAACATTTTGGTCTATGTAGCACCATCTAAACTGAACCCAATATGTACATATTGTGTGTATTGTAATTACAATACATATGTAATTTTGTCTTCCCTTCCATTACAGGTTTCTCATCATCCTCCTGTTTCAGCCTTTCATGTCAGTAACAGGAAGGATGGTTTCTGTATAAATGGCAGCATTCTAGCCAAATCTAAGTTTTATGGTAAGACATCAGAGTCAAACAGCTATTTATAGTAGAAAAGAGTTTACCCCATAGTCACTTTTCTCATACCAACTTTGGGCTCCTCTAGACAACCAGTTTATTCAGCATTCATCCTGCTTTGCTTGCACAAAGTTTACACAGAGGTTGAAGTATGTCTTGTCTATATTGAGCATTAATTCTAATTTGTTTACAGGATGGTTATAAACAATGAGCATTCATCCTGATTTGCTTGTGGGCTATTTACACGTATTTCCATTAAGCATTTGTTCATCCCACACTTTTCAAAACATTTCCCCATCACTTTCCTAACTGCAGATAGCCTGGGTCTGGGGGTTTTAATTATGTGAACTAGAAGGTGGTATTCAACATTGCGCTAAGGTGGAGGTTTTGACAGCGCAAGCATTTCTGTTTTCTGTAAATACTTACTATCAAGGAAGTTCTTAAGAGATGAATCACTGAATCATTTTGGCTTCTCTTTGTCCTGCTGTGTATTTGTAAGAGGGGCAGTCATATACATCTGCACTCTTTTATCTGCAGGTAATTCACTTTCGGCATTGCTGGATGGACAAGCAAAACTTACCTTTCTAAGCAGCGGGGAGGAGTACATCATTACTATGCCATACGCACACTGCAAAGGTGGGATATTGTTGGGGCTCTGAAGTAGGGGGAATTGCGGGCCTCCTTCCCTTTCCAGGCGAAGTTATTTTTCTCTCCTTGTAAAAAAGAGACATATATCACCAAACTTAGGGATTTATAACCGTAATACCTTAACATCAGGTCGGACACTGCAAGATCATGGATCAACTTTTTTTAAGAAAGATGAACAGGGTGTATCCAAGGCTGCCATACCACTTGCACAGCAGGCTTTTTTTTTTTTTGCTCTGTGGAACTTCCCTCTCCTTTCTCCTGCAGCCCTCTGTGCACCCTCAGAATCTGCTCCAGAGGGTTTGAGTGGAGGACACTCTGGAGCATATTGGAGTGGTGGGGACACAGGGAGAGAGGAAGAAGAAGTCCTCAGCACCTCAGAGGAGCCCACCAACTGGAGACAGAGACTGAGCTAGCTGTAATCACCTGCTGCATCTCACAGGTGATGAGAGGGAATACAGATGAGGGATTTTAATGGCAGTTCATAAATCTGCTATGCAAAGATCTGCTTACAGTGATCAGATGAAGATAAGCACCATTTATCCTTAGCTGCACAGCCCATTCTAATGCATTTTTACACAGAAGGAAAACCAGCAGAGTTATTTTTCTCTGGCATTGTGTGAACTTCAGACTTGCTCTGCTTGCAAATGCTAATCTTCAATTCATTTCAGATGAAGCCAACTCTTGCAAAGTTTAACTTAAGCTGCCGAACCCAATCCAATGCTTGTTTACGCAGATTTTTTTGTGTGTGGGGGGGTATTTATTTGCACCCTCCTTGCTCCTGCTGAGTCAGATGTTGTTGCTGCTGCTGCCCAGTTGTGTCAGCACAGCTTTGGAAATAACTCCCTGGACTCTGCATTTGGTCTCCTGTTACTCTCAGGCTGACTCTGGCACCCACTGGGGAGCAGGAGGAGGAATAATAGTGGTGATGTTCAGCAACTTGGATCAATTTAAAAGCATACTAGGCAAATTCATGGAGGACGCTATCAAAAGCTACTAGCCATGAGAGCTGTCTTCAACCTCCACTGTTAGAGGCAGTCTGCTTGTGAATACCAGTTGCTGGAAGCAGCAGGAGGGGAGAGTGCTGTGGTGCTCAGATCCTGCTTGTGGGTTTCCCATAGGCATCTAGTTGGCCCCTGTGAGAACGGGCTTCTGAACCAAAAGGGCTTTCAGCCTGATCCAGGAGGGCTTTTCTTATTCGTGTTGGTGGATTCCACCTTAAAGTCCTTGACTTCTACTCAAGAATCATATTAAATGAATATGTTGCAGGGGCTCAGGATCCAAGCTCTTACTACCACTTGCTTGAGATGCAAAATAATTCGGGGGTGGGGGGATTATCATGATCCCTTGCCTCTTTGTCCAACTCGGATGAGAGCCATGCTGTGCTCCTTCTCCCATCAATTTTGTCCAATGGTATGGAGGCAACAGGGTCTAAAATGGGACCCTGGTTTGAGTGCAAGGTGAGCCCTGGTCCGAGCCAGGGTTGGGCAAGGCAATTTCAGCTGACCTGTATCCACCCACCTATCCAGTAGTCAGCTGTGATTGTGATGGGTGGTATTCCATGTTGTTCTCTGCATCTCAGATTTTACCCTTTTCCTGTTTTTTATGGAGTATGCTGATTAACGCAACAAGGTGAGGCTGTTTCAGGTTAATGTTATATAACCATTTTTTGTTTTGTTTTTTAAAAAGAGGATTATTTTACACAGACCTCAGTCAATGTGAATGACAGGTTTCAGCAACTTATATAGTCTTGTGCCCCTGATAGCCTGTTAACAGTTTTGTTTCCTCTTCTGTTTCTAGGGATTCTATATGGTACCATGACAATGGAGCTTGGGGGGAAAGTTACCATTGACTGTGAGAAAAGCAATCATCGGGCAGAACTGGAATTCAAATTAAAGGTGACCACCTTTGTCTTGCATTTTGAACTTGACTCCAGCCCGCCAGTTCCACATTTCCCTCCCCACTTTGGCAGGTTTCCTTCCATATTCTGCAATTGCAAGTGACAGGGCTAGGCTTGCAAGTCATCCCAGATTCTGTACCATGATCATGCACTTATTAATAATTAAATTAAGTAAATGTTTAAAGCAAAGAGAGAGTAATAACCACACTTGTTATTGGATATATAGAGAGGGGGGGGGGTCACTTGATTTTTTTGCTGTATGCAGGGATGTAAAGGATAATAATATTGGTGGATAATAATACTGGTAAAAACTGGGGGATATTAACTAGAGACTAATCGAGAACATAAGCTGCAACAGAGGTTGATCTTGGACATAAAAGGAGAGTGGGAAGCCGATTTTGGAAAACTGTTTTAAATTGAATTGATTTGGCAATAATTTGGAAAATCAATAAAAACAATTGGTTAAATAAATAAAAGATCATGCAGAACGTATGTAAAGGGGGGATGGGGAAGCAGTGAATAAAATCTGAGACGGTCCTAAGGGGCAACAGCATCCTAATGGTGCTCCAAGTTTCTTTAAGGCTCAATAGTTTAATAGTTGTTGACATCGTCATCAAATGCCCATCTCTAAGTAGCAATTGCCCCACATTGGTGCAAGGAAGCATAGTGTATAAACTGAACTTTTCTGACTGTGCACTAAATAATGTTACCTGATGGCTTGGCCATGAGGCCAGTTGAGCACTTCCACCATGCAGCCAGGTGACATACGTGCCCATTTGACCCACATTTGGGCACATAACAAAAATTTTATGAACGGCTCTTTTACGGGCAGTTCCAGAAATCCAGACAAGATCAGCTTGAGCCTTGCATCCTGGCAGATCTCTGTGTTCTTGGCTGGCCTCCAGCTCCCTACCCCCACCCACGTGGGCTGAATTGTATTTTTCTTCCTCTCTCTTCCCAAAGCCATTCTTTGGTGGCAGCACAAGCATTAATCAAATCTCGGGGAAGATTAAATCAGGAGAAGAAGTGCTGGCGAGTCTCGATGGACACTGGGTAAGAAATCGTAATCTTCTTTCCTGACAGTTTTAAAAAATGTCTGTGTGGAGTGCAGGAGAGGACGAGGGCCAGCTGGGAATAGGGTTGCATTTCCAAACTACTTTGAAACAGAGCTTGATTTTGAAGCAAGCAGCTCTCGGGTGAAACAGATGCAACAGACAGTTTTATTTGCTCAGACATAAATCTTGCTGTACAGGTTGCCTCGAAAGGCTCCAATTCTGATAGCTTACCTTGATTTCAATCTAGCAAACAGAGCATGAGTCAAAGATGGCGAGGCTAGTAAATAAAACTTTCTACCAAACTGCAAGGCATCTGGAACAACGCTGGACACTTGGCTGGTAGGGTGGATTCAGAAGACAGCTACCCACATTTCCTCTTAATTAGGGGGAGGCAATATGCAGCATATTTCTAGATGCCAGCAAGGGCAGAGGTTAGGGATTACGGGAGCTGTAGTCCAAACAGCCTCCAGAGGGCACTCTGTTAGCTACCCAGATTGCTGCGGCCTGCACATGAAGCCTTGCTGACAGTTTTGTGACCTACAGAAGTCATGTGTATGTGTAGGAGAGCCTTCTCTTTTGTGATGCAGTAATAATACTGATTAATGTTCTCCCCGTTGGGATCAGATGGGCACTAACCATGAGGGGCTTCCACTGACAACTGAAGACACGCCAGTTTACTCAGACACCCTTCCCATGAGTACTCATTCCTTTATCTTTTTAATTGCTGTGGTGATATTTAACTACGGATGATGATGGTGTTAGAGAATAACATTTGAAGCAAATCTCCATGACTTGGGGTATAACGATGAAAACATTCACATCCAGGACCTGGCTTTGATAGCAGACTAGCATCAGGAATCATTAGCTTTGGAACATGTCTATTGTATATCTTGCTACACATGTCATAAATAAATTCCCTGTACCAAGCTGTGTAAATTTTCCTTCTGGTTCATCCTCTGGGGGCAATTGCAGAAACCAAAGGCCATCACCTATTCAACCTCAAAGCATTGGAGTTGAATTAGCAGTTAGTTTTCAGAATAAACTAACAGAGGGCAAAGATGAAATGCTGGTGGCGTTTGGATCATTAACAGTCAGGGGACCAGGAATGTCATGGTAACAACTGCAGCCTCCCCTTTCTGCACTGGTGTGTTTCCTGCTTCTCTGGGTGGTTTGCGGCTGGTTCTTTTGAGGTTTTCTCCCATGACAAAAATGGGGGACGGAGGAGGGAGGACTCTAGGACCCTGCTGGAGGCCTCCCACCTCTTTCCCAAAGCTGGACAAGCAGCCCTCCACCTTGCAGGGGACCTGATTCCAGAGGTCCTGGCTTTAAGTGTTTTTGTGTAAACCCCAGAAACTGGCTGATACAAGATGTGAATTACCTGTAAACGAAACAAACTGATTGCATGATTTCTGAGGTGTATGAGTCTTTGCAGAACAAGCACAAAAGCTAGATTATTGCCCCAAAGAGCTTACAATCTAGCGTTCCTGCATGGAGAAGATAGCAAAGTGAGGAGAAGGAAATGATGAAGGAAAGAATGGTGTATCAGAAGAGTATTGATGGCTTCCTTTCCTTTCACTTAGATCTTGCTAAGTCTGTGGTGAACACCTCTGCTGACTACTTTATGCCAGCACTAAATTATTCTTATTTTTTCAGGATGGAGAGGTTTATATAAATGACCTGAAAAATGGCAGCACAGATATTTTCTGGAATCCAACCAGTGAGGTCCGAAAGCAGAGACTGAAGCGTCACATTGTGCTATTTGAAGAGCAAACAGAGTTTGAATCTGAGAGGTAATGCAGGCAGATTGCTCGAAGAGAGAAATATAGGCAACATGTGCTCTCTCTCTCTCTCTCTCTCCCTCTCTCTCTCTCTCTCTCTCTCTCTCTCTCTCTCTCTCTCTCTCTCTCACACACACACACACACACACACACACACACAGTGTATCCCCTCCCCCCATAGCACAGTTGGGATCTTATTTAAATTTAACAATGGACTGCTATGACCCCCCACCTCTGCAGTATTAAAAACATGCCTGGAGCCCCTGAACTCCATGACTGCCCTGGCCTTACTACAGACATTTATACTTGATTCCTTGTTTGTTTCTCAGGCTCTGGCAGCACGTAACCAGTGCAATCAGCAAAGGAGACCAGAACAAGGCAACACAAGAAAAGTTTGTGTTGGAAGAGGAGCAGCGGAATGCAGCGCGGGAGCGGAAGGACAACGGGACAGAGTGGAAGCCTCTGCTCTTCTGGCATGATCCTGCCACGAACGAATGGCACTACAAATATGAAGAGTGAGTGCTCTGTGGTGTGGAGGGGGTGGCTAAAAGGTGTCTGTGTCCAGGTACACACATTGTAACAGGTCGACTTAGAGCACATCTGGTGGAGCAAGCTTGTTTTCTGCTGCTCTAGAGGTAGGACGCGGGTGGCGATGTGGGTTAAACCACAGAGCCTAGGGCTTGCCGATCAGAAGGTCAGTGGTTCGAATCTCCGCGATGGGGTGAGCTCCCGTTGCTTGGTCCCTGCTCCTGCCAACCTAGCAGTTCGAAAGCACGTCAAAGTGCAAGTAGATAACTAGGAACCGCTACAGCGGGAAGGTAAACGGCGTTTCCATGTGCTGCTCTGGTTTGCCAGAAGCGGCTTTGTCATGCTGGCCACATGACCTGGAAGCTGTACGCCGGCTCCCTTGGCCAATAACGCGAGATGAGCGCCGCAACCCCAGAGTCAGTCATGACTGGACCTAATGGTCAGGGGTCCCTTTACCTTTAGAGGGTAGGACCCAAACCAGTGGATTCAATTTACAAGAAAGGAGATTCTGGCTAAATGTTAGGAAGAATTTACTGATGGTAAGAGCTGTTTGACAGGAGAATGGACTCCCTTGGAAGCTGGTGAACTCTCCTTCATTGGAGGTTAAGCGGAGGTTGGGTGGCCATCTGCCAGGGATGCTTTAGCTGTGATTCCTACATTGCAAGGGGTTGGACTATAGGACTCTTCGAATTCTAGAATTCTATGATTCTGTTGTATGATAAATCTTATATCTGCACCGAAGGCTATGCAGAGGGGGGCAGGCAGTTGGGTTCATTTGCCCCAGGCCTTGGAGGGCTAAGTTGGCTGGGGGCCCCCACTAAGGTGTCCTTGTACATTTGGTGTATATTGCTACTAGTAAACAGTGGCTTTTCTTTCTTATAAATTTCTTCTTCATTTTCAAAGTTTGCGGCCCTGGGACCCTTTGAATGACATTGCCCAGTACGAGAAGGATGGCATACTTCAAACCATGCAGAGGCACTTATCCAATCGAATGTCAACTCACAAAAACATGTGCAACAGCAACCAAGTTGCACGGCACAAGGTAACTGGCCATCTCCCCAAGAAAGTCCAAATTTTTAGTGATGCTTGGGCACTGTATTTGCAGAATCCTAGTGAACTGAATAACATCTTGCTATCCCAGTGTCACTTTACGCTGAGCACACCCCGAGCCAGATTTGGGACAACAAGATCCCACTTAGGAATACACGGGTCCAGTGATTTGCTTAAAAAACTACAACCACTATCTGATTTGCTGGATTTTGATCAGCAAACATTTTGTGTGGCTTGTCCTCTGGAATTTTTGGCACAAATTTTAAAGGGGGGGGGTTGCAATTTCACTAGTGTCTTTAGAATGATAATGAGAGCTGGTGGGCGTTGAACTAAATGTATAAATGGGATGTGAGATGCCTTAGCCATCCAGCAGGTTACTGAATAGGGGACTGGGCTTTAGAGACCTGGATTCAAATTCCAAATAAACTATTTGACTGGCCTTAGGCAAATTATAGGCCTCAGTTCTTTATCTGTGTGTTGGGGTGAAACTGGAAATGATAGACACACACCTCTACCTTGTGTGGCAGAAAAAGATGAGAACTGTGCTTTCTGCTCTGACCCATATGAATATCCTAGGCTGTACATTGAAGCTTATGGTTATAAGTTGCAAGGACTTGTGGAGAGGAGGAAGAAACAATGAGGGAAGCAATGCCCTTTCACTTTTATTCCCAGTTCCTTTTAATAGTAAATGCAGGTGGTGAGTGCCAACAAAAAGAAACAAAAATGTAGAAACAAGACGGCAGTATTGACACCCAATACATCAAGAAACACACACACAAAATTTTAAGTGGCTAAAAATAAATAAGAATTCATTGTGGAGTGAGCATGCTCAGTAGCCATGAAATGTTTATTGTCTGTTGGAAAAGATAGGAAGGTTGGGAATGGAGTATTATGGGGGAGGCATACAGGTAACTGGCTGCCTGGCGCTTTGAAGAGGAGTACTCTTATTAGAAGATGAGGTTATATTGTAATATTTTGTTGCAGCTACCATTTGCAATGCTCTAGTTTGGATTTTAAAACCTTCACCCCCTGAACTATAGTGCTATGGGGAGGGGAGCTTTAGGAGCCTTGAACCTGAGAAAATTTATTTCAGATCAACCTCCTTTTATTCCACAGAAACCAGTATGATTACTTAGGGATAAGAGGGCTGAGGATTTCAGCCTAAGATTAAACCCTTGAGATGATGGATTCTATAAATTGCATCCTTTCACTTCAGAAGTCTATTTTTGCTAGGCAGATAAATTGGTACATCTCATAAATAATGATAGCCAGTCAGAACAGGAATAAGAATAATGGGATTTATTTATTTTTGTACTCCTCTTCATTTAGAGGTCTGCAAATGATTGTAGAAGGCGTAAAGCCAGCGATCAACCGTCCAGCAACAGTCAGAACACTGAAAGTAGCTGTTCAACACCAGAGTCTGTACAGGAACTTTCAGATGATGACAGTAAGTATCTTGCAGGGTTCTGATACTGTGCACTCTCTCCATCCATATCCAGTGTTAAGTCCTATTGTCATTCCTTGATAACGTAATCCTTTTGCACAGTGATGGAAAACGCTCATATATAGAGACAGATCTTAGGGACAAGTTACATATTTTTATTAGAAGATCAGCAATTTAACATTTGAATTATTTGAGAACTCTCAGGTGGGTGCCATCTGGACCTGACAGTTTACCAGTTTTTAGTTTGTTTGTCTACCAGGCCTAGAACGTCATTTCTCATCACCACTATCTTCCTCAAACTCCCTTCTTGCAAGTTAGTTCAGGCACTGTGATCTGCTATATGTCTTCTGCAGTGAAGACAGACAGAAAGAATTGATTCACATTCTCCGCAATCTCCTTATCCTCCTTCATCATGCCTTCGACTCCCTTCTCATCCAAGGAACCACCGATTCCCTAGATGGTTTCCTGCTACTAATATATTTAAAAAACTTCTTCTTGTTGTTTATGCTTTTAGCAATGTGGTCCTAAAAATCTTTTTTAGCATCCCTTACTTTCTGCTTGTGCTTTGTGTTGCCAAAGTTTGGGTTCATTTTAGTTCTCTTCATTCGCACAGGACTTCCATTTTATTTTATTCCATTTATAAATTTCCTTCCATTAAATATGTTAAAGTGATTTTACACCAAATAAATAAACAATTAAAACTGTTCCATGTGTAAAAACAATTCCATATATACAAGCAATTAAAAACAACTGGACATGTAAAATCCAATTTCTACCCAGCAATATTCAAAATGTGCATTCTTCCTGAATCTTTTTCAGAGCACATTCACGTACTAGTTTCGTTAGGTTTTTGCAGATACAGGCATTGCCTTCATGGGAAAGGTCCAACAAAGCCATTACATGAGTGGAATGACTTCCATCTGTGCAACAGAACTTCTCTTTCACCTGGTAACCCTCTAGAGAAGATTTAAGGGGTGCAGTGTGGGAGTAGAGTGAAGAAAAATCCTGTTGCCTGAGCGGAAGTAACTGGATTCTACCATGAATGTGTAAGAGGATTCCCCCCCCCAACAGATCTGTAAAATCTGCAGTATTAGCATATTAAGCATATTAGCTTAATGAATCCAGAAGCAAGTCAAACTGATGAACTACAGCTTCCAAATTACCTTTCCCCCATGTATGTTAGGGGTGGTTCTCCCTGGGAGGAGGAAATAAAACTTCAGAACATGTGGTGGGGGAGAAAATGCCCACATTTTCCCCATTTTCCAAAAACATGTGAAATCCAGCTGTCATCTTTTCACCACAGGCTTTGAAAGTCCGGGTGCTCAGTGTGGGAAAGAAACCGACCCTTTGAAAGAAATTCACACTGCTGTCTTATCCCTCCAGAGAGCCCAACAGGAGATACACAGGTATGGCATTTCTATTCTTTTTTAAAAATACATTGATCTTCAAATAACCACCACAGAGTTACAGTCTCGTTATTACACGGAATCTGGGATAGAGAGGAGGAAGGTTACCTTGGGCCAGGTGCCTGGGTCAAATGTGAATACTACCAAGCATGAACACAAGCATGACAATAATGACCCCTGACCCATGTGGAAGGTAAAGCCAATAAACTGGACAAGGATTGGCTTCCTTCAAATCCTGCTGTTTTCTATCATAAACATGAAGACATTGCATATATCCACATTTTTAAAGTGTCTTATTTCTGTCTTTTGGTGATGCAGATGCTCAGGACTGATCTTTCTCTTCTGAGGTTGGGGTGGGGGAGGGTAAACTGAAAACTAATCTTAAGTCTCTTCTGCTTTTAAAAAGATAAAAGGGAACAGTGCCAACGATGTTGCGTAAAAGAACTTTGCAAATTCAAATCTTGGCTTAAATTGCAGCTGCCCATTGACAAGAAGGCATTACTTCTTCTCTTAACTTCCAAAGGGTTTCCACTCTTGAGTGAAGCTCAAGCATGATTTAGCAGTTCAGTCCTTGCAAAGCTCTCCCCACTCCAGCGTAGTCACAAAAAATATTTTAAAAAAGGAAATGAGTAAATAAACCTTCTTGTATTTCATTGCAATCAGTTTTCTGGTGCAAGCGTTAGGAGACCTGCAGGTGCAGCAATTCCTCACAGATGCCAGTGCTCTTTAATAGCTCAAAAAGACAATTAATATTTGACATCTAAATCAACAATAAAACTTTCCATGATTTCTTTCTAAATTAGGCAGAATGTTTATGCTAGCCCTAAATTTCGGGCCCGCAATACTTTCTTGCTTTTTGAAGCCTAAGGTTTTGGGCTGCAGGAGGCAAATCCTCAGTTTCCCTTCACAGTTTTATCAAGAAGAAATATGTGGGGCCAGAATGTTTACCAGGCATGTCGGGCACTGAATTTTAACTTGATCCTGAGTTTTGGCACTGTCTGATCTGTGAGCGCAAATGCAGTGTCTGGTTTTGAGTAATGGATTGGCGGTGGCTGTTGTTCTTTCTTGCAGAAACCTCACTGCTCTGAACAAAAAGTCGCTCTACAGGAGGGCCTCATCGAAAAACCTCTTCCTGGACTATCGCTGTTGGTTTCTTCTGTGCATCTTTCTAACATGTCAGCTCTTCATTAATTATGTGTTCAAATAAAAAGCACTGCATTTGGCAGCAATAACAAGTGACCAGCTGCAGGAATGGGGAGACTTAATTGCAAGGAGCCCACTGAGGCACCAAGCACTTTAATACCTACGCAGTCGGAGGCAAGAGGAAGCGAGAACAAGGTTAACCAGGGAGCCTGCAGAGTTTTGTTCTTCAAATTAATGTCATTGCCTTTTTACATGTACATCTACAAGGACCTCTTTACCTGTATGGGCCTTAATGCTAAAGCCAAATGTAGCTTTATTTGTGCAATTTTGTTTTCTATGTTTTGTCATTTTCTGAGACAACTAAGATTTACCAACCAGTATTTGGTGCCCCCTTTAACACTTCTACACATCCACTTGTTTTTATAAAATGATTCCTAGTGTCTTGTTTTAGAGCTCTTCTGTGGGTAGGGGGAAGGGCGTTTTGCCATCCATCAAGATGCCTTTTGATAAATTTCACATATGGAAGGGAACGTTAGGCACCCATGTGAAAATGGAACCAACTGGGGTTATTGATAGCACAGCTTCTCCTTGGGTCAATCAGTGCTCTCACATGCCAAATCCCTACAAACAGCACATCCAACTCCATCCCATCAAGATTGTAAATATACATGATTTCTTAAATCCTGCCCTTCTAAGAAATATGAGGCCACCTGTACACAACCAATGAGGCCTCGCCCCAGAGAGTCAGACATGCCTGTTTAGGATTTGATTTTATATAAATATATATATATTATGTATGTTTTTACATGGATTAAAACATACACACACACACACACACACACACACAAGCATTGTATAAAGGAATGCCTCCGAAATGTACCATTATTCCATGATGGGTGGAAGAAGATGGGTGTAGAAGCACTTCTGTATATAGGTAATTTCATATGTCACAAATTCACTACAGTTCTGGGGTTCACTGGGCTTATTTTGTGACACGGGAGACATTTTGTCCATTGATGAATACAGGGTAGTTATGTGAGCAGCACTTTTCTGAAGTGATCACTTGCAACAGTTGGTTCATCTTCCTTGTGCTTTACATCAAGGGACAACTGTTTCTGAGTATCACAGAGAGACCTCCTTTCCTGTATAGGACTGATCCTGTGATTGTGAGAAGGCACCCTGTGTATGTTGTTTGCTCTTAGGTACATTTAAAGGTTAAAGGTCAGGAATAGTAAGGGTTTGCCACTGCATCCTCCAAATCTGTTGATAGTCTTCCTATTTTTACACCATTTTTAAAAGATTTGCAATATTTTATGTAGACTTGCAGCCAGTACTAAGCCTTTTTTCTGGCCTGAAATAGTTCCAAGTGGTAAGTACTGCTATATATATATATAAAGATATTATATATATAAATATATAAATACAGCCTTAAAATATTTAGTGGTGGTGCCAGTCTGGGCTAACTTTCAATGTAAATGTTTCCAGATTTTTAACTACATTCCTTGTGATGTTCCCTGTTAGGGGAAAACTTGTTTGTGCTTGATACATTGAAATAAATTACACAACTTTCACTTATCACCTCTTTGTGGCTGGATCATTATTGTTCCTGGGACTTTTGTACATGTTCTGCTGCTCACATCGCTTGTGTATTAAGGTGGGAGTTTTCGAAGCAAGTAGGTGTATGTTGTTGTTGTTTAGTCGTGTCTGACTCTTTGGGACCCCATGGACCAGAGCACACCAGGCACTCCTGTCTTCCACTGCCTCCCGCAGTTTGGTCAAACTCATGTTGGTGGCTTTGAGAACACTGTCCAACCATCTCGTCCTCTGTCGTCCCCTTCTCCTTGTGCCCTCAATCTTTCCCAACATCAGGGTCTTCTCTTCTCATGAAGTGGCCATAGAAGTGGAGCCTCAGCTTCAGGATCTGTCCTTCCAGTGAGCACTCAGGGCTAATTTCCTTCAAAATGGATAGGTTTGATCTTCTTGCAGTCCATGGGACTCTCATGAGTCTCCTCCAACACTATAATTCAAAAGCATCAATTCTATCTCCGTTAAGAGGTGGTGGCGTCACATTATGCACTAAAATTTAAGTTGTAATTACAGCTTTTTTTAATTTGGGAAATTTACTCACAATTTTTGTAAGTGGCTGTTGCTCTGTTCCATATACATTTGAAAAGCAATTGACTTTGAGTGATAATCTGGTTGTTTCATGTTAATGTTTATGGCAGAGAGACGGTTTAACTAACAAGGTATCAGATAATGCATTTTTCTTTTCTTTTCTAGCTTGGTGAGGCATGTATCAGGAAGTTTGGTCATTATCCGGCCTTCCAATGAATTACTGCTATTCTTACACACTATTGGCATACTGAGATGAAAACCACTAACAGCACAATCCTAACCATGTCTACTTAAAAGTCCAATTAAATTCAATTGGCCTTACTCCCCAATACGTCTTCATAGCATTGGGGAATCGGTGGGAATAGCTGGATGACTATGCAAGTCAGGTCCCTTGTGAATATATTTTCTGAAAACCTGCTGCAAGTGTATGGAACCTGATGATGCTGTTAGACACAAAACTCCCATGAACTTCAGCCAGCATGGCCAATGATCAGGGATGATGGGAGTTGTAGTTCAGCGACATCTGGAGGGCCACAGGTTCCCCAGCTGTTTTACTGTGTTGTAGCTCTCATTATTGCTCAGTCAGTAGAGAATGTGACTCTTAAAATGAGGTTCTTGGGTTTGAGCCCCACATTGGGCTACAGATTATTGCATTGCAGGGAGTTGGACTAGATGGCACTCATGGTCCCTTACATGAGAACCTGTTGCCTTAATCTCTAGTTATGTTGAGGAGCTGAGCAATTATTATGGTTCCATAGCAATTCAGAAATCTGGGGAAACAGCGTGTTCGCAAACGACTTTCAGGATAGCTGAAAGTTGCTGAAAGACTGAAATGTAACAGAACTATAGATCAGAACATCTACTAGATCTTAACTTAAAACTACAGGGCATCATTGAACAATTGGCTTTAAGAACAGCAGCGTGGATGCCTTGAACCTATGGGAGGATAGGGCAGTAATACATGACACTCGGGATGAAACATTTCCTTGACCTACTTCTTCATGATGACCTTAACTTTTTTTCTGAAAAATAAAAATAATAATTAGCCATTGTAGAGGAAAGTTTTTAAAGTATATCAACTCAAAATAAAAATGCAAGGGTAAAAGAATATAATAAAGCAAATGTGAGCTCCTAGAAATTGTCTAAAATGACTGCACTCCAGCTGTTGTGGCAAGTATCAGAACACAGTAATTCTTCCTGTTGTTCCACTGGAGTACTTTGAATCACTGCTAGGACATCTAGTGGTAGTTTACAGATTTTTTTTATAAGAACTGCAGAAAGCAAGCCACTTATCTACTTTGTGTCACAGATGGTGATGGTGACAGATCATCCTGCACTGGTTCTGTCTCCTCCAGTACTTTATCACTTTAGTGCAGGAATCTGAAACCTGTGGCCTTCCAAATGTTTTTGAACTACGACTCCCACAATTCCTGACCATCGGCTAGGAGAGCTGAGGCTGGTACAAGTTGGAGTACAATAACATCTGGATGTTGTATTCTGTAAGTCAGGGTTGGGAAACTTCAACTGAGGGGGCAAAATGTGACTCTGAATGATCCCAACTTTTCCCATTATGGAAGCCAAGATGACATACATATTGATCATTGAGGACTCCTAGCCAGGTGATGCCTTTATGTGCAAACTGGCATCCTGATTCCCAAAACACAGTGCTTTGTGTCATGGTGATGCTTGTGTGTTGTAGGATTGCTCTCTTGGGTCTTCTGTGCATGTGTAGCTGTTGCACAAGCATGGCTGTGCAGATTCAAGACAAGCTCCTACACAGAGTTTTCCATGGGGTAGGAAAGTGCGGGTGTGAGTAAGAGGATAATGATACGGAGCTAGTTCTTTAATCCAAAGAGTCAGGGCCTAAAGTGATTGCTGGATTTAATATATAGATTAATATATATATGTATGGGCTGTACTTCCATCTTGGATTCCACACTGCCAATTGCTGTGTTGTCTTATTGGGGTGCCACTTTTTTAAGTGATGAATATATGTATTTGCTGCCTTGAGCACTATTCTGTTGGAAAGGTTGGATGTATTTATTAAGGAGATAAATATATGGTAGATATAATCTAAAGCCAGGTACTATGATTGGAATGACAGTGGAATTCAAAACAAAGGTGTTTCTTCCTTACACTACAATTCTATTATTCTACGGCTTAGGATCCCTATATCCAAGGACAGCCTTTTCCAACAAACCTCAGAGCAGTAGCACCCCTCCCCAATGGGATGCTGTCCCTGGAAGGCTAACCTGGTGCCAACTTTGTCATCATTTCAGCACCAGACAAGGACAATTTTGTTTTCCTGGGCACCATGGGCGTAGCCAAGATTTTTGTGAGGGGCAGGCCTTTTGTTAGGGGGGCAGAACCTCAGTTTGCTATATATTTTTATTGGTTCGGGGTAGCTGCCCCTCCCTGCCCCCCCGACTACACCCATGCTGGGCAGTTGAATGTTTTTCTTATATGTTTTTAATACGCTTACACATTTTATTCTTAAAAATCAATTTGGGACTTCTTTTGTAGAAAGTGATTCATAAACTGAATAAACCTAGGCTAACCTTTTCCCACGTCACTTGAATTCAATCAATGTAACAACTGGGAGCACTACTTTTATTTTTTAAAATTAGATTTGATATGTAAAAGTACAAAGATAAATAACCATCAGATAAGACATTTCATGAGGAATTACCAGTATCAATATAAAGAAAAGGCAACAAGTCATTCAAAAGATGACCCTCGCAGCCCCTTCCAATTCTACAATTCTATGAAGTTGGGAGATCCTCTCGCAAAACGTACAGTACCTTCCAACACTGGACAAAAACCCTTTATTCCCCCCCCCCCCGGCACCTCTGATTTCCCCTTAGTCAATCACATTGGAGCTTCCTCGTTTATCCAGTCGTCTAGGAAGCTATGCGTTTTCATCTCTTTTCGCCTATTCTGCCAGCGGTTCTAACTTTCCGTGCGCTTTACATTTTGGCTGTGGTGATTTTATTCTTTTACCTTTCCCGGCAAACCACATGGAGGCGTTTCATCCTGCAACCGAGCAGCGTATTTATGCTTGTGAAACGGCTAAAAAATACCTACACCAGGGCTGGATTTACGTATAAGCTAAACAAGCTATAGCTTAGGGCCTCACTCTCTTGGGGCCCCCAAAATAATTTAAGGGGGGAAAACTGGGTGTACATTTCCAAAACATAAGATAAAAAACTAATAAAATAAAACCTACATACAGCAAGTGTTTTGTGTTGTGTAGGCTCCTATTTGTTATGTGCAAATGGCTTTAGATACCTATTAGGTCCATAAAGTATATTCAACACAAAAAAACAGCGACAATTTGTTGTTGACAAAGGACAGCTGGACATCTAAAGGGCCCCATTACCTTCAGTAGCTTAGGGCCTCATAAACCTAAATCCGGCCCTGCTTACACTGCTACTACGGCGGCGGCTTCGCTCGCAGGCTTCGCGGGAGAAGGGCAGAGCCCTACCTGCCGAACCCGACGGGCCTCCGCCCCAAAGAAGCGCACTCCTCCACGGGCCGCCCGCCTGCCCTTCCTTGCCGGTCGCTGTGACCCGGAAGGGCTCCCGGCGCATGTCGCGGAAGGCAGGCGGACTGAGCGAGGCGGCCGCTCCTGCTTAGGCTGCCCGGGGCCGGGGGGAGATGATGGCCACGTTCTTCGGCGAGGTGGTGGCGCCGCCGTCCCGCGCTGGCGACGACGACGACGACGAAGAAGAAGAGGCGGCGGCGGCCCTGGAGCGCGAGGAGACGCCGGAAGATCGCGAGATTCGCCAGCAGCTGGAGAAGAAAAGGTGGCGTCCAGGGCGGGCGGGAGGTAGAGGAGGCGCATGGAAACCAGGCACGAGGAGGAATGGGAAAGGCTCGAGTCGAGGCTCTCAGCCTCTGCGGGGGGGGGGGGGGCGACACAAAAACAAAACCCCAACAACATTCTGGTCCCTTGCAACCCGTCACGTAACAACGGGGGCACTTCTGGGCGTGTGAAGAGTGCCAAACCTCAGCTGAAGGGGTCATGTGGTAACCTAGCCTAGAATGGTTGTCAGTGACGTTAGAGTTAATTTCACTTGATAGGTACATTTGTTTATATCCCTTCTTTCGTTCTAATCTAGTGGCGTACCGGGGATGGACTGCCATCTCGGCACTGGCCAGGCCCAGATGTGTGTAGTTTCTACAAGGGGGGGGGCAGCTATGGCATGTAAGAATGTGTTGTGTGGTTCCCAGTGCAATGGGTGTGAACACCTGTTGCCATCGCCCTTCCCCTTTCGGGGGAGTAATGCAAATCTGCTTGTGCCAATCTGTTGTTTTGGGGGCCGTTGCTCTGTGACAAATGTGGGTAACCTTTGACCCTCCAAATGTGGCTGAACTGTAGCTCCCATCAGACACAGCCAGGGAGTTGTAGATGAGCAACATCTGGATTGCCAAAAAGGTTCCCCCACACCTGCCCTCTGAAGTAAGGTTTACCAGATTTTTTCCAATGAATCCGGGGACACTTTTCAACTTCCTACTAAATAGATGGATTTTGTCAGGGGACTGACTTGTAAATTTGGGGACTGTCCCCAGGAAACAGGGACGTCTGGTAACCTTACTCTAAAGACAGTGATCCCCAGCAGAAGTGTGGGAGAAATGACAGTTTCTGGCTTGGGTTTTTGGGGGAGATTTGTCCTGGTTACTCCTTACAAAGAGTCACCCATACAGATGCTCCTTCATTTTACTTTTCACCCAGCAGGAGTAAAAAACAGTCTGGGGAATGAGTTTCAGTAGAATAGGACAGTATGTGGAAAAAGGTTTATACAGGCCAGGCCCTTCTTCCCCTCTATCGTCTTTGGCTGCAATGTGTAGCAACCCCCACCACCCCCAAAAACCCATGGAACTTCCTGTAATGTTATTCATCTTCTCTCCTTTTGATTTCCTTGCACAAATGGGTTGGGAATCCTTTTATAGGCTGTTGGCCTACTACAGTAATTGCTCTCTAGGGATGAGTGGAGAACTAAGCTTTTAATCCCAACCACAGTTACCTGAGGCTTGAAACCAATTGAATTCTGTGGGACTTCTGAATAGACATGGTTAGGATGGCAGCCTTAGCCTCTTGATCACTGATAGTACTGTGAACACCCAGTGTTCTATATTTAACCTTTCTCAATTGTACAAGTAACACTTCACTGGAATGGTGCCGCTTCTTATCCATCTTCTTGCTCAGGGTATGTTTAACCTTATTTTGTTTTTGTTTTATTTCTATACTCAGGGAAGTTCACATCCTCTGGAATCCAACATCTACTGCATCTAATAACGAGCAGTTTCCTTGCTCAAAGTTCGTATTGGCTGTAGGGCATAACGCAGTAGGTAGGCAATCTGTATGTGTTCTTCATTTCAGTGTTTAACTACCTGTAAGAAGGGCATGATAGAGATGTATAAGATTATGCATCTGCTACCGGTATTATCTTTTGTAATAGTAGAACTTCCATGTAGTTGAATGTAGGAAGATTCGGGATAGACAAAATTACCGGTAAGTACTTCCCTCAGCACATACTTACACTATTGAATTTGCTCCCACAGGATGTAGTGATGATCACTAGCTCGGATGGATTTAAAGGGGGATTAGACCATCACTTTTTGATGTGTACAAAATAGTGTGCAACCTTATAATTTTTCGTGTGCATGTGCACTTTTTCAGATACACTGTGTATTTGAAGAAGTGTGTGTGCACATGAAAGCTTATACCAGAACAAACATAGTTGGTCTATAAGGTGCTACTAGACAAATTTTTATTTCGACTGTGTCAGACGAACATGGCTACCTACCTGAATCTTATAATTTGTTAGGTATTTTGTAACTGAGTTTAGTAGGCATGTTTACCTTAACCCCCTCCCCGCCAGTTGAATTCTATGGAAACAAAAAATATTGTTTATCTTATTTTCTTTGTATTTCTGTGTATATACACTAAACTAAATAATCTACAGGGAAGTTGCCTACATAAACTGAGTTGCATCCCTCCACTTCCACATAGCAACAATGGTACTTACAAACAATGTGCAGAACATAACAGTGCTATAGGAAATAAATCTCATTTCTGCTTGCAGCATTCTTGTCTTCCTTTGTTTTGAATTCTGGAAGCTGGGAAGTCGTTGGATCTCTCAAATTGTGGAATGAGTGGTGCAGAACATCAAATACGACCAAAGTCCTTCCAACAGATTCTTTCTGTTTGTTCTATCGGTTGATTTCCGATCCCACAGTAAGTAAGATGGAGAGTTGTCCCCAACGTAGCATTAAGCACCCTGTCAGTACAAGGATTTTGTCTTAGGCAGCTGTACTTTCTGCCTTCTCTGCTCCCAAATGCCCTCTAAATCTGTTCCAGGGGTTCTCCCAACCCTCCAGAGCAGATTTAGGGAGTCCCATTGCACAAGTGGAAATCCTTGCACTGACATAATGCATTCATTGGATACCTCCTGGAGCTTATGGAATCAGACTTGAGTTTGTTACCTGATGATATCTTTGTATTTAACTGATGTGGTTTGGTGCCAGAGACGGCAAAGTTAGACTGTCCAGCCCTGCAGTGGTGTTTGCATTGAATCTTCTTGCCTATCCTTGTGTTTAAGAATTAGAACACCAGCAGTCTGCTTTCATGCAAGTGCTTTTGGACAGTCACATGCTTTCATATTAGCTACATAGTATGCATAACTTTAAGGGACCCAGGTGGCTCTGTGGGTTAAACCACAGAGTCTAGGGCTTGCTGATCAGAAGGTTGGCGGTTCGAATCCCTGCAACAGGGTGAGCTCCCGTTGCTCGGTCCCAGCTCCTGCCCACCTAGCAGTTCGAAAGCACATCAAAGTGCAAGTAGATAAATAGGGACCGCTCCGGCGGGAAGGTAAACGGTGTTTCCGTGCGCTGCTCTGGTCCGCCAGAAGCAGCTTTGTCATGCTGGCCACATGACCCGGAAGCTGTCTGCGGACAAACGCCGGCTCCCTCGGCCTATAGAGCGAGATGAGCACCGCAACCCCAGAGTCGGACACGACTGGACCTGATGGTCAGAGGCCCCTTTACCTTATGCATAACTTTAGATGTGGCCTTTAGTGCTGTGTAAATAATGAGAGATTGTAATATGGTAATCCTTCTTAAAAACACATGCAACCCCTTTAAACTGACTCAGCTTAGACTTGCATGCAAACCATGCGCTCCACCACCACTGAGTTACAGCCTCTTCCTTTTGTCTTATTGGTCAGTGAAGAAAGAGCCTTACAGTAACAATTGTTGTCTGTGGGTGTGTCCTTTGTAGGATTAGCCAATATCAAGTGTGATGTGCAGCACAATCCTATGCATGTTCATTTCCCAAGTTCCACTGTCTTCAGTGGAGCCCCCCGGAAAATGCCTGTGAGATTACAGCTTTCGGTTATCATAATTACTTTTCATGCTATATATATATTAACATAGTTCTGTTTAAAATTCATGAAGCATTTATGACTGTTCTGTCATTTCAGGTTTTATTGTGCCAGTGCAATTGTTACGTGGCAGAGGACCAGCAGTTTCAGTGGCTTGAAAAGGTAAGAAGTGGAAGAAATTGGGATACAAAGCAGTGTTAGGAACTGAGATATGAAAGCTAGGAGCTAAGTGGCACTGTGATCCTAGGTTATGGGCACAACAACGGAATGTCTAGGCACGCTTTTTAATAACAAGAATACAAAGCTGAAAATGAATGAACTGCAGCTAAAATATTATGTTTATTTTTCACATGGTCTTAATATTCTTAAGAGGGTCTCTTCTCCAGTCTTCAGAGAGTAGCTGGAAGTGGGGAGGCAGAAAAAGGTCCTCCTTTCCTTCCTGTATTGCTGATTTGTTTTCTGGTCATTGTATATCTGTTTTACTGGGTAAAACATTGACATCATGTATCAAGGGCCAAACAGTACAGAATAATGGTTTACAATGCAGCATCTAAAAGGAAAATTGGTTGGATTGTCATTCAGCTTTGCCTGTCCTTGTTGTTGTTGTTGTTGTTGTTAGTGATATTGCACCTTTTCTTCAACGCTCTCAAGGTAACATATATAGTTCTCTCCCTCCTCATTTTAACCTCAACAACCTTGTGAGAGGGGTTGGGGCAAGAGATAGTGACAGGCCCAAGGTCACCCATTGAACTTTGTGGCTGAGTGGGAATTTGAATCCTGGTCTCCCAAGTCCTATTCTGACACTTTCCGCTACACCACACTGGCTTGATTTGTTACCTGCAACTGTGTTGAATCCAGCCTGTTACAAACTGAAATCCTCTGCGTCATCCTCTGAACGGAGGAGGATATTGCCTACAAAAGCTGATAACCTCCTTTTCAGCACACTTGCTCAGAGGCCTTTTGGCACTTTGACTTTGGTGCATTGGCATCTGTTCTTTGAAAAAGAATATATGATGTTGCATAGGACAGCTTCAAACTGGCATTGCCCCTTAGGCTGTATAAGATAGTGTAGCTCACGGTGCTGTGGCATTTCTTCAATCTGGGATTCAGTTATGGGCTGAAGGCCTATGGATGTCTGAGTTACAGGGACTGAATGTACCGACGAAGTCAATTAAATTGCAGAGAAAGCTTCTGCAGATTTATTGTGTCTCTCAGGTGCCACAGCACTTATGCTGCTACAGACACTAATAGAACAATCCTTGAGAAATCTACTCAGAAATAAGCCCCCTTGATTTCAATGAGGCTTACTCGGGAGGAGGGAGAGTAAGACCGTGGCCCAAAGGTTGATTGACTAGCAGTGGTATGAGTGCCATGTTGCCGTTGCTGCTTCCCACATTTGCCTTAAGGGTTGAAATCATGGGGAAGAACCACAATAGTGCTGGAGGCTCCTGTAACACTGCTGGTATGTGTGAATTGGCTCCAGCACCGCTATTCATCTGGAATTTGTCGCACTTAAATCGGGATTTACATTTTCATCCTAGGTTTTTGGATGCATGCAGAAGACGGATTTGCAAGTGCTTGTTCTTTCAACGTGCTCTGTTACGGAATATAAAACAACAGAATCCACTCTAACACTTCCTTCTCCTTTTCTGAAAGCATTAAAGACAAGCACGTTTGAAGATAAAGTCTGCTGTTCATTACTAGAACAGCCAAATATTGCACGGGACCTCCCTGCTGCAGGTATTTAACAATGCAAAACCTTAAGTTGAATAAATGTCTATAGTGATACCTCAGCTATGAAGTGTCCTGCTGAAGGAGGGATGCACTTGGCACCAACTTCGCTGTCTTTTAGGCACCAAGCAAAAACCCCTTTTGATGCTTCCAGGCACTTAAAAATATTTTTACCATTTTCATTTTTTTATATATATAACAAAGCCTCTCATACTATTAATGGTGCACTTTATAAGCTGGTTGTTTTTAATCAAACCATTGATTAAAGGTGGTTTGTATATAGTCCTGGAATAAATAAGTATAATGTTGTGGCTGCTTTTTATCTGGTCTTGACTGACTGGTGGATGTTCTCTCAGCGGGAGCTAATTGTTAGGAAAGAGCTGGAGAATTTTCTTCAGTGTTTTGCATGGGAAAGCCAGAACTGGAAGGTGACCCATACATGTGCAAGCACAAGCCCTAGCAGACAAGAGGGGTGTGCTGTGAATCAACAAAAGCAATTTATTTGGGGGCAGCGGGGGGGGGGGGGGGTAGAGCAACAGGTCAGAGTGAATTGCACTTTTGCTGGAAGGTTGAAGGCACTAATGTGGAGCAATTAATCTCCTGCCTGGCAGGAATGTGTGCTGTTTGCCTCCACTTTTTATGGTTTTTTTTTAAAAAAGAAAATGGAACAAATATTACAAAAATGCCAGAAATATTCGGAATTTTCTCCTCCGAAGGGAGCTTACCGCAGCTTACCCTTGTAATTTTTCACTGTTGGGGGGGAAGTGCGGAGCATGTAACAAGAAGTTGGCTGGAATTCCATTCAGACTGATATTGGGTACCAATAGAATTGTTCTCCTCAATATCATAAGATATTCTGCTGCTATAGCAAGTGGCAGTAGCAGCACCAGCCCAGCTTCATAAAATGTGTTTTATTGGCAAAGCAACAGCTTTACACCATCTACCCAGGCAGGTATGCCGGAATAAGTGATTTGCTTAATAGACTACAGGGATGCTGCAATTGCATTGTGCATTGCAAATCCTGCACGGAGCAGAAAGCTGGGCTTGATGACCTCTGTGGTCCCTTACAACACTGGTTCTGTGACAGTGCCTTGAACATTGCGTTAAGGCTATGGAACTCTGACCTAGAGTGTTGGTTGGCCTTTTTTTCCTCATGACGTGTGATTCGTTGTGGGTTTCTTACAATATGCTTGCAGAAAACAATAAGGTGTTGTTGTTTTTTAATGTATGATTCATTTTGACAAACTGAACATGTTGCTGATTTATTACCACTACAAAAGCAGGTTACTAGTCTCTTTTTCTCTCCTCTCCCCCCCCCCCTCCAATGCCTCCTGAATTGTGCCTAGTTCTCAGTTACTGTCAAGTGTGGCAGATCCCTGCAGTGCTTTATCAGTGTTACACTGATATCATCAAACTGGATTTGGTAACAATTGAAGCTTTCGAGCCTTTGCTATCTTCCAGAATCCTGAAGGGTTTGGTGAAGGTAAGGTTTAATTATTAAGCCTGTATGTGGCCTTATTTCAGCTTGCCTGTCTGCAGACTGGTCACCATAACAGCTGCTGTGAAGAGACCTAAGAGGAGGCCCGCTGGATCAGACCAAAGACCCATCTAATACAGCTGTTCTCACAGTAGCCAGTCAGGTTCCTACAGGAAGCCAGTAAGCAGGACCCAACTTCAAACAGCACTCTCCAGAAACTAGTATTCAGAGGCGTAAGGACACTTGACTTAAACGTTTAGTTATGTAAAGTATTTCTTGGCAATTACAATAATTAAGGATTCAATTCCCAGATGGACCACTTTGTTGTATTTGTGGGTGCAAGCGCTGAAGCCTTCCAGCAGCATTGTATTGTTTTTGAGTCACTTCCATGGTACTGAAATTTTCTGCCTCTGGGCGTTAGAAAGGAGCTGTGAATGCAGATTAGGGATTACTGTGTGTCAGGGGTTTCCCTTGTTGAGTGCTTAAAACATTTGCTTAGCTGTTTGTTTGACTTTGTGAGATGCTATCTTTGGCTTTGATTCACAGCTGGTTGGGATATAAATTGGTTTACATTGAGATTTATCAAAGGTTTATGTTGGAAATCCATGTTTAGGTCATGTTTGAAAACTACCTCATTATCCATGCACTTCGTAATTCAAAGGATAAAAGCTTGTCACTGGACTTTCTTCCACAGGCCACATAACAGAATAATTTAGAGTTAACCACACCTGCCCACAAATGTCTATTTTTACACCAATTTCAACTGCTGTTGCTTCTGAAGAGTCCTGGGAACTGTAGTTTGGTAAGCAGACTACAAATTCTCTGTTTGAGTTTTCTAGCCCACCTGCAGAACTATGGTTTTCAGACTTCCCCAGGACAGAGGGAATGACTGTTAACCAGTTAGTGTCTCTGGTGTAGAAATGCCCTTGGAACAAAGATCTATCAACTATTTCAAAATGAGTGGCACTCAGCTTGGCTTGCACAAAATGTCCAGCAACATAAAACGATCAATACACTCACCCTTCAGTGTGAGCAAGAAATGAAACTGACTGCTAGAGTTCTAGCCACAGGATGACTGCTAGAGTTGTCCTGAAGGTGTAGAGAAAATCTGTGGCAATCCAGTCTTAAATGTAAACTTTAACTCAAACATTGCTGGGGGTTTTGAATCCTGAAGCTCTTGCAGAAACTGCAGCTTTTAAAAAACAGCAACACAAAAAGTTAATGCTTTCTGCCCTGTCCTTCGTGATACTTACCATTCTTAGCTTGGTTGAGTTTGCTTTGGTTTAACGTAAATGACTGCCAAAGTATCTGAGGGTATTTCCACTATGATCATGAGTTATTGGTTCCTCAAACTAGGCTCAATAAGTGGATGAGGCTAGCAACCGTCAATCTGAAATGAAAGACGTCCATATGGTACCATGCGGTCCACACCCTGAGCTTGTACTGATGAACACACAGCAGAACAAGGGTTCCTCCCACCCACCTGCTCAGTGACTGGAGATGTGTCACAAGTGCTTCTCCATTGCCTGCATAGGATTTTCACAACTCTAAAGTGGAAGGAAAATTAACTGGAGGAATACTGCTACAATCCAGGGCACAATTAAACACACAAATTCCTGCTGGTTACAGGAGATATAAGATGGGAGAGTGCTATTGAGATTATGTCATGCTTGTAAGATTTCTACAGGCATCTGGTTGGCCACTGTGAGAACAGAATACTGGACTAGGTAGGTCTTTGGTCTAATCCTACAGGACGTTTTCTTACGTTCTTTAATGATCCACTGTGTGCTCAGTTGAATTTTTTTTTTCATTCTTACCTGCCTTTGAGAAATTAATTAGTTAACAAAAGTGTGAAGCAGGACCAGCTGGTTTGCAAGTTGCAGTCCATAGAAAGAACTGGATATGGTTGTCCTGGAACAGAATATGGATGCTACATTTCATATGTAGTGTACGGAGGGTTGTATGTGTTCGTTTTGAGAAGTTGAGTGGCCAAGAATAAGGAAATACGATAGGCAGTTATTAATGCATTCTTATCTTTACTGGATTTTTTTCTATTTTCTTTTGCCCAGGACATTTCAAGAAACACAGAAATATTGAGAAAAGTGGTGACAACAAATGAAATTGATAACATCTACACTTAAAATGGAGAATTGTCTTGGATACTTTCAAAATCCAGTATTTTGTCAACTGCAGCTACTTTGCCTGGAAGCATTTGGGACTTGTAGTTCCTTTAGAAGTGGAATGTGTTATCTTTTGTACCATATGCTGACTGTTGTGAAGGGGGTGGGGTGTTACCAGCTAAAATGAATTAAAAAGAGACATTTTTATTTTTCACAAACTCAAGTCATTTTTTTTTATTTTTGCCATGAGCAAAGGCAACTCCTTACATTCTTCCACCAGTAATCAAATTATATTTTAATGCAGCAAAATAATTGTAGTGGATGTGGCAAAGCCTCTGTCTGTAATTGACTTGGGTTGGCCTCCTACCACAGAAGCAGGGCAGGCAGCAAAGCCTGTGGATGCTGTTAGTTGAAGTGCTTAGGTTCTAGAGATAGGCAAGGCAGGCAAAATAGTCTAATAAGATGCAAGGACATAGGAAGCAAGCACCTGATGACTGAGAAGGCAGGAGGCTAAGCAAGGCTTAGGAGAAGAGGGTGGGACTTTTAAGAGAAAGTGGCCCAGAGGAATTTCTTTATGGGGAAGGAAAAGAAGTAAAATGGTGAGAATGGACAGGTAGGTAGAGTGGCCACTTACATTTCCTCTTTTGTTGGCAGTGTTTATCACCACATAAGGAGACATAGATTTGCATAGGATAATTTACATGTGTAGATTCAGAAACAGTTGCTATCATTTCAGTAGAAAAAAGGATCCGTCCCACAATAGCAAGGAAGATTGACCTGTGCATTTATTCAGTCTGTTTTCTATAGGTAAACTATAAACAGGCAACTTCAAGGTCCCTATTCTTCCTTTTGTGTGTTAAATATCTTTATAAACTGGACTTCGATCAGATGGCCATTCAAAACAGAGAACTCCTTCCAATTGAAGCTTTTCCTTTGTTAAGAAGTACCTATGTCAACACTATAGCTAGGACACAAGCTCAGGGACAGGAATTGCAAAGTGTGGAATAGCTAATGTTGCTTGAAATAGCCGGTTAAACCTCTGTCTGCAGGCTTCTATAACTGTACAAAACAACTTTACCTTGTTACTTAATAGCCAGTTAAGTTTTTCAGTTACATTGCTTTCAAATAATAAAACCTTATACTGTACTAAGAAATTGTCCTATGAAGCTTGTTTTGCCCCTTTGAAATTCTGCAGTTTCCTGCCTTAGGTGGTGGCTGCAAAGAGAACATAGGTGTCCATAAGCAGCACAAAGTGTGGGATCTGGAGCTGAGTTAGGGAGCTGTCGACTCAACAAGGCTGCAAAGAAGACTGAGAAAATAATGTCCTCACTGCCAGTCTCTCTTTACTCCTGTTCTTAGTCACTTACGGTTGTATCATCTCCTTCCTTTCAAATAAGTTGCTAAGGATAAAGCATTCTGGGCAATCAAACAGGTTGGTCTTGCTCATTCAGGGATTCCCCCTGGGTTTACTGGCTCTCTCTGCCCTGAGGCTCAGGAAGCAAAGTGTGGCTTGGGTGTGGTCAGATGGCCTATGAACATGGTGAGACAACCATGTTGAGGCACTTTAGGACCACCTTCAGACTGCCAGGACTGCTGAGGTTCTCCCTAGGGTCCCACCCTGCCTCTTCAGAGGAGGCCTCTCCAAGGTCTGCAATGGGCAGGATCCCAAAAAGATGCAACTTGCCTTTCAAATAAAGACAGTGAGCCTCCCATGAACCTGCTAGACTGGGAACATTTTTCTGCACCTTGTCTTGAACCTTATGGAGGGGTGCTAGTGAATGCTCTATGTTAGTAATTATGGATGGAATTCAATGTTGTTCTAAGACAATTGTTCCATTGGTGCTCATCTAATGGAACCATCTCCTCTCTCCTCCCTGCACACTGTTCTGGGGGTTCTCTCAACACACACCCCTAGGGCCAATTGGGGCAGGGGCATGTTCAGGGGGAGGAGAGATGGGAAAGCACTGTCATGCTGCTATTCTGGATCTTATTTATTAAGTTAATATACTGCTCATCACAAGACCATGAGGCAATTTACAACCTAGAATACAAAGGTCAATAAATATACGGTAGGTATGGTATAAAAATCTAAGCCTGTGGGTAGGGACCCAGGTGGCGCTGTGGTTAAACCACTGAGCCTAGGGCTTGCCGATCAGAAGGTCAGCGGTTCGAATCCCTGTGACGGGGTGAGCTCCCGTTGCTTGGTCCCAGCTCCTGCCAACCTAGCAGTTCGAAAGCACGTCAAAATGCAAGTAGATAAATAGGAACCGCTACAACGGGAAGGTAAACGGCGTTTCCATGTGCTGCTCTGGTTTGCCAGAAGCGGCTTTGTCATGCTGGCCACATGACCTGGAAGCTGTACGCCGGCTCCCTCGGCCAATAATGCGAGATGAGCGCGCAACCCCAGAGTCGGTCACGACTGGACCTAATGGTCAGGGGTCCCTTTACCTTTACCTTTTTATGGTATAAAAATCAAAGCCTGTGGGTAGGGACTGGCTTGTTTTGATTATATGTAAGCTACTCTGGGGGCTCTAAGCAAGCAAAGAAAACTCTTATTTTCCTTTTGGAGATCTTAACAATTGGGACACAACTCACCCACCTAGAAATATACTCTGTCTCTTCTGTCCTCCACTCTCCCCCATGCCCGATTTTTTTCCTGGTGACTGCTAATTTGGCTTAGAAATTTACAACCAAGTGAGCTGAACCAGAATAGACAAAATCTGGACTGCTTGCCCCACCCCTCTCTTGAAATAGTCTGGGGGTTAGGTGGGGGACTGTCATGTGTTGATATTTGTGCATGGGGTGGAGAGCAGGAACTGGAGTCCTTGTTGTCGTTAAGTTGTGTCCAACTCTTCGTGACCCCATGGACCAGAGCACGCCAGGCACTCCTGTCTTCCACTGCCTACTGCAGTTTGGTCAGACTCATGTTGGTAGGTTCGAGAATACTGTCTAACCCATCTCATCCTTGAACTGGAGAGCAGTTTGCGCAAATGGCCCTCTGGGTACTGCCAGAGCGCTTTAATGTTCTCACATCTCTATTTCGTCCGGCCGCCTGCCTCCATTGGTACGGGAAAGAGGGTATCTTAGTTCCAAGGTGCCCTGGGCTATAGAACTCCTTTGGAGGCTGAGTCAACCCTATTGCCTAATTCAGCCAGGGCCACACCCTGACAGTATCACGAGCCCTGCTTCCTCCCTCTCTCCACCTGCCCAACCTGGGTGCTGACAAGTTTGAGAGAGCCCTGGGTAAAATACTCCCCTGGAAGAGGAGAGGGGGCACCATCACTTCACAGGCTGCTCCCACCTCCCCGCCCCTGCAGCTACCCTGCACATTACAGGGATCAACAGTGGCAAAGGAATGGACAGGCGCCCCTTGTTCATGCTCCCCCTCCCTGCTCCATATGATTATCTAGCCTGCCAGGTTTGCCTCTTGCTCTCCATGTTCTGGGTGGGATGTGTGTAAATAAGAGCCTGCAGCGCACGTAGGCCTACTGCGTTCTCTCATATCCTGTTTCAACTGTTTTATTAACCCACAATTGCAATGCTTTATTCTAGTTACAGGTAGGTAGCCGTGTTGGTCTGACGTAGTCGAAACAAAATAAAAAAATTCCTTCCCGCAGCACCTTAAAGACCAACTAAGTTTTTTATTTTGGTATGAGCTTTCGTGTGCATGAGCACTTCTTCAGATACACTGAAATAGATGCTTTATTCTGTTATTTCCGTAAACTGCTCATAGTTTCTCACAACCAAGCGGTCTGCTAATCTTATTAAATGAAAACGACAGCATAAAGAAAAACAGCGCGGGCCACTGAGAACTCAGGTATGAGGGCTGCGGCCAGTTGGTGAGAAATGGCGACGCCATCTCTCACGGATAAATGATCCCCAATTCCTTTTCTTTCGGGATAAGGCTACACATTTGAGGGTGGGGGAACTTCCCAATACTGTACAGTAACTTTCTTCCGCGCGGGTGGGGGCGGGGAGAGAGAAGAAACCCGCCAATAGCAACTCACAAGGGGCCGGACCGAAGTTGCTTCTCTCAGACAACTTGGGAGAGGCGTGGTGCTTTTTCGTCCCATTTGGAGGGAGATATGGCGGTTGTGCTGAGGGTAGCGGTGCTGACGGCCTTAGTGCTGGTGGTGAGTTACGACGGGCAGTGAGAGCGGGAACCCCGGGGCAGCAGCGTCGGTGGAGAGCTGCAGAAGGCAGCGCCGCTCTCCTCGCGAGTTGGGCGCAGGGCGGCAGCGGGAGGGTTCCCCTAAGGGCCGAGCGGCGCGCGCCTGCCTTCCCCGCGAGCCATTGTTTTTACTGCGCCGCCTTTCACTCCCCGCGGGAAAGTTCCCCCGCGCGGCGAAGCGGCCCCGGGTTGGGAGGCGACGTTCTCGGCCGAGTTCGCCGCCAGGATCTATGGAGCGAGTCCTCCTCCGGGGGTGGTTGGGGCTCCCAGCAGCTCCCCCACCCCGGCCCCGCTGGCTGGGACTGGTGAGGAGCGGGTTCCCCCTTCCCGCGTCCCCTGGGTCATGGTTTTCGCGGGGGAGCCCCTTCCTCGTGACCTGTTGATGCCGCGGACCTTGCACCGTGCGCCGCTTGTGTTCGCGGCTGATAAGGAAGCCGGCCGGCTCCCAAGTTTTGGCTCGCTTCGGCTTTCTCCCCGCTGCTCAAAATGGCTCCTGCCCGCACAGGCAATCGGACAGCAGTCTTGAGGGTCGCCTTCTTCCGAAGAGCGGAAAGTTCAAGAGGGCGGCGGTTGGCTTTTTTGGGGGGGGGTCTTGGAAGTTGGAGGCGCTTCGAGAGGGAGATCGGCTCCAGCCCCGCCGTTTCTCGGACGAGGCTTTGCACTTCCCGGAAACTATGGGAAGTCCGTCGAAACGAAAGTGGGATGGGCGTAGGCGCTCCCCCAGGGGTCCTTTTGCAACCCGCCTTCAAATCCGCAATCCGAAGCTATTCCCTTCTCCGCCTGAAGTCAATACTTGCTACTGTAATAACCATTAATGGTGACGTCATTCATTAAGTGGGTAACGACATGTTAATACCCTGTGACGTCAGGCAGAGAGCTTCCGGGATTCGAGAGGACTTTGCTCTTCGCGTTCTTCGGCACATTCAGGCAAACTTGGCGGCTCTTCCCCCCCCCCTTCCTCTCCAATGTCTGATTTGCATTACTTCTGTTCAGGGTGGATTTGATTTATATCACGATTTAAATCACTAGTCAGTAAGGCTTGATTTAAATCATAGTTTTCTACATAAAGACTAATTCTTGCTGGTATAACTTTAATATGCAAGTATATGAAGATTTTTAGAATAACAACTTTTCATATTAGTTTTTTATCCCCAGTTTAATAGGTTAATCATTCATATTTTGACAACTTTACTATACTCAGGAAGGAGAAAAATAAATCATTACCTTAATAATAACAATTTAAATAGATTTATTCAACTGAAACAATAACATTACAGCATATGTTACCGGTATTTGCTTAAACAAACATCCATGTTTGTTAACTAATTTGGCTAAACAAAAACAAAATGTATATATTTTAAGAAACTTAGACTGTCAGCCCAGCCTACACATGAAAAACTTAAATACTGTCCACTCCAAACAATCAGAAAAATATTGTTTCTATTCTATTCACTGAACTTCTTGAAACTTAGCACTGAAGGGGTTGTTTCTGTATTCATAGGTTTGTAGAACAATAGGATTAAGGTCTTTTTCTCAACTCTGTTCATGTTATAACATTTTTACTATGAAGAAGAGGCATGTGATCTCTGTTGAGTCAAATTCAGTTTTGAGAACTGCAAAAGTAAACCAAGCATCTGTGA
Source organism: Zootoca vivipara (assembly GCF_963506605.1). NCBI lineage: Eukaryota > Metazoa > Chordata > Lepidosauria > Squamata > Lacertidae > Zootoca > Zootoca vivipara. The sequence continues at coordinate 72,500,628 of NC_083276.1, forward strand.
TAATATCTTGTAGGCAGAGAAACTGCCCAATAATCTTACAAAAACCTCTGGAAGAGCATGACATTGTGAATGGATTAATGGAATTTATTTACCCCAAAAAATAAACATACAACCTTATTCTACATAATTAAAAAACTAATCTTTATTTCATGATGGAATAACCTTTGGATGGTAATATATTTTCCTCAAAAAGCATTTTATTTAAAAAAATCCGATTTAAATAAAAAAAATCGATTTTGATTTTTTTTAAAAAAAATCATTGATTTTTATCCACCCTGCGTCTGTTCCTATATTCCTATTACTGTGTTCTACGGCAAATAGTTTCATAAAGATGATCAGCCAGAAATATTTTTACTAGCCTAGCTCCTGATAGGCCAACACCTTTTCCACCTTTGTGGCCTGAAAGGTGGGGGGATCGTTTATATCAGGGGTCACCAAACTTTTTCAGCAGGGGGCCAGTCCACTGTCCCTCAGACCTTGTGGGGGGCCAGACTATATTTTGAAAAAAAACACGGCTGAATTCCTATGCTCCACAAATAACCCAGAGATGCATTTTAAATAAAAGGACACATTCTACTCATGTAAAAACACCAGGCAGGCCTCACAAACAACCCAGAGATGCATTTTAAATAAAAGGACACATTCTACTCAAGTAAAAACTGTCCACGGGCTAGATTGAAACCCGGGCCTTAGTTTGGGGACCCCTGGTTTATATCTATGACAGGATGATTGCTTGAGACCGAAATGCTTTCAGGAAGATTGAAATGGGAAAACAACGGAGCAGACACCTATGTTTGGAGAAGCTAGATTGGTAAAGAAAAAAGGATTTATATGCATGGTATATGCGATATAGCACTGTGCCACCAGATGGCTCTGTGCACTCCCGTTTTCCCCTACCAGAATTCCCTGTTTACATTTACAACGTGTTTAACTGAAATGCTTCTTTGATGTATCTAGATCCAGCTTTAGTAGCTCTTCCAATGTCCAAGACTGGTAGAGTAGTTGGCAAATCAGTTGTACTAGACCTGCTATTGGCGAGCAAAATGCAAGCTGCGGTTCTGTACTTCCTGAGGAGTAACCACTCCAAGGGCACAAGAGGGTTTACTTCTGAATGAGTGTCCATAGGATACTGCTGTTAGGCCTGGAGTTCTATACTTTCCTAGGAGTCTTCTTCTTCTTCTTCTTTGGCGATCACTCGTAGCCGAGTAAGATTGTCTTCCATAAACATGGTTTTAACAATGGGTCTGTAAGTGACTGTGGAGGCCAATTCTGGATCCACACGTCCTTCCAAAGTAGGGACATTGGTTTCCAGGCGGGAGTTGATCATGGTGTGGATTTGCCAAGCGTGCCTTCCTCTTAGCACGTTTCTCCCTTACTGCGTTCTGAGTTCCAGTGTCTTCAAAGCCTTTGGTAAAGGCTGTTCTCCAACTGGAGCACTCGCAGGCCAGTGTTTCCCAGTTGTCAGTGTTTATACTACATTTTTTAAGATTTGCCCTGAGACAGTCTTTAAACCTCTTTTGTTGACCACCAGCATTACGCTTTCTAATTTTAAGTTCGGGATACAGTAGAGTAGTTGGTTTGGAAGACGATCATCAGGCATCCGCACAACATGACCAGTCCGACGAAGTTGATGTTGAAGAATCATTGCTTCAACACTGGTGATCTTTGCTTCTTCCAGTACACTGATATTAGTTTGCCTGTCTTCCCAAGTGATGTGTAAAAAATTTCGGAAACACCGTTGATATTGAGCATGGGTGGGGCTGGAACAAAGCAGTTTAGGATTGCACTATTAAATGTATTCAGGCTTTGAATGGATAAAACTTTTTGGTTCCCTTTAAAAGTATCACTTTCCTCTTCACTCTATATATCCAACCACATGGTTAAGTGTAACAGGGCAAATGTGGCTTTAAGAGTTCTATTTAGTAATGTTTTATTACCTATATAAGCCATCTTAGAGTTTACCTTCTTTGAAAGATAGGAGTATAGGTCTTTAAAATAAATTTTAAAATACCTGCTTATGGTACTACCTCCTACTCCACAGAATACCCTGGAAGCAGGAAATAGAACTCTTTTCATTTTCTACTTTGTAATCTCAATTATTTAATTTTAAAATTATGTATCGGGGTACTAAACATTCAAACCATAACGTGATTGTTGTATGCACATGATATTTTATGTTACTTTTTATGTTTTATTTTGTTTTGCTCTCTCTATGTGAACACATACCTATGTTTATGAATGGTTGTGGATTTTATTAGTTTTTGTACCTTGTTTACAGCATATATAGCATGTCTTTGTTGCTGGCTGATTTGCTGCTATTGCTTTGCAATTTGCAGCTACTGTATAGCTTGTTTTGATGGACAGGTTTAAACAAAAACATAAAGAAAAGTGAGGTAGGTCCAGGCCACTGGATATTCATGTGCTAATTTCAAACTGCAGGTGGACAGGGGTGGTTATAATTTTGATTGTTTTCCCTTAGGAAAACTAGCACAGACTTCTCTCTGATGTAATATTTAATTATTTATTTTGCAGTGAATTTTTATGCATCCCCTCTCTAGCAGTCAGGACCAGGATGCTGTAAAATTAAGTTATTAAATTCAACAAGCGCTGCTTAGCAGATCTGGCCTCGTAAGGTTCCTAAATGAGAACACACTTTGGTACCATAGGCAAGGTGCTATATTCCAAAGGTTGCAATCCCATAGTTCCCCCATTTGAACATGATGGGGTTTGCTTCTAAATAGGCATGATTAATATTGCACTGTAAATTCACTGAAGAATTTAACTTTTCTTACAAATTTTCCTTGGACTGTGGCAGTAAAAGTGCAGCTGATATTACCACAGCAGCTTGGAAATGTATTTTACAGATTTAGATTGAAGTAATTTCCAACTAAATCTCTCTGATTCTAAACACAGACAGTTTTCAAGTAAATGCGATTTTTTTTCAGTTGGGATGCAAGGTGGAATGTTCTCGCTTGTTAAATGTCTCAGTAACATTAGCAATTTGATAAAATGTTAGCATTAAAAATAAATACTGAATGTCTGAAATGTAATTTCTCCATCAGCCTCTGCCAACCCAAGGGGAAAATAACAGACTTTACACCTAGGTAACAAGCCACATAACAGTATTTTCACAAGTGCATTCTTTTAATAGTCTGTAGATGCCACAGAGAAAAACTAAGGTGCACATCCTAATTAGTTTTTGCTTTATTTCACTACTAAATCACCTTGAGATCATTGTGCTTTAATTCACTCTGTGTATTATTTTCACCCTGGTTCTCAAACTGAGTGCAAAGAAGAAAAGAGTCTCTTCTGCTGCAAGAGCCTAGATGGGGCATCTAAGTCATAATGAAGGGTTTTTGAAACATGGGCATCACATTTAGTATATCTAGGAGCAACTTTCTAGTTTATTTGTTATTGAAATCTCTCCAGCTATCTCTGTGCTTTTTACAGCGTGGTGTTCAAGTCACAACTTGGAAATTCATTCTGTTTAAATCAGCGGGATAGGAATATAGGAAGCTGCCACGTGCAATTTCAGGCCATTAGTCCACTTAGCCCAGGGTGATTTACTCTTAACTGGCAGTGACTCTCTGGGGTCTCTTGCAGAACCCTGCATCTGATCCCTTTCAACAAGACACCATTCTCAGCTGGCCCCTGCCTGCCTGCCGTTTTACTTACAGCCAGTCTAGGACACGACACTGGCTGTTAACTTCCTCCTCCTCAGCCTCCACACCCTTGTATAGCTCAGCAGGGAGGAGGATGGGGGACAAAACTAGAATCTGTTGATTCTGCCTGTTATTGGCTGCGGTAGTGCCTTTCATTGGCTCTGACTCCACCTACTGTTGTGTTCCTTGCCTGGTGTCCTACTAGTCCCAAGGGATACCAGCCACCATTGGGAATTGGTTGTGAGGCCTTTTTTGCAAGTGAGCTATGTAGTCCATCCCAAAGTTGAGTTTGGCCTTATCTCTACCACCCCCGGTGGTAGGACCTATTCCTATTGCACAACAGGTTCACTGTTTCCCATTGCAGAAGTTTATGCTGTGTGCTAACAAGGGTGGTTTTGATCACTTTGTCATATATTTAGGCTCAGAATTAATTGTTGGACATGTAGGCTTGTTCAGATCTTTATCTTGTCTCTGATCAGTTTGAGAACCACACCTTTTTACTACTAATCATCTTGCAATGTCAGATCTGACCACTATATTTATTTGTGCAGCTTAAAAGTAGAGTTCCAAGTTGTGAAATTGTACTCTGAATTCTCTGTTTCCAATAGCCTGAAGCCAGGAGGGCTTAGGGTTGGAGAAGTTCCTGGATCACTCAGAAAACTCCTGTTGACATAGTTTGACTATCTGATTCACAACCACATTGTCTATGAAAATCCCACTGGCATTGGTGAAGCTACTTAGAAATTTGAAAATTTTGTTCTTGCTAATACAGCCAAGATTTTTTGGGAAAGTGGTCCTCCAGAACTGTCCCATTTTTAACATCCCAGATTTTATTTTATAATATAACATTCCAGTTCTCAGAGGTGTGCTTGAATGTATGACGATGGTCCAGTTCTTCATGCCAAAACAACTTAGTGTGTTTCTTGGCTTGCTTGCGTTTTCCATTCAACAGACCTTCCTGATGTGCACTTCCGCTCCAGTGTAGCACTGTAGCACAGTCATCCAGATTGCATAAATTGCAATAAGGAGCTGGAGTTAGGCTGTCTTTCTTATCACTGGAAACAAGTGAGTTGGCATTAACTTTTCAGCACATCATGTAGTTGCCCTCTGTCCATGCTACTGTCCAATTCCTTCTTCAGTTCTAAAAGCAGGAAGCCCACAGTTTGCATGCAGGACAAGGGTATAAAACCTTTAAAATAATGTATCTCTCATATCTGGGATGGGGAACACAGCTATTTCTTATTGCAGGAAATTCTTTTACCCAAAATGTCAAAAGGAGTTTTGCTTGGTGCACTTATTATGTGGGAAAGATTGCTTGCAACCTCTTTTTCTGGTTGCTATGAGGAGAATAAAAGTTTGATTTAATGTTTAAAAAAGCAAAATTTTGAATTGAGCTCTACTTGAAAGCTTAGCAAAGGAATGTTTAGGTGTTCTCCCTGTGAATATGCTGAAGTACTGGAAAGTGAGTTTTTACATAGCCAATAAATCTCATATTAAGTTGGAATGATGCACCTGTGAAGTCCATTCCTATGAAGCCTGTCCCTCTGAATCTCTTTAGGTTGAATCTCCATGGTGGATACCTCAATGTGATCATGAACAGTATCTTGATTCTGGGGGACATTGTTGCAAACGATGCCCTGCAGGTAAGTGGTCATGCAGTTGCTTCTGTATTTAGCAAAATAACTGAGTCTCTCTTATTGTAAAGGATTTGTTCATCATGTTTAGCCTTAATATGGTACTCTTTCCTATATTTTTCATCAAAACTATCTCAGCTATTCTGTAAAACAGGCAAGTATTAGGGCCAAAGCACACGTTTCCGTGCTTATTGAAACATGTATGCTGGTTTGCCAACAGTAGTGCAGATTCACTTTAAAGGTGAAATAGATCGTGGGGGAGGTGGCAACAGTTATTTATGGTACAGTGGTACCTTGGTTTACAACCATAATCTGTTCCGGAGGTCCAGTTGTAAACCAAAACAGGTTGTAACCCAAGGTTACACCTATGGGGCCTCCAAAAAAAAAGGGTTGTAATCCAAAAAAAAGGGACACGCACTTCCAGGTTTGACGTGGTTGTAATCTAAAATTGTTTCAAACCAAGTTACCACTTATCTTCCTCCTCTTCTTTTCTTCCCTGATCCAGCCTTTGGGAATTTGCATCCTTTATGGGGGGAAATATTGCACTTTCTCTGTAAAATAACAACTTGGGAGCTTGTCCAAAAATGATTTCTTATTGCAAAAGTGAATAAATTTCAGAAAAACTAGCAACCATTTAAACCAATGTAAGCTTTCTGGTATGATAGCTCAGTCAGTAGAGCACAAGACTCTTAATCTCAGGGTTGTGAGCTTGAGCCCCATGTTGGGCAAAAGATTCATGCATGGCGACTAGATGGCCCTCTGAATCTCTTCCAACCCAGTGCTAAGGAGATCGTACTGTTGGACAAGCAGAAATGCTTGGGCTTGTAGAACAGTCTCCCCTCTCCTCCCCCTGCATGCTGTTCTGAGGGATCTCCCAACCCTCCGAAGTGGATTTGGGGGAGGAGGGGAAAGCCCTGTTGTGCGAGCAGGAGACTGTACCTTGGCTTCTGCTAGCGTAACGGGGTAGTTGAATTCAGCCTTTACTCAATTTCATTCGACCAAAGCCTTCCTCCAAAACGGAGACTCCTCTCCTCTCTCCCTCATTTGAGGTAGGGTTAGGCTGAGAGATGATGGCTGCTCCAAGGTTGCCAGGGGCTTCGTGGTGGAATTGAGATTCAAACATGAGCCTTCCCAGTCTTGGTTATCTAATCCAGTGTTTCTCAACCAGTGTGCCTCCAGATGTTTTGGGACTACAACTCCCATCATCCCTAGCTAGCAAGACCAGTGGTCAGGAATGATGGGAGTTGTAGTCCCAAAACATCTGGAGGCACACTGGTTGAGAAACACTGATCTAATCTACCCACTATGATATACTTGTCCAAAAATATGCTTGTTTTAGACTTGAAAGAATGATAAGGAGCTACCTTTAATTGTTAAAGCTTAAATGTGACACCCTTTTGAAATGTTCTGCATTTAAAACAAATTTCTGGTTTAAATATTGGAAAAAGGCACCTGTGCCCCACCACTGGAGCACCCCATTTAGGGACCTGCTGCTCCAGGTGTTCAATCTGTTCCTGTGTTTTTTGAGGGGGCTTACTAGGGGCCTCTGGTGGATGTGGCTCCACCATCAGAGCTCTTCCGCAGCAGACTGACACTTCTGCCCCAATCTCTCTCACTCCAGACAATAGCTCTGGGGATTAGTCTCATGCAGTTCTGTGGAATTCACTTTCCAGTAAATGTGCAGCCAACTTGTACACACCGACCTGTGTAAACACACATAAGATTGGGCTGCATACATTCTTTATAGATTGACACCTTTGTAATCTTAATTTAAGCAAAAAGGTTCACATTGCAGTTAAAGTCAGAGGTATGCATTCCAGAAATACCTTAATTAACATGATTTTTTAAAATGTCCCCATATAATAGGTACCCATGTTGCTGAAAGCTGCATTAAGCCACATACTTCTGGAATTTGTGCACCCTGCCACGAAGGAATAGACTACACTGCTCATGCAAATGGATTTCAGAAATGCTTGCCTTGTGATGAATGCAAATTTGGTACAGTATGGTTTTGTGAATTGGTTGTTTTCGGACGCTAGGGTTTCAAAAGGTCAGATGTCTTTTGCCAATCAGTTGTATTTTGTTTTGCTTTAATAGTCTGCTGAGGGGACCCACCACAATCTAATTAAACCAGATATGTTAAAACTATGGCCCTCCAGAATGGTGCTGAACTGCATCTCTCATCATCCCTGGCTGTTGGCCATGCTGGCTGGGGCTGATGGAGTTAAGTAACATCTGGAGGGCAAGAAGTTCCCTGTCCCTGATTCCCTACCCGCTTCATGACCTAGAAGTGGGACCACCTTGAATGCTAGTTCTTTCCAAGGCAGTGTTCACTTAGGGATCTTTGAGTTGCTTTGTATCCTTTGTAGAGTTCTATAAATTAATCAATTGTTTCTCTAAATGTTTTGAACATGCGGCCCTGCCTAAACTTTCATGCTTCTCTGAAAAGAGAGGATGACCATTGACAATTTTAGGAAGCATTGCAGATTTATTTCTATCCCTTTTTTTAGGTTTTGAAATGGTGAAGAGCTGCACTGTGAAGAGTAACACTGAATGTCGGTGCAAAGCTGGGTATTACTGCCCCCCAAGCTGCGAGGAATGTGTTAGGTGCAAGACAAAGTACGTACATTAATGGGTTTGTGTGGCTGTCTTTAAAGAAAGGCTTGGGTACTGCAAAAATGCAAGAATATGTTGGCACGGATTGACTTTAAATAAAAGTGGTATCTCATAATAAAAAAACACCCCTCAAAAAGGCAAATTTTAAATAATTTGTTTTTAAATCAGGTCTCTTTTTGGTACTTGTATTTCCTAAGCAAGGAGGCATACTGGTTGGTTAATATAATGATTGGCAGAACAGTCCAAAGCCCCTTTGTGCTGGGCAAGTTGAGGGCTGCATTGGGTGGAGGGAAAAGCAAACTTGGATGCAGGTTCTTAAGAGTTACAGTTTTCATAATGACCAGGTGGGTTGGAAACAATACAGGTAGTCTGATGGAATAGCTTCTACTAGATGACAGGGGTTTTTTTGGGGGGGGGGTGATCCATCAGAGTTGATGGAATATCTGATGGAATTTGGAAGATAATAGCTGAATGCTTTAGATGTTTACGGTCCGTTTAAATTTTAACAATTTTACATTTAAAATAAGAATGCTGGTTTTAAAATTTATGAAAATTAACTTTTAAAAATAAAATATTTGTTATTGGTCATCCATAATGTGAAAACTTCTCATCATAGCTTTTAATAGCAAATACTTTTTCTTTTTCTTTTTTTAAATATATTTTTATTAATTTTCCAATTAAAACCAATTATATCACATTCATTATTTCAAATTATACACATATATATATCAATCAAACCGAATGTTATGCCAAATCGTCTAAAGAATTTTTTATTTGGGTTCCCATGCTTCAAGAAATTGGGGATTCCTCGCAACCGTCCACTGCCGTCTTTTTTCTAAAGTTCAAATCGTCCTCCAAGTTCATAATAATCCAGATCTTCCCCTTACAGTCACATAGATGTTTTCCACTTTCAACCGATTGTTTCCCTAATAGCAAAAACTTGTCTCTTCAGATGGATGTGCAAACTTCATAGAAAATGTATTTGCTATTTGTTTGTTTTTTAATAGCAAATACATTTTCTATGAAGTTTGCACATCCATCTGAAGAGACAAGTTTAAGCTGCATGTCTTTAGAAGGCACAGGTGCCCTAACCTGTCTGTCATCTTCTTTTTAAACCTAACATCTAGGTGTCCTGAAGGGCAGATTCCTGTGCAAAACTGCAATGCCACTACAGATATGAAGTGTGGCTCTCCTACAGGTACGGTATGAATACTATGTTTTCCAGAATGACCACCTCTCTTGCTTTTTGTAGTGGGCAGTTTCAAGCCCTAGTGCAGGCATAGGCAAACTCAGCCCTCCAAATGTTTTAGGGATACAGTTCCCAGCATCCCTGACCACTGGTCTTGTTAGCTAGGGTTCATGGGAGTTGTAGTCCCAAAACATCTGGAGGGCCGAGTTTGCCTATGCCTGCCCTGGTGGAATTGAGTACTCTTGAAGATAGCATAGCTAGCTGACTGGAATAGTGAGCAGGAATAGTCAACACTACAACATTTTGTTGCAGGTTCCACCTTTTATTCATAAAGCACCTAAAAATATTTAGGTATAATAAAAAGATAAGAGATAACTAGCCCTGCCCATAGTGTTACCATTTTAAAGCCTGTTTAGAGTGGAAATGGAAAAGTCTGTTACTCTTTTGGCAGCTTTGCTTGCTGTCTCCTATGGTAGATGGTTCAGGAATCAAATCCTCTATTCTCTCAAGACTTCAGGGATCCACCTCTTCTTTTTCCAATGAAATACTCACATTGGCAGAAACAGTGTACTGTATATTCCTGCGCATAAGACTACTTTTTAACCCAGGAAAATCTTCTCAAAAGTTGGGGGTCGTCTTATACCCCGGGTCGTATTACTTATACGGAGAGTATATCCCAAATGCTGTATTTTAACTGGGAAAGTTGGGGGTCGTCTTATACGCCGGAATATACGGTAATATACCAGGGTGCAAGTAACTACATGACAGCCTGAATCTGCAACTGGTTACCTTTCTGCACTAACACAACTTGAAATTGGTGACATCTCTGTGACTTAACAGCAGGATTGAGGCTACAAGGCATAGACCTCATTTGGACATAAAGTGAAATCATAATTTATTGTTACATTTGACCAAGTCCCTGCGGTTTGGGGGTTACCTATGGCAGTGGAAGACAGGAGTGCCTGGCGTGCTCTGGTCCATGGGGTCACATACATTCTGCTTGGCTAATATTGTTTTTAAGGGCACCCAGTCACTGTTATTAATGAACTTATGAAACTGAACATTTTTCACCCCACATTGCTGCATTATTAATGAACTTATGAAACTGAACATTTTTCACCCCACATTGCTGCGTTCTTGGGAGATAGTGGCCTGTGTCTTCTTTCATGGCCCCCTTCCTACGTTTACTATCAGAGGCACCAGGTACGTTTTTGTAAAGCATTAGTTAATTATTTTACCCAAAGCAAGCTGGGTGTATCTTTCATCAATATTTCAGCCCAAGTGAAAGGTTCTGGTGATTGGGACCTGTTTCTAATGTGCTTTTTTTTCCCCTTTCCTTCCAGAAACCAAGGATGCCACTTCACTTCATATAGTCATTACATTTGTTGTTGTTTTTGTTGTTGTTTTTATCATTGGATTTGGTGCTTTTGCATTAATTCGCTGGAAGTCTACAAGAAATGGTTTCTGTCAAAGCGATGAAGGTAATTTCCTGGAAAACAGCTGGGATTTGGGAAAGAGCCAGTGGGAAGGACCAGCTCTCAGTGTCCGAGGACATGTGTAGCTTGCAGAAGGTCCCAGAACCAATCCCTTCCCGCCTATTTATCTACTTGCACTTTGACGTGCTTTCAAATTGCTAGGTTGGCAGGAGCTGGGACCGAACAACGGGAGCTCACCCCGTCACGGGGCCTCGAACCACCGCAAGTCCAAGCAGCACAGTGGTTTAAACCACAGCGCCACCTGCGTCCCTATTTGAAAGTTAAACACCATCAAAATCAGGGCCTTACACCAGAGAGTGCTTTGTAGTGTTTAGGAGGTCATCCTATTGGTGCAAGTGCTTCTGCTTGCCCTGTGGAACAGTGTACCCACCCTCACCCTTATGCTGCTCTGGGGGTTCTCCTGTTCATTCCACTGTGTTAATCCACTGTGTTAATCATAAAACTAAGAATGAAGAGAACATGACATTCCAACCGTCTTTAGTCAGGCATCCCCAAACTTCGGCCCTCCAGATGTTTTGGACTACAATTCCCATCATCCCTGACCACTGGTCCTGTTAGCTAGGGATCATGAGAGTTGTAGTCTAAAACATCTGGAGGGCCGCAGTTTGGGGATGCCTGGTCTTAGTTATGTTTTGAAAAATTTTCAAAGTTGCTGTATTATGACCAATACACTGATATATAAACATTTATTTCTCTCTCTCACCATTCCTGTCAAGAAACTTCTCCCCAACCTTGGTGGGTAAGTGTCCATAAATATCATTCCATATTATAGAAACATGCCTGGTATACTTAGCCTCTTGCCTTCCCCATATTTTGGGTGGACATGGCTGGCAGTTGTCATTGTGGGGTGTGTGAAGCAGGACATTGTGGTCAGTTCCTTTCCATTAGTCTCTTGCATCTCATAATCTCATTGATGAGTTATGAGATGCAAGAGACTAATGGAAAGGAACTGACCACAATGTCCTGCTTCATAGAGTTTGATGACATTTTTTTAAACACCTGGCCCGGGGGGGGGGATCTGCAGTCTCATTCAGGAAAGAATATGAGGTTTTTTTTGCTAGGTCAGGTAATTATGGTAATTAAACTATTTTTTTGAAATCCTTTGCTATACTGGGTTCCATGTGCTCAGCGCTGTGTGCTGTTGCAGTCATGATAACTTGTCATGATATAGTGCAGATATCTAGTACACAAGTGATAGTTGCTCAGTTTATTAACTGTGGACCAATGGTATAATGCAATTTGGCAAGCGGCATTATTGGAAAAACTGTTAATTGACAGAAAAAATTAAATTAGCAAGAGGTCAAAAGAAACATCAATTTTTATGCAGTTTGGTGTGACTTTATTGGCTACACAAATAATGAGGCATATGGTAGAACAGTGCCATAGTTTACAGCACAGTCTGGCATGCGTGAAGTACATACTTTAATTCCCCAACCACCACCTTTATACAAATTCTAATTGTTATGGAAACAAAATAGCTTTTACTTATACTCATCAATCTAAGCAATACGTGTTAATATACATCATTTCATAAATGTAATAATTATAATAATTTTGGTATATACACTTTGACACAACTTTGTTAGTATATTCAGAAATGTTTATTGTTTTCTGTTTATGTATTTGTTGCATGTCATGTGCTAGAATGTAAACAGATATATCTCGGTATAACCATATTAAAAAATTTAAATATGAAAATGAATAAAACCTTTGTTACCAAAAGTATATATATAATGAGAGATAACTATTGGTTGCATATAAAGTGGATCATTGATGCCTATGTGTACTTTAGCAGTTTGCCATGCTGGCATGCCAATATTGCCCATGCATGCATGCATCAGCAATCCAGTTTGTTACACTGAGCACATGCAACCCTTTATAGGTAAGGTTTTTTAAAAAAACAAAAACAAAGCACACCGAATCTTGCATTTAAATTGGGTTTCTGCTTTCAGGAACACTGTAACAAAAAGAAACCTGGACCAAATGGAGCTTCATCTGAATCGGTAAAACATTCTGATGTTCTTATGCTTAGTCTGTGATCCTATACCCCAGGGGTGGCTAACCTGTGGCTTCCTGGTGTTGCTGTACTACAACTCCAATCATCCCTTACTATTAGCCATTGTGGCTGGGGCTGATGACAGTTGGAGGTCCAACACATCTGGAGAGCCTCAGGTTAGTTACCCCTGCTGTAAACAGGCGCATGGAAATAAATCTGCCTCATCTAAGTGTGTACTGCTGAGTAAACATGTCCAGGATTGTGCTTTTGACACACACAAGCATTCCTAAAGCTGACAACCATCTCATACCAAAAGGGGTTTTTTTTCCTTTTATTTGCAGCTGCTTGTAAATCAGATAGAAAAGCCAGGACCTGTATCGGAAAACAAGTTGCCTGGGAATACTGACAGAAGTGACCTGGCAGCGGGCAGCACAAATGAAGAACCTCTCCTGGGAAGCACTGAATCCACCGCTGCAAGCCTGCAGCCCAATGTAAGAAAGTGTGGAAGCTGTTCAACTGGAATTTTCTCTATACCTGATGACTGGGGTGGGAGCATCTCTGACCACTGGCCTTGCTAGCTAAATCTTACAGGAGTTGGGAGCTCAAAACATGTGGAGGGTCCAAAGGTTTCCCCACCTCTGTTTTATGGTGGTGTGCGAGAAACTGATTAGGTTAGCTGGCTGTTTCTTGGGTACCAGCAATACAAGAACAGCAGTTGGAGCTCAAGCAAAGAACATACTTAAGGTAGACGGAAACAAAAAAAGCAAATATAGTCATGCCTCAGGTTGTGAATGCTGTGGGTTACGCGTTTTCAGGTTGCGGACCGTTCCGAACCCGGAAGTACAGGAACAGGTTACTTCCGGGTTTTGGTGCATGCACAGAATCACAAAATGTCATGCGCAGAAGCGCCAAATCATGTCACATGCGTGCGCAGATGCAGCACTGCGGGTTGCAAACGCTGTGGGTTGCAAGCCTGCCTCCCGCACAGATCACGTTCACAACCCAAGGTATGACTGTATTGATAGAAGTATCTGAAATGTATCTCTAGATTCACCTTCATTTCCATGTGAGTACTACAGTACTCCATCCTGGGATGGACCAAGATGGGGGTACTTTGAGTCAATTAGTGTTGTTCAGTGAGAATCATTCTCTGTACAAATTTAATATTTATATCCTGGTTGGATGTTTGTGATGATTCATTGGCTCACAAATGCTGTTGTATAGAGAGTTAAAGAATGTTAGGAAAAGTTTAAGCACTAAAAGATAAGAAATAGCAAGATAGAGTTGCCTTTTTGAGTACAATTTATGTGGGTGTTATGTTCACACGTATATTTGAAACACCATTGAAAAATCCTGCAAGCATCCCCTTCTGCCCCTTTTGGTGACATTTTTGGTCACTTCTGGGTTCAGCGGAATGTGCATGTGCACAATCGCACACACATCGGGCATACTTAAAATGGTCGCTGCCTGTATTGTTGTAAAATAAACCACCTGAACATCGTATTTAAAATATGGCCCTTTGCTTAATTATAATATTTTGAAGAAATGCTTCAATAAATTCTGTGACAGTCATCACTTTTATAGCATGCAATAGAGGAAAGTTTGCTTAAAGTTTGTCAGTGTGGTTTTCTTCAAAAAGCTATTCTACAAAGCTAAATTGCTGCTGCTAAGGAATTTTTGTAGAACTGTTTATAAATGTAACATGCCAACTACCCTAAAACAAATGATATGAATTCTTTATCTCTCTGAATTGCTACTGAAATTTATGGCGGTTATTTTTTCCTCACTGTTGCAGGGTTCAAGGCAACAACCTGTAGTAGTTGTGGCTAAAAACTATGATTTTAAAGGTAAGTCTTTCCAAGTGTTGTTTTCCCCACCCCACAATCTGTAAACCAGCAGAAGTATTGAGAAAGTATTTTTCCTTATTTTAACCTGATGTAAAATGATGGTAATCCAGTATTCATGTCCCAAATTTTTATTGGCTATGTTCTTAAACTATAGGAAATAGTTAAAATTTTATGTATGTGAATAAGTTGATTCTTTTCAACTTCGATGGTTCCGCTTAAAATGTTTTATTACATCAAATGTGCTGAATTCAAGAAGTTCCAATATGAGAAAGCTATGGAAGGCAAGCATGCAGAACAAGAGTCCAGTAGTCATTGACAAAACATCTGCACTTACCTGCTTCTGCATGCACGAGTCCTTGTGGATTTAGGAGAAACAGCAGTGGATCCCCTTTATCCATTATGTAGGGTGGTTTTCTTATCAGTATGCAACAGGGACCTGTGTGGGTTTTGTGCACTGAGAACAGCTGTTTTTGTAAGTTTTGGGCACAGTAGTCCCACCGCAAGCTGTGGGAGACAGACATATTGTCCCTCATAAGATCAAACCAAAGGTCTATCTAGTCCAGTTTTAATTTTATTTTCAGAAAGCTACCATAGTCTACTAGCTTTGTATTGCTGCCCTGTGCTGCTTTGGGAGGAAGGGCAGAATACAGTTTTAATGAATGAAAACTGAATAGAAGTCAATAGTTCAGTACAAACTCTGGGACTTCCCCTTCCTCTTTTCCCTTGGTGCATCTCAAAAATCTCTTCTGGAGGATCTCCTAACTCTCTAGAGCAGTTTTTGAGAGTGTACATAGGGAAGGAGGCTGTAGGTAGCTGGAGAGAAAAGAGGAAATTCTGTTGTACAAGTAGAAGTCTTGCATGAACAGAAATGCAGCGTTGGAAACAACCATACATAATTTAACTGAAATAGCAGTATGTTGAGCACTATACAGTTGGTATTTAAGTCTTTTTAACTAGATGCTGCAGAAGAAAAGAGATAGTATCACATTGAAAGAAAAATCTATAAAGTTTTTTTGAACTGCAGTTCAGTAGCATGCAAATGTACTAAAAGTACACCTTCTAAACTAAACATTATCTTGTATTGTAGTGCTGGACGAAATCTATTTAGACTCAAGGAAGATGGTACCACTGCACTACTGGAAGGATCTTATGAGGAAGAGTGGCTTAGAAGACAATTACATGGAAGAAATAGAGCGTGATCACCCTTCGCAAACCAATGAACAACGTTATCAGATGCTAAAAACTTTACAAAACAGATATGGCATTAAGGATGCTTTGCTTAAATTATTAAACGGCATATGGGCTTTGAAGCTTACAAATATTTATGAAAATCTAACAAATGAATTAAAAAGCAAAGGTATAATAACACTGGAGACCGAAGACTAATATTTAGATTTTTTAAATAAAACTGAACAAGAGCAGAATCTGCAAACTACAAATTGTATGGGTCTGGCTGACCTTATTTTAGTGCATGTAACTGCTGAGTAAGCAGAACACACTGCTAATATGGTAAGTATGGAGACTAGTACCATTTGTCTGGAGGACAGAACAATGCATGATGTATATATATATATATATCTACATCTGTGTATTTTGTAACATCAAAATGTGAGATTGTAACTTGAACTCCTGTGAATTGCTGTACTTGAGCATTTTTAAACAAAGAAGGTAGGAAATGAATGTACACAGGTTCAAAGAAGGTAGGAAATGAATGTACACAGTGCAGAATGATCCAATTTTACACCATTTTCAAATATCCAGTGAAATTGTTACTGTTAGATATTCAGCAGAAAGGACTGAAGTATATTCTATCTTAAACACTCTTACATTATCAAAAAAATAATGTTCTTTATAAAATGTGCTTCCTATTGTGACCAAACTTCAGTGTAATACCAAAGGTTTTACATAAATTGCAAAGCGTTTTTATTAACGTTCAGCAGGCTGAAACGGGACATAATTTGTTTGAAGCCAGAACTGCAGGGTTATAAAATCATGTAGAAGTGTTATTCGGGGGGTGGGGGAGAGAGAGAGAGAGACTTGAGACTTTACATTTTCAATGAAATCTTAGAATTATGAATTTTATTTTTTATATTTAGAAAATATGCCACTTGCAAATCTTTTGCAAATCATTTGTATTTAAACACTTGTCAATAAACACTTTCTACTGTAAAAATTCATTGCTTATGTCATATGTGGGGAAATTTACAAGGAAAAAAGTGAGATGAAAGAGAATATATAATTGCTCCAATTTACATAGCACTTAAATGTCCAAAGAGCCTTAACAGTGTTTCATCCTTATTTCGGAAGATGGGATGCTAGAAAATCGGCTTGTGGGAGGTGAACAGGTTTAGAATGTTTAACCTCACCATGGAGTTGATCCAGTTAAATTTATATTACGGGAATACCGGCACCTGAAAAACATCCAGCAGCATTTACTGTGGCTAGAAGGCTGAGTGAGAAATGAAATGAAAGGACGAAGTACAGTAAATTTAAAAAAGAACCCCTATAATCCCCCCAAATAGTTTCCACCCCCTTAAACGACTCAGTTGCTGTCAAATTTGTAAGAAGGAGCACCACTTTGCCACGGGGAAACTAGCCTAGATGGGCCACCAGCGTGATCCAGGTGAGGGCTGTCCAGCGGTAAACAAGGAACTAGAGCGCATGCGTGTCAATCCAGGGCGGCGGTCACATGATCCACATCTGGGCCGGAGAGGCGTCTCTGCGTTGCCTGGTCACGCAACGCCCGCGCTCGCCGGAAGCAGAGCTGTGCTTCCGGACGCGCCGTGGGTTGCATCAGCCTGTGCTAGCAGATCGGCGTTGGCGTTAGACGAGCAGCTGAGGGAGGAGCGGAAGAAGCGGGATGGCGGCACCGGCAGCCGGTGAGCTTTGCGCTTCTTGGGTTCTGAGCGAGGGAGTCCGGGCTGGGAACAAGGAGGCGCACCGGGGCGAGGGCCGCGTCCCCTGGAGCAGAGGGGAGGAGATGTGGAGCCACGGGGGCGGGCGGTTTAGCTGTGCAATATCTGCTGAGGCGCCATATGGGGCACCTGCGGGGCTTTCAGTAATGGGGGCCAGTGGACCACCTGGTGGCTGCCCAGGGCTGTCGTGGCGCTGCCCTGCTGGGCCTCCTGCGACTGACAATGGGTGGCTCACGACGCTTCTGGTTGTCGTGGAATCCTCTCCGATGTGACTCACCGACGAGCGAGTTTCGATTCCCGGGAACCACCGGCTTACCTAAGCAGGCGACTTTCAGCGAGGTGATGTTTCCCTTTCGTGAAGGAGTTGGTCGTATTTGCAACCTACGTCACGGGGGCATTTGTAGGAGCCCCGCAGGTTCCAACGGCAGGCCCAGCGTCCTGGTCCCTAAAGGGATCCGCCAGAGAGCCACTGGGAAGTGCTGGGTGCGCGGTGGATGGGATTTGGATGAGTACTGCGCCTGCACCAGGAGGTTCCATGTAGCTGCTGTGCCTGACATTAAAAGTTCCATGGTACAGGTCTGCCCAAGTCAGCAAGCATCACTGAATGCTGAGGCAATGAATTGCAAACACAGGGTGACAGGTGTCATGAGAAACATTATTATTATTTATTAAATTTATGTACCGCTCTTCATCCAAAGATTGCAGGGTGGTTTACAGCATTTCCTTTTGTCGGTTCTGAATCTACTGCCAGTCGTTTTCATTAGCTGTTACCCTGAGTTCTACTCTATTCATTTGCCTCATATCTTTCTGAACTCTGTCATGCCTTCCTTGTTCATCTCCCTGCCACCCCAACAACTTAGCTCACTCCCCCCCCACCAGATTTGAATTTTCATTAAAGCAGTGTTTCCCAACCTTGTGCCTCCAGATGTTTTGGGACTACAACTCCCATCATTCCTGACCACTGGTCTTGCTAGCTAGGGATGATGGGAGTTGTAGTCCCAAAACATCTGGAGGCACAAGGTTGGGAAACACTGCATTAAAGGAAGTAATGTTCCTGCACTCTGATATTTTAATTTAGATTTCTTGGGCATACCTTTTCCAGTGCTGTGCTCCTTTTTTAGAAATGGGATGACCAAAACTGTACATGGTACTCCAAACATGGCTTTGTATGTTGATTAATGTAGTGATTGTAAAACACTATGTCCATTAGTTAGAAAATGCTGTGAGAACATAAGGAGAACATTTACCATATCCTTTTTCTTTGCACGAGAAGGTGTAAGATAAATATTTAAGGCTAGTGTTTGACATGTTGTGAATTTGTCTTGGATATTGCCCATTTGACTGCAGCTGCTGTAGTGCATGCTATTCAGATGCAATGCTACTGAAAGCAGACTGTGGGACACCATGGCAATGTGGATTGAAATGGCAAATGGGCATATGCTGACTCCATCACATGACTGCTTCATGCATGCCAGCTGTTTCATGGATAGTCTCCATCCAGATTAAAGCTTTACCAAAAGGGTATTGTGATTGTGTTTTGGCAGCTATTAGTATTTGACTGCA
This sequence comes from Zootoca vivipara, assembly GCF_963506605.1. Classification (NCBI taxonomy): domain Eukaryota; kingdom Metazoa; phylum Chordata; class Lepidosauria; order Squamata; family Lacertidae; genus Zootoca; species Zootoca vivipara. The sequence goes on from NC_083276.1 coordinate 72,519,546, forward strand.
TTGAGGACCATGGCTTGAACAGAGCACACACTATTGATTATTCCAAAGCATTCCTGGTGTTATGTGGCCACCTGGTCTTGCTTAGGTCACCAGATGCCATGTTATTAACCTGGGCTGTTACTGAATACAGTACAAATGTTTACTTCCACATAGGGTGCCAGGAAAAGTCTTCAGTACCATTTCTATTTTGGTAATACTAGTGCTAGATCATGTGAAGGTAAGCCAAATACCTTGAAAGCATCAAGCAACTCCACTAATAGTGTTATATAAAAGCTTATTAGCCCTCAGGCCTTTGGATACATATCAGTTTCCAAAATAAGGTCATTATAACTTTCTAATTGACAGTGCAATCCCTTGTAAGGCTACTCAGACATATGTCCTAATGGGACTTATTTCTAGGTATGTTTATAGGAACTCAGTCTGTCTTGACCTTCTTTATCTAATGAAGACTGCTTTGCTTAGCTACCTTGATGGAATCACCCCTGTTTTCTTCCATTTAAACTAGGGTTGGTTAGACATTTGTTTAAAGAAAACAATTGATCATATTTTAAAATTAGGAATTGTTTTCAGACTAGTCACTGACTAGTCTGTTTCTGGTTCTGCCTAGGCCCTGAAATCTAGATACAGTGGTACCTCGTGTTACGTACCGTCCCCCTTACGAATGCTTCGGGTTATGCGCTCCGCTAACCCAGAAGTAGATGCCCCTTGTTACGAGCTTTGCCCAGGGATGCGGCGTGGCAGCAGTGGGGAGGGCGCCATTAGTGAAAGCGTGCCTCATGTTACAAGCAGTTTCCGGTTATGGACAGACCTCTGGAACGGATTAAGTACATAACACGAGGTACCACTGTACCATGCCACATCAATGCCCTGCCAGACTCCACATATGATGATAAAATATACAGTACTGATTTCCTCTTACATTTTTCTTGGATAATCAAAGTCCACCTATAGATAATATTCAATGGTAGTCATACACAGAGTAGACCCATTGAAATCAATGGCAATGTTACTCAAGGACATTGGTTTCAGTGAGTATACTCTTATGACTCAGTTGAGTAGCATGCAGTGTTCTTAGCATTTCCAAACACATAATTAAGTCTTTGAGGTAAATGTGTAGAGCCATTAATTTAAAAAGAAAAGGGTGATCAGTTTGCATTCCAGAGCATGTATGTAAAAGCCTACAAGCTTTGTATCCTAGATCACATATATTTCAGGCAGTTCTCATGAGGGAGTTACTGTTTTTAACTAAATATTTATTATCATATTTATACCCTCCCACATCCTTCAAGGATCTCAAGATGTTTTACAACAGCCTTCTCCAGCTGGTACCCTCCATATGTTTTGGACTACAACTCCCACCAGCCTCAACCAATATTAGAAACTGAAATATATAAGCTAGGTGCCAAATGGCACCATAAATCTAGGTAACAGTCACCACAACGAAATGTCTGTTCACCAGGGGGCTGGACTAGATTATCCTCGGGGTCCTTTGCAACCCTACAGTTCTATGATCTATGTTACACTGCTTGACAATTCACTTGTCCAGTTACATTGCTCTTACAACAATTCACTTGTCCTAGTGCAAGAAGGAGAAAAACACACAGTAGAAAGGGAAATGGTATTAATGATGGACTGAGGCAGAGGTTTTTAAATTGTGGTTGCCAACCTGGTGCCCAGAAATATCCACATAGTCACAATTGGACCCACACCAGTAGCAAAATGTGCCTGGGATTTCTAACACTGAATTCAACATGGTGCTAAGCGGGGTATGCACTTTCCCTTCCACTGAGCTTCCCCTCAAACCGCAGAGCAAATTGTGGGGGGCACAGGAGGAGCATGGGAAGTCCTGTTGCACAAGAGGGCTTTGTTCCACGCATGCAACAACTTAGTTCAGCATTTCTCAAACTTGGGAACCCAGCTGCTGTAGAACTAAACTCCCATCGTCTGCAACTAGCAATACCTGTGGTCAGGGATGGTGGGAATTGTAGTCCAACAACAGCTAGGGAGCCAAGTTTGAGAAACGCTTAGTTGAATCCTGCCCAATGCTGTTCTGCTACTGACAGTGTAAAAGAGCTTGCCAAATCATTGTGCAGATGCTAACATGCAGTTGAGGCATGCTTGGATTATTCAGTTGTGTGGAAAATGTCCAAAGAGGAAATTTGTACTGTATATTGTTGTTCAGAGATGTACAGTTTGACTTTCGAGCAGGGGCAAGTGAGAGCGCAGCCAGGAGTCCAAGGGTCAAGCTACACAATATTTTAAGCATGCTTTCGCTGCCACTTCCTCCATGCACCCCCACCCCAAAACAAACAGTGACCCAAATCTGGATCAGGATTACAGCCAATGGAAAGAAATTCTGTTTCTGTTTATCATCATTGCTTTGTTTCCAAACGTATGTTTGAGGAAGAATGCAAGCAATGGCAGTAACTAAATAGCTACGGTAGCAAGTGATACTTAGCTAGAATAAATTAATAGCTCATATGGCTGACCTCAAAAATGTATGTGTGTTTAATGTTTACAAGCCTTAAGCACACAAATTAAAGTTATTTAAACTGTTCTGAGTGTATGATTAAACAGGAAGGGTTTGGGGGTGGTTTAAGAAGCTAACATTAGCTGACCTATGGCCTGTGGGTCACCTACATCCCTTCTTGTGGCCTGCCTCTCTGTCTAATAGCAACCCAAGCTTCAGACTGAAGAAATCAAACAATAACTATGCCACAGAGAGATTATAATGGGTATAATGTTAATTAGATGCCGGTGTCTGCCCCACCCCAACCTCCTCCATTTGATATGGTGTGTTATTTCATTGAGACATCAGCTGCTTCCTTTTCTGCGAGGCTGAAATTCTAATTCTGGCAGTTTTGCATCTGATCCTGGAACCCTAATTTCCAATTGGATGTGTTTTGGACTGCAGCTCCCATCAACTCAAGCTATCATGGCAAATGATTGGTCTGGGACAATGGGAGCTGTAGCCCAAAACATCTAAAGGGCACTAAATCAGGGAAAGCTAACCTAGAGGACAAGCAAACATAGAGCAAGCAAAGGTTGTATCAATCTTATGTCCTCTTGTTCATGATTTTGAGGGACTCGGACTTCATCATTATCCTGAATTTTTGTTACTTCCAGGGCCTGTTGCTGGAATTGCTGCTTAGGCCTACTGTTCATTTGGAATGACTGAAGCACACTGTTGAGATATGATACATTTTATTGTACACACTGGGTGTATTTATTTTACAGATGATTTTTTCATTACTGGGTCTGTAACGTTAGTCAGATATGTGTGTTAAAGTTGCAGTAAAACCTGCATTATTTTCTGCATGGTCTGTCTTGCTACTGTATCACAGGCATTGACTTTTTGTTAACCTTTTAAGTTCTCTCTTCAGTTTCTTATCCCCTCACCACCAGCCCAGTTGGTTGGCACACATTAACATGAGAAACAATTTGTGATTGTCTAATATTAGCTACATTGTTTTACCAGGATATATATCCTGATTGCTTTCACTAGCCACATAGTTTGTTTTAAAGTATAAACAGCTGAGCCAGTGTATTAAAAGCACTAGGCTTCATTCTATGCCTAAAAGTTCGCCTTGGGGCCCAGGCTGACAATAGAAATTGTAGCAAGAAATACTGCACTTTTCTTTCTACCTAGCCAGAAATAATGGTGAAATTGAATTCCTAAGGGTTTGCATAGCTGCTTCCTTCATCTCTATTGTTTATTAGGTGGCAGGAGTGGAATGCAATCTGATATACAATCAGATTTTAACATGGTAACACCTACTTGTAAGTCAGCCTTGTAAGTCAACTCCTGAGGTTTTAGTTAACTAGACAGTTTAAAAAATTACCTGCCTGCTTTTTACTCATCAGAGGAGCCCATCTATGAGTGAAAAAACTGGCTAATAAAGAAGTTTGCAGCCCAGAAGCATTTAACTCTGCACTTTCTCCTCCTCCCCTGCCCCCCTGGTTGCTCTGTTTTTCTTCCCTCCTTAATAGGAAGAGGATTCAGGTTCACCTTTCCCCATTTTAACATGTATTGGTGTGCTTTGTTGCAGCGATGCACCTTCTGATCTGGGCTTTAGCCGCAACCCCCATTTTTATCTCCCCAGGGGAGCAGTGTGGGCAAATGAAAACAGCAGGCACTGCTGGAGTCAATGCAGGAGGTGTTTGACCACACTGTCAGAGAATGGAAGGGCTAGAATATTCCACTTTGTTAGCCCAGTTTGCTCTTAGGCTGGTGAAACAAAGTGCTCTGTCCCTGCTTTGCCAACCCAATATCAGTTGTCATATTGTGGAAGTGGCTTCTTCTGCAACAAGTATGGAAGCAATTTGGGCTGTCGAGGCAGAACCTTCTGTCCCCGCTTGGACAGCCCAGTCACTTGCCTGGAAGGAATTCTATGCTTTTGTTTATGTGGAATGCCTGGCTACCAGTGGTGACAAAGCAAGTGATTAAAGACTTTAATGGCGTAAGTGCATTACAATTCCCAACAAGTACATGTTCTTTCCAATTGTAAATTTCACCAAAAGGTGGAGCAGTTCTCCCTTAAGTTGCTCAACAATATGAAAATTATTTCCTGGGCGGGATCTTCAGCCAGAGGGTGATGCAGCCTCTTCTGAGCCTCAGCCTGGACTTTTCTTTGCCTACAATGCTCAGTTCTCCTGTTCCAACTCTGGAGTAGTGATATCTGTATATTTGAGAGTTAAATTAGGATTTCCTGTAATCTGACAATTGAGAGAACATGGCTTTATAGTGTATATGTGGAAACAAGTCTTTATGAACCACCCAATTTTTATTTTTTTTACAACAGATATTCCAGTCTTGCTGTATACAAAGTTTTGAGCCCACTACCCCATGCATACCTGTGATCCTTATATATTTCCCTGCTTGGTTGCCTGGAGGCAATGTAGAACCCACAGGTTACTCAGTTAGCAAGCAACTATTTACAAGACTAAAATCCTCCTGCCTTTATCATGTTTGCTGCTTTTTCTTTCTCTGCATAGAATGCTTTTTTTGTTTGTTTGTCTTATTTCCCCTATTTGGGCTACTCGAGTATTTGGTGCAATATGGCCTGGCTGCTACTGCACCATTAACCCCTTAATGTGCCTAGCTACCCTCCCCATCTGGGCTGTGAGGGTTGCTTTATTACTGGGTGCTTTTAAAGCATGGTATCTGACTGCTTGTCATCTGCCTCTGTCTTTACAGCTTCTGACTACAATTGTATTCTGAGCATTAGTGAAGAGGAAGCCAGGTTGAAAGCTCTGAATGAGTACCTCAGCACTCGTAGCTATATCCAGGGGTTCACATTTTCACATGCAGATGTGGAAGCTTTCAGGCAGCTTTCGGGCCCACCTGTGGACCAGCATTTCCATGTGGTTCGTTGGTACAGGCACATAGAAGCAATTTATGATGACAGCAGAGAAAAGCATGACTCCTGTAAACTCCAAACAAGTGAGTAATGGCAGGGGCTAGTGGGCAGCAAGTTAATGGCTGTCTTTATATATGAAAAAAAATTCCTATCCAAGAATATTATGTGATTTTATTTATTTATTTTTTAAAAGCTCCTACATTTGATAGCCATAGACTTCTGGGTCATTGCAACAAATAATCAGGCTCTGTTTCTTTCTTATTTAAAATATTATTTATTACATTTAAATCCTATTTTTCTGCCAATAAGTTCAGGGTGGTATAAAAGTTTCTCTCCTCCCCTCTGTTTAATCCTTACAACAACCTTGTGATGTAGGTTAGACTAAGAAGGTGTGACCAGCCCAAAGTTACCTTGTGAATTTCATGGCTCACACTGCACCCTCCCAGTCTCAGTCTTGCCGGAACAAATATGCTTTTGGTAGATGCTGGAAATAGTACAGCCCAAGGACCTGTCTGTTGTCAATAGGCAGGAAGTTCCAAAGTCTAGGTGCTGCCATACTAAAAGATGGATTTTGTTAATCAGCCTTGACTGAAGAGGCATCTGGTAAAATGCAACTGGTAAAACTGCTTATTTGACACAAATAGGGAAAAGGGGCAGTCTCTTAAGTTCATCTGTGGACATGAATTGTCAGAGGCTAAACTTAAGGTTTTCTCTTGATTGCAAACCCATGTTCAAAATGGCACCTGCAGTCTTGTTTTTAGTGCTGGTGTGTTTGGCTACAGCATTTGGCTACAGATTGCCCTCCAAGGACCCTACCGTGTTTCTCATATTATAAGACATGTCTTATATTTATTTTTTCCTCAAAAAAACACACTATGGCTTATTTTCAAGGGATGTCTTATTTTTTTCCTCCTCCTCCTGCTGCGGCTGGCATTGCTGCTGCACCTATCACTATGTCTTATTTTCGGGGTATGGCTTATATTCCTTGAATGCTTAAAAATCCTGCTATGGCTTATTTTATGGGTATGTCTTAAAATATGAGAAACAGGGTAGATAAGAAATAGGAAACCTGTGGCCTTATTTTTGAACTTCGGCTCCCATTATCACTCCTCATTGGCCATGGTGGCCAGGGTTGATGAGAGTAGTATCCTGGCAGGCCACAGTTTTCCCCATTCTTATCATAGAATTTTAGAGTTGGAAGGGACCCCAAGAGTTATCTAGTCCAACCCCCTGAAATGCAGGAACCTCAACTAAAGCATCCATGATAGATGGTCATCCAACCTCTGCTTTAAAATCTCAAATGAAGGAGAAAGCCCATTCCACCGTCGAACAACTCTTACTGCCAGAAAGCTCTTCCTTATGTTTAGTCAGAATCTTCTTTCTTGCAACTTGAAGCCATTGGTTGAATCCATGCAGTGCTCTAATAGTGTCAGAGAACAAGAAAGGAAAAGAGACTTTGTTACGTTATGTGAGAGTTTCCTCTGTAATGACAAACACGAATATACGCAAGTATTGTTAGTGGCTGCTTTCATACCTTCCAGAAAGCCCTGTCAATTCTATCTTCCTTATATTTCCTCAGGTGTTCAGTTGAGCTCTGTACTATGGAAGACTCATCCAGGTGTATTTCAAATACATTGTTTCCCTCAGAATATACTCAGATGGTCATTGTCAAGAGTGTGCCTTTTCAATTTGTTTAGTGGAACGTTGGCATTTTTCACCAGGGACACAAGAGGGTGAACTGGGAGAACTATAAACACCTCACTGAGCAAGCATCTTCATACTTTTGTTGAGGTGGTAGTGCATTTTATTAGCATTTGAAATACTTTCAGCTCCGTAGATAGAGTCTGAAAACAGAAGAGATCAGTGTGGTGTTTAGAAGTGCAGATAAGTATTGTACTTGGAACTAAAAATAAAAATGCAACAAACCAAGATAAAATAAATGTTTTAAACCTTTAAGCAGAAGATAGGAACTACTGTTGGTTTTATTTGGTGTCATTTTGAAGGTGTGTCACATAATGGTGAACACAGTGGAAGTGATTAGAATGATAGCTGTTGTTTCTGGCAGGAATATTTGAAAGTGCCTTTTGATTTGCCTGAATGAATGGTTTGGGTAGATTGTTGTATGATTTGTGGTTAAGGATATCATATTGTGGTTTACGCATTCTTCTTTCAGCCTTCTTATCTGGAGTCTTCTGGAGCAAGTTTTGATTCTGTGTGTTGGTTTAATCTTTTAGAAATTAACCTCCTTGGTGGCCATCCTTAATTCTATGTGTGTGTGTTTAAAAAGCAACCAAAAGGGCAGAATTAAATTGCTTTGTGTATGTTCTTTAAACTCAACCTTAAATCAATTATTTCCATAGTGAAGCCTTATTTAAGTGAGAAAGACATGTTTTTCTGGTTGCCAAATGGAAATACAGGGGTACCTCGGGTTACAAACGCTTCAGGTTACAAACTGCTAACCCAGAAATAGTACCTCAAGTTAAGAATCTTGCTTCAGGATGAGAACAGAAATTGTGCTCCGGCGGCGCAACGGCAGCAGGAGGCCCCATTAGCTAAAGTGGTGCTTCAGGTTAAGAACAGTTTCAGGATAAGAACAGACCTCCGGAATGAATTAAGTTCTTAACCAGAGGTACCACTGTAACTGGGAATCACAAATTATTGTCATCCTATAGCAAATTGCCCAGTGTTCTACCACTAAATCTCTATCTACCATCTGCCCAGTCCTGACATAAGCTATAGGAGGGAGAGGGTTCAGCTCTTTTCACTTGTACACCCCTTTTCTTCTTTAAATGGGACTCCCCTATTGCCCTCTTCATGATTGAGGCAGGGCAGAGGGAATTGCAGATAAAATGAAACCTGTGGAGAAATTATTTACTACTTGTATGCCGTACATACATGTGTCATTTTCCCCCCTGATGCTGATTAGGGTATTATTCTGTGTCCTGCATCAAACTTATTAATGCATTCTGAATCATATGTTTTCTTCATGAAACGGCCTTGTTGAAGTTTTCCTGTTTTAAGTATAGCACATATACTTTTTGTAGATGCAGTGCAAAGAGACATTCACATAGTCAAAGTGTTGATTTTGGAACACTCTAGGAAAGAACTTAATTAAGGCTACAATTCAGTGGATTCTTACTGGGACATATTCCTGAGAAAACATGCATAGGATCACAAATATAAATTCATGTAGATGAGGTGGTGTGGGGTATATATACATTGTTCATGCTATTCAGGGAGGAATTCAAGGTTTTGCAAGCATTTCAGCTTGCCAAATGGAATTATTCCCACCCCACTTTGCTGCATGCTACAGCTGACCCAATTTCATGGGGTGTGAGAGCAGGGTGTGGTGTGGAATGAGACCCCTTGTGTAAGTGGACGTCCTTGCACAGGCTTCCACTGACGGGACTCATTAGCTGAATCCTGCCCACATTTTCTAGATATCTGCGAGTTTTATGTCAACATCATAGCTTGGTGACTATATTCAAGAAGTTTTTTGCTCTGTCGTAAAGCAGTTCAATTTCTTCTCAGTGTAGGAGCTTATCACTCTTTTTTAGACTCCCTAAAAGTTGCAAGAACAGCATGTGCATGCGATATTTGGGAGGTGAGGAGGATGTTTTCACATTTTGCTGAAGCAGGAGTTCTTGTAGGAGTAAGTGCACTGAATCAGAGCCCTGAGAGTTGCTGTCACTTTCTGAAAGAAAGAAAAGTGGCATCAACAATGTCATGATGTACTCTGCATCAAAAACGTGGTGTTGTTTTTCAAATTGGATATTATTCTAGTATTCCTTCTGAGCTAATGACATAGACTTTTATAGCAAGGAAGCTCAGAATACCCTTTCTAGATTTGTTTTTCTTGGAAAATTATTACTAAATTTCTAAATCCTTTCTAGGTAAAAACAAGCGTACTCAGCCTCCCTGGTCTCCACCCCAAGGAACAACATTACCCAAACTCTGCCTATACAACAGTCTCACTCGCAATAAGGTACATTTTTTAATTTGTCTTTTCCAAGTGCTGTCTTTTGCATAGTGGAGTTAGTAGCAAGCTCATGGTTTCTGAACTGCTTTTCCTGTGGAACTCTGCCTGTACAAATTTGGGTGCTTCTAACTACTATGTCTCCTTTTCCTCCTAAGGATGTGTTTCAGCCCCAAGATGGCAACAGGGTGAAATGGTATTGCTGTGGTCCAACAGTGTATGATGCCTCCCACATGGGGCATGCAAGGTATGGCTGTGTCTGGGTAGCAAGTGCCTTGGGCAGTTGAAGAGCATAGCTATAAATGAATTTGTTACATCAAACTAATATTGCCATCTTTATAAAATCTCTAAAAAATCCAAAGTTTAGGAATAAACCTTCTTTTTTACTTATTGGCACCAATTAATGCTGTTGGAGGGCCATAACCAGGATGTTTCTTGTTCGTTTAAAGTGAATATGGTTGTGATCAGGACTATGGTTCTAGAGGGGAAAGTGTCTAGATCTTTCATCCTGTGCTTTTTCCCCCCAACTGAAATTGCTCTGAAGCTACTGTTTGACTTATGGCAGAGAGCAAAGATATGCACATATGTTTTAATCTCATCATCCCCCACCTCAGTGCAGCAGTCCTGATCAAATTCTTCCCCACTCCAGGCCCCACAATTTAACTATCAGAGATCCTGATCATGATTTTCTTCATCATCTCTAGTTTGGTCCTTTCTAATTAATATTTAGCTTCTCATAACAACTTCATATACTTATCCCACTTTATGATACAAATACAGATAATGGCATTGCTTTGAAATAACATAAAAATGAATGCCAAATTATTTGGGTTTTTAAAGGAAAGCTCTAAATGATTTGTTCAAATATCTGAATGAATTGTGGGTAGCAGGACAATGCAAGCTGAAAGCCAGGACTGCTATGTGTCGCCTTTCTTCACCACATACCCCGGTATTAATTTTGTATGCAGTGAAAACAGTTCATTACTTTTCAAAAGCAAAAATATAATGTGATGCTTCATGAATATAGTGGGCACATGTAAATGCTCCTGAGGTTTCAAAATCAATTTGTCTTTTGAATTATTGTAGATCATACATCTCATTTGATATCCTGAGAAGAGTTTTGAAAGACTATTTCAAATACGATGTCTTCTACTGTATGAATATCACAGATATAGATGACAAGGTAATTCCAAAGTGCTGTCATTTTATTAGCTTCAGGAATGAGACTAACAGATGAGATTATTTAACTTAGTTTTTAATCTAATTTAAATGTCTATCCCACCAATAAGTCAAATACTTTCTCTTTGAGGTTAATAATAATAATAATAATAATTTATTTATACCCCACCCATCTGGCTGGGTTTCCCCAGCCACTCTGGGCGGCTTCCAACAAAATATTAAAATACAATGGTCTGTTAAACATTAAAAGCTTCCCTATTCTTCTTCTTTCATCTTAATTCTTAATTCACTTCTTAATTCATACAATGCCATCAATGTACAAAATGCCTTTACATAGTAACATAGCAAAAAGACAGATCCCCATCCCAAGAAGCTTACCATCTAATTTTCAGAAGAAGAGGGTTGGAGAGACAGTGAGGAGAGGAGAGGAGAGGAGAGAAATACAGAGGCAAGATAATTGGGCAAATATGGACAAATGGGCTGAGGCTTTGTGTCAGTTCTTGCCCCCCCCCTTTTTTTGGAACTTTGGGAATGTTCTGTAAGATGAACACCAGTTCTAATTTTAATCTTCAAATTGTATACACTGTATGTGCTTCCTAAACATCTTTTAACTTTTGTGTTACAGATCATAAAAAGAGCAAGGCAAAACTATCTTTTTGAAAAATACACAGAGAAGCAGCCATCAGCAGCACAGCTACTTGAAGATGTCCAGATTGCCTCTGAGGTGAGCTCCTTGACCGTTCTCTTCCATACTTCATGTAGGCAGGAGACTGCTTCGGTGTCTGCCAACACCTTGGATCAGAGGAGGAATCAGCCAGCTGCTTGGCCCTTCTTCTTTTTTCTTTTTGTCCCTCTCTTCAGACTCTGTTCCATCATTGGCCACACGCACACTCTTTATATGAAGCCACCACTCTCTGTTCCTAGCAGGGCTGAAATCCTCAAGAGTCCTGCAAGACTCCAAAGACTTGTTCACACTTGGAAGCAGTGTCGCTTCTGCTGGGGACAACCAGAGCATTACATACCTTGGCTGCTCCCATTTCCAGCACATTGCCTTCATCCTGTCACTGGGACTAACTTCAGTTCATTGGCATTTCCCACATCCAATCATAACCTCCCCCCATGGAAGTGGACACCTTAGTTGTGTCTGCCAAAACCAGTTTGGAGAGAGACACCAAGCTTTAGTGTCCTAGCCTTATCACCTTTCCTGAGAATACTTTTTGCTGCTACTTTTCTCCCTACTGGCAATCAAACACATTTACTTTATTTGATCTGCAAACCAGAAGCATCAAATACAGTGGATGGTCATCAATACAACCATAACAAAAAAGAGGAAATTGGAAAGGGGTGGGGAGCACAAGATGCATGCACACAAATGGTGTCTTTCAAAATAGTGTAACAAAATAATAATCAAAGAGAGACAATTTTGACTCAGCACTCATCCTCCCTTTCATCATAGTGGACATAGTTTTGATGGCTGCAGCAAGGAACTTGTCTATATTTTTCTGCAATCTGCCATTAAAATAAAGATTATAAAATTCATCTGTGTTCCCCAAGTGTAGAGAATGTAGTGAAGAGATAAAATGGAAACTTGCCAGATATAAGATGTGGTTCTTATTATCCCATCAGTAGGGTCCCATTTTTATCTCCCCAGTATGTTATTTTTATATTGCTTTAAAAATGCAACATAGGAGAATGTGGGCTAATGTTTCAACTGAGCTGCTGTCACAAGGACAAACACTCAGGTGACAAGGCAACCCAGTAAACTTGTCTTCCATAACTGCTGATGGCAAAGAGTTTAACCTGGCCGTTGAGAATGCTGTCCTATATCTATGAAATTTGAGCAAATATTTCCATTCTTTCATATCCTGTGACTTTTTATAATTGCCTATAAGATTCCAAATTCTTCTGAAAAATGGATTATGAAAGCAGAATGTTATGTTTAAATAAAGATGTGTTAATTTTTAAAATTTGTGTAATATTGGGGACCAGAACGCTAGGTTTTTCCTGCAGTGGGATTTGTTGTCTTTAAGTCTGGAAGGGGAATGTCCTCATCTTTAATATGGTTGCTACCCATGAAAATGCCTGGTAATGACCCTCCTAACTATAGCATGTCTACATTCCATTTTAATTTTGAAACTCTATCCTGCAGATATTTGTTACTGCTTTACTCTGGAGATTTTGCTGAAAATTAAACACAAGAAAACTTCTAAGGAATATTTTATAAGATGGCTCTGATTTTATTAAGTGATGCTTATTTGTTGCCTTCAGTGTGGTTTTATGTATATTTCATTCATGTTTATTAAATCAGCCTTTTGCAGCTAAGCTACAAGAGACCACTGACCCTGATAAGAAACAGATGCTGGAAAGGATTCAGAGTGCAGTGAAGGCTGCTGTGGAACCTCTAGAAAGTGCACTGAAAAATAAACACTCTGAAGGTCAAGTCAGCAAACATGCTGAGGTCTGTACTGAGCGGCTGTTGTGCCCTTAAGCAAATTAAATAGTATCCTTGACTTCATTTAATATTTTAGAATGGGACTTTGCTTCATTGAAACCATTTATATCTGTGAGGTTACATAATTATTTAGTTACATTGGAGTGACTTAACTTTTTTGGCCCAAGGATCTTATTGACAGGCACATCTTTGAGGGTCCCATGGCAGCAGAGGCATGTATATATGCACTCATTCACGCACACACACACACACACACACACACCAGACATGTGCATGTGTACAAACACACACACTGTCTGTCTCAGCATTTCCAGTGCTTCCCTGTCTAGTGCTGGGGTAGGAGTGGTTTTAAAGAGCCATATTCCTGCTTTTGAGTGGATCATTCAAGAACAGATAGGGGAAATTTATTTCCCAATATATTACTGCTAAACACCACGGCACTAAGATTGGAGAGAAAACACACTGCCTATTATTTTAAGAGTAAAAGGTAGCACTTCCACCCCAGTGCTAAAAGTGTGTGTGTGTGTGTGTGTGTGTAAATGCTGCATTTTACTGTTAAAGAGCAGGCAAAGTCCTTCCTGATCAGGTGGGGGCAGATCCCCAGACTGGGTTAGCCACCCTTGATGAATATATTACTGCTCAGAGCATAGATCCAAAAAGTCACATGCACTCTTCTATGAATTCACAGTACAGTGGTACCCCGACTTACGAATTTAATGCGTTCCGAACGCACATTCGTAAGTCGAAAAAAATTGTAAGTCGAATCCCATAGAAATGCATTGGGAGAAAAAAATTTGTAAGTCGAAGCAACCCTATCTAAAAATTCAAAAAAATCCTATCTAAATCGCATCCAAGATAGCGGACGAAGCTCCGTTTGTAAGTAGAAACATTCGTAAGTAGAGGTACCACTGTATTTTTTTTTCCAGCCACCCCTTGCTTGTTCCCCTACAAAGTATCTTCTAAGGTCTGGAATCTTTGGGAGTAGCTTTCCAAGAAGTATGATAGGTTGTCTCCAGGTGGAAAAACTGGCAACATGCACTCAAGCTTTGGATCCTGGCCCAAATAAATTATATTATTTAATCACAATAAAGAACACTCTAGGCTTTATCTTGAATAAGTGTGTATTGCTGATAATTATGTGTTTTATATATAGATCTATAACTTATTTCCAGGTGCTATTGCAAGAAGCAAAAGATATACTCTCTGAGTGGCTGGACACTAGGTTGGGCAGTCAGGTGACTGACAATTCTATATTTTCAAAGCTCCCCAAATTCTGGGAAGAGGAATATCATAAAGATATGGCAGCTCTCAATGTAAGTATGCACATTGATTCAGCAAAATGTAAAAGCCCATGGAAATCTAGTGTTGTTGGTACTTATTTATTATAGTTTCCCTCTCTTGGAAGGCCTAGAAAGCAAACTTATAAAGCTTGTTTATAATTAATGGCTTCACAGATATATATTGATTTATCAAGATGACACACTAATACTTTTTTGCTGGCAGTCTGGTTAGGGCTCTCCCTAGCACTGTGTTTCAAGGTACATAAAATTGTTCTTCATACCTAGGAAGCTAGAACCATGCCAAGACACAAATCAAGACTGATTTTCCTTTCATCAGCAGTTAGAGCAATGATCATGCCTTTCTAACCTTACAGATTATGTTTCATGCTGAGCTCTTGGAAACTGCAGATATGCTTTCAGTATGGTTAGTTAGAGCAGATGCCTAGAAAGGCTGGGCTTCTGTGTTCCGTTTCTGCCCATTAGTGTGTATGCTTGTTTATTTAATTTGCTAATAATAGTAATAGGACTTACTGTATTAGTTGCTTGTTACCTAAAAAAGGTTTCCAAGTAAGTTATATTTCAAAATATAAGCATAAGTACATTGTACCATAAAGGGAGCACACAAGGGCAGGAGAATGAGGGAAAGCCCCATTGTGTAAGCCAGTCATTCCCAAACTCGGCCCTCCAGATGTTTTGGGACTACAACTCCCATCATCCTTAGCTAACAGGACAAGTGGTCAGGGATGGTGGGAATTGTAGTCCCAAAACATCTGGAGAGCCAGGTTTGGGGATGCCTGGTGTAAGCAGACATTATTGCTCATGGCTTCCACTGATAGGACTCAGTTGAAACCTGCCCATGAGTTTAAGCAGGCCCCTGAACACCTATACTTTAATGTTCATTGGAAGCGCAACCCAAAGGGAAGGTGCCACTACAATTAAAGCTCTGGTCTTATTGGGCATAAGATAAATCTCAGGAGCATTCAGCAAATCTCTTCAACAAGTCCCTGTTAATTTTGCCACTTGCCTAGTTTTTTATATACAAATATAGAACTAATTGCAAAGGAAAGATGTTGAGAGAGTCTGGTACAAGAAGGGTTGTTAAACGGAGCATATATATTATTTTGTTTGCTTGCTTCTAGGTATTACCTCCAGATGTCTTAACACGTGTTAGTGAATATGTACCAGAAATTGTGGACTTTGTCCAAAGGATTGTAGATAATGGATATGGGTGCGTATAGATTTGTCTCACATTTTACGTGTAATGTAAATCAAAAGAAAATCATCACATGCAGCTCTATGTGTGCTTCACATGTAAGCAGCCCAAATTCTGTTCTAATTAAACCTTTGCCATCAGATCTGAAGGCACAACAAGGCCATATGATGGGTGGCCTAATGGAAAGCCATTTTATTTTTGGGCAGTCTCAAAGATGATGTTTCTACATGTTTTGTGTTACTAGAGCTTCCAAAATCATTAGTAGTCTCCCATCCAGCATACTTCGAGTAAATCCCATTGAACTTGCCCATCGTGGAAAGCAGCAGAAGAAATTCACCTTTAAATACAGTAGTTCCTATCCAACTGGTGAAATGTATCCACTAATGGATAAGGTGTCACACTTTCTTCTTCTTCTGGCCAATTTCACCCTCCTCTTTGCAGGTCCCACCTCCTCCTGAAAATCTGTTCTAGAAGGTTGGGGAGCACTTCAAAACAGTTTTTCAGGGATGATGAGGGCTTCATTGAGAGGCTTTAGCAAAAATTGCACCAACATCTCCTTGATCACCACATACTTCATGCTAGAGCAACAGTGAATGGAGGACACATTGCATTCCACCCAATAGTAGTAAAGTATCTGAAACTCTAGAACACTTGGTACAATTGTGCTTTTTGTCTTCTAGTTATGTGTCCAATGGCTCTGTCTATTTTGATACCATGAAATTTGATGCATCTGAGAAACACTCCTATGCCAAGTTGGTTCCTGAAGCTGTGGGTGATCAAAAAGCACTTCAAGAGGGTGAAGGTAATATTACTGTCAGTCAGGGGCTTTCCAGTGCATAAGGTAAAGGTAAAGGGACCCCTGACCATTAGGTCCAGTCGTGACCGACTCTGGGGTTGCGCGCTCATCTCGCATTATTGGCCGAGGGAGCCGGCGTATAGCTTCCAGGTCATGTGGCCAGCATGACAAAGCCGCTTCTGGCAAACCAGAGCAGCACATGGAAACGCCGTTTACCTTCCCGCTGTAGCGGTTCCTATTTATCTACTTGCATTTTGACATGCTTTCGAACTGCTAGGTTGGCAGGAGCTGGGACCAAGCAACGGGAGCTCACCCCGTCACAGGGATTCGAACTGCCGACCTTCTGATCAGCAAGCCCTAGGCTCAGTGGTTTAACCACAGCGCCACCTGGGTCCCTAACTTCCAGTGCATACACAGATGCAATTTTAAGATTCCTTTCTGAAGGTTACAAATGTTCTTCCTCTTGTTCTTCACAGGTGACCTGAGTATCTCAGTGGATCGTTTAAGTGAGAAGCATTCTCCAAATGACTTTGCTTTGTGGAAATCCTCCAAACCAGGCGAGCCTTCGTGGGATTCCCCTTGGGGAAAAGTAAGGACTGTGACTTGGATCAAACATTCCAGCTGCATGGTTGGAAAATGCTTGTGCTCACATGGAAGGAGGGAGTGGTTGTTTCCCCTCTTTGTCTTTAGTGCCCTATGTCCCCAGTTGTCTAGAACCAGTTTTTATGGGATAAGGTTTGGCTGTAGACCAGGAAGGGGGGATTATGCAGAAGGATCTTTGCATCGAATCCACTATTACTGTGCTCTCTATGCACAGTTTTATA
This sequence comes from Zootoca vivipara, assembly GCF_963506605.1. Classification (NCBI taxonomy): domain Eukaryota; kingdom Metazoa; phylum Chordata; class Lepidosauria; order Squamata; family Lacertidae; genus Zootoca; species Zootoca vivipara. The sequence goes on from NC_083276.1 coordinate 72,536,626, forward strand.
TGGAGACTAAAAGTAAGTATATTCCATAATATATTCCATAATATGTAGCCCACGCTGAAGACATCTCCTGCCGTTACTCTTTTAAATCATGGGGATACAGGTCGTATCTTAAGATGCAGGCTGACATCATAAAGGACAGATAACTTAAATGTCCTGCCAAAGCATTATGGCCTGGGGCCTCTTGATTCTTAATAATGTTCTGCATCTAATCAAGTCATTGGCACTGATAGGATTCTAAAATTTAAATAATAGTTGGCAGGGGTATCTATTATTCCCTTGTAGAAATTTCCACTGAAATGTGCTTTTCAACATATTGTATTATTTTTCTCCTCTAATCCAGTAATTTTTGTAGTCAAAACTCCCCCTCCCCACGATAACTACACTCTATCCTGCTTTGTTAGAGCCTGAACCCCTGGCTTATTGCCCTTGCCCCTTTTTCATAGCTGTGCTGTCCTTCTACTGAGTTATTTTTTGTTGAAATCTGGTGCCCAAAACCAAACATATTCCAGCTGATGTTTTACCCAGTGCTAAGTAATATATGTAAACGGAGTTTCCGTGCACTGCTCTGGTTCGCCAGAAGCAGCTTAGTCATGCTGGCCACAAGACCCGGAAGCTGTACGCCGGCTCCCTCGGCCTATAGAGCGAGATGAGCGCCGCAACCCCAGAGTCGTCCGCGACTGGACCTAATGGTCAAGGGTACCTTTACATTTACTTTTAAACACTATATCATGTGTTGTTGTTCATCTGAAGTTGAATTTACCTAAATTTAAGACCTGCTAAGGAACAGGTGATTGTTTATTATGTCTTCGTATGTAAAACCACAGAATTTAAAGAGGATGATTCCCCCTGCCCAATGACTGTGTATCTGATGGGATACCACAGTTGGGACTAATACATACACACTTGCATGCACACACTCTAAAAACTAAATCTCATGGTTTTATCAAGAGTCTCTACTTTCAATTAAATTTAGTCAGTTTAGGAACCTCTCCTGGGGGATAAAAATTGTGAAATGAAAACATAGGTGAGAATGTGATGTGTTGCCTACAAAGTAATACTGAAAAACTTCTTTTAAAACAATTTAATTTCCCTCAGTGGTGATTTTAAGATGATTTGTCTTGAATTTTGCCATGCACTGATATTCTATCAGTCGTTTTTAGAGTGTAGCTTTTGATTGACTATTTCTTGTGCACACTGACCTTGTAAAGCCGGATTATTGATTCAGTGCAAAGATTGCCTTAACTGAAGTGCTCCAACAGCAGAGCATGCAGAACTAAGTTCAAGCTGCAAGACAGAAGTTCTGCATTAAAATATCTACTATTAAATCCAGTTAATGAACAATAATGGGTTCAATAACTGGGGAGAACTTTCCTGAACATCATTAATAACCTACTTTATTTCAAAACAGGGCCGTCCAGGATGGCATATTGAATGTTCTGCAATGGCCGGGTCCATTCTAGGAGATTCTATGGACATACATGGAGGAGGCTTTGATCTTCGGTTCCCTCATCATGACAATGAGTTGGCACAATCTGAGGCAGGTGCTCCCATGTTCTAATTCTTACCATGCTCTGATACCTGAGTTGGATGTTTCCCAACTAATACTTCAGAGAGCACAGAAGTAATAATTAAATTAAGTAGGCTCTGTTGGCTGTCAAAGGAAAAAATATTATCAAATGTTCACATAAGCAGACTGAAAATAAAAACAGTGCTACTGTTGCTACACTTGGCTTTAAGTGATACTATACTTTAAAATTATCTCAAGTTCTACTTGTAAATATCAGACAATAGTGCTTTTTAAATTCATGCGTTCCTGCTGTTTTATTTTACAATTCAGACATCATGGAAAACCATAGTGAAGCTTCCTACACTATGGCTTGGTGTGATGTCTGAATGGGTTGGGTGTAGAGCCTAGGGGTCATGCATTTCCTCCTCCCCTCATGCACAAACTACTTCTTTCCCTAGCTTGTCAGGTCCACATCTTTTATACATTCTTCTCACACAGTGATTCCCTTCCTAGTCAGGCAAAGAATAGTTTGCCATTGCATCGAGACTGACAAACTATGGTTTGTGTTTGCTATTGAAACCAGACTTGGGAGTAGGTTTCTGGGCTAGAAGGCAAGTGCAAATCCTGGTAAATTGCAGGAATAGGCAGCATGGTGCCCTCCATATGTTTTGGACAACAACTTCCATCATTCCTTTTTGATTCAAAAAATAGAATTATAATTGACATTATGGTGTCTTAACTTTGGGAGGCAGTGGTAGTGAGTAGCAACTGCCACAAAAAGAGCCCCATTTGTAAGGCAACTATCACTAGGAAAAGAGACCCAGGGGCTGTGTCTTGGGGTCACAATGGCGGAAACATTATACAGGATCTGAAGGTGTTGCTCTGTCAAAGGGTTTGGATTCTAGAGGCTCCCTCCTTCAGTAGTGGCAGAATGGCACCTTCCCCTGACTACCTACTTAGTTAAATAAAAAACATTCCTTCAGTAGCACCTTAAAGACCAACTAAGTTTATATTTTGGTATGAGCTTTCGTGTGCATGCACACTTCTTCAGATACACTAGAAACAGAAGTGTCAGAGTGTATCTGAAGTTTCTAGTGTATCTGAAGAAGTGTGCATGCACACGAAAGCTCATACCAAAATATAAACTTAGTTGGTCTTTAAGGTGCTACTGAAGGAATGTTTTTTATTTTGCTTCGACTCAGACCAACACGGCTACCTACCTGTACTTAGTTAAATTAGCTTTCTCTTTATGAGGTTTATCCTATTGTCTGAAGTGGTTATCGCTTCCAAACTGCACCTCCTTTCTTTATCTACATAGATTTGCTGCCACCTTCTCTGAAGAGAATGGGAAGGTCCTTTGTTGTGGTGTTGGAGGCAGGGAAAGGAGTGCTTTGTGTGTATTTAGGAACTTCCTTAACTTCATGTGATCTTCAGATTGAGGCAGTGGTGTTGAAACTAGTTTCCTCACTCCAGCGGTGTAATCTTGTGGCTCGGCTGAAGTTGCAGTTGCTTGGCATAGGTTGCCTTCTTTAACCCCCCAAGGTTAAGAAAAGTGTTGCTGCAGTTTGAAGCAGTGATGACTAGATTCAGGAATGCTCGCTTGCTCTGAGGTGAGCTGGAGCACCATGAGAAATGAAGCCTATCTGTTTGATGCGTCCATCAGAGGAGGGAGGTTCAGTGACGCATTGGTCCCTTCTCCACTCTCCAGCACAGTTCTGACCCTGGGAAAAGGGAGCAATGAGAGGCCTACTAACTGGGCTATTTTGGAGTCACAGGGAAGGTCCCGGCCTATTTCTCTGAGAGCTGCTTAAGGAAAATAATAATTATAAATATGGAAGCACAACTACTGCAAAACACATACATATAGTGTCTATCAATCTCATAAAGTCAAGGGGAAATTCCACTCTGTAGCCTCTTAAATACTTCCCAGCCTCTTCTGCTGTTTGAGAAAGAATATTTTATAGATTTTTGACTGCCAAGTGAAATGTACCTCCACTTTGCCTTCAGTTTTTATCCACAGCAAAAAAAAGGGGGGGCAAGGTATCCAGAATTTGGAAAATACTGATGTTAGGAGTCCATAATTCAATCAATAATATGTGTAATGGTAGATAATTCATCCTACAGTGGTATCATGTTTCAAACTGAAGAGAAAAGTGTTTTGGGGGAGTGGGGCTGGGTAAATGGGAGATTGGAGCATTGTTTTTCTCTCTCCCTCCCTGTACAGCTGTAATCTACTAGATATCTGTATTATATGATCTTCCCCCATATGTTTTTAGGCATACTTTGAAAATGATCACTGGGTTCGCTATTTCCTCCACACCGGGCACCTGACAATTGCTGGTTGTAAAATGTCCAAATCTTTGAAAAACTTTATTACAATAAAAGATGCACTTAAAAAGCACACAGGTAAGATATAAATATATATATATATATTTAAGGAGGGAACACTTTCCATTATTTTATTTTTTTAAATCATTTTTGAAACAGCTAATGATTAATCTGACTGATTTTTTTTCATGTATGAAAATTTCTTTTCTATTGTCTTTGGCACCATGGTTTCTGCCGTAGTCCCATATCATCCTACATTTTTCCATTTTCTTTTTAAAACTCTCAACAGCTCGGCAATTACGGCTGGCTTTTCTAATGCATTCCTGGAAGGATACACTAGACTATTCCAACAACACCATGGAGTCCGCTATTCAGTATGAGAAATTCATGAATGTAAGTTCACTTCCCCTCTTCACGTTTTTCCGCTGTACAATTTTTGGGTTGTAATAATGTGATGTACCAGGTGTTTTCTTCTGCTGTCTATATATGTGTATGTGCTCAGGTTTAGCAGGTTGGCCTGTTGTTTTATTAATCTCTTACCAGATCTGCACCCCACAATTCTAGGCTTTGCAAACCATTTTTAAAAGCTCCTGTATCCATTCACCAATTCTCTCATCCCCAAATCTGCTCAAAACAACTTGGTCAGCCTGTTCTGTGTGGTTGATATATCCTATATTCGCATATATATTGTCTTAAAACAATAGTAACCAACAGGAAACTTTGTAGTAGTAGGAAGTTAAAAAAAAGATCTCTCTTGGAAAGGTATGCTTCAGACTGTAATGGAAAGTGGGGGGGGGGGGGAGAAGCAGGATATAGGTCATCATTATCCTGTTTTTGCATGAGACTTGATGAAGGGTCTTGAATTTCGTTAATCGCAAACACCGTTAGCTTTTTTTGTTAATGTGTCATATCATATTATGCTAAGTCACAGCATAGACAAAAATCAGCTTGACAGCAGGTAATAGAAAAGTTGCTTTTCTTGGCAGATGCAGGGTATATCTTGTTCTTGGCTGAAAGTGAGTCTGATATGAGTATTGAAATAGCTAACTGGACAGTATACTTTGCAACAGGAAGACTTCAGATTGTGGGCTCTTTCCCTCCCCCTTTTAGGAGTTCTTTTTAAATGTGAAGGACATCCTTCGGGCCCCCGCTGATGTGACAGGCCAGTTTGAAAAATGGGAAAACCAGGAAATAGAGCTGAATAAAAGGTGAGTGAGAAACCTGTTTTCCCCCTCCTGTCTTCATGAATAGGCATTTGTATATTCATGGTAATGGATCCCATTTTTCAAACTGGCATTTCCTTTTGGTGCAAGCAAGGTCCTGATAATGTTGCATTTCTCCAACACTTTCTCCTGGGCCTCAGTTATTTGTTAATTCACATAGCAATCAGACTGCTTGTGGTGGAGATCCTAGATCCTTTCACGTGCTTTCTCACTATTTTTTTTTTTAGTTCTTCACATAGATTTGTTTTCTTCCTTATTTTTACTATACACACTCACGCTGCATCCCAAAAGCTAAATTCTGAAACCGGCCTAAATTAGGAACATGAAACAACTCTGTATCAATGTATTTTGCATACATTATTCTGTCATGCATGAGAAAATAGAGCTCTGGGGGCTATTAAAGGCAGATCCCTGACACTGGGAATTTCCTCTACCCTTTCTTGGCTTCTGCAATTTATTATGCACTGACCACACATTTCTTATTTTTGTTTTCATAACCTCAGGGATTAGAAATGGTTGTTTTAAAATACCTGAAAACCAAACTTCTCAGAATGTACTCAGTCTCATTAGACTTGACTTATTGGCTTGTGGATTGCAGCTAGATACCTACATTTTCTATTCAAACCCTGATGCTTTTAATGGCTGTATTAGGATGTCAAGGTAAACTATGGTTAATTGTGAAAACAACCCACAGGGAACCTCAGACTTGCATACACTCCCCTTTTCTTTTGCATCTGGTTTTGATTAACCGCAGCTTAGCCCTGCATCCAAACCTTAAACTGTGGTTTAACTAATTATCATTGATTGGAACAATCCAACTTTCATAACTCATGATGTAAAGTTGGTTTGTTTGAAGCAAGCCATAGTTGACCACAGTTTGTCTGGTTTTGACAACATGACACACTGCAGTTAATCAGAAACAGAAGCAAAAGCTTCTGAACTTCAGATTGCCACACCAGAGGGAGGAGGTACACAAGCCCCAGGCTTGTACCTGTCATGATTTCTGAATGCCACTAATAAATCTTACAGTACTTATTGTAATTCATCAGAGGAGTCAGAAGACTGCTACATTCGCAGATTTGATTGACAGGATGGTTGAAATAAAATGTTGTCTCTGTAATGTCAATTTAATGTTTTCTGTTTTTTCGCACCATTATATCATATTCTCTTTATGGATTTGCTTTTCTTGTGTTTTTCTTCTCTGATAACTTTCTCTCTCTCTCTTTTGTAATTTTCCATGCTTCAGCCCATAACACTCTTCATATTTCTTATCCTTCATTTACCTGGCAAGTTGTTTGATTCCTTTCTCTCCTTCCAAAGCTGGTTTCAAGATCTGTGTCTTTTTTCAGTATGTACTCTGAAATGCAAGAGAGGTGTATGTGGGAGTCTAGTGAGATACTGACTTCTTCTTGTATTTCTTGTTCTAACTGCTGCTAAGAGAGTCTTTCATGTAAATATGCCATTTTCTGACTTTTGCTGCTTGAACCTGAGTTTAGATATAGCGCTGGCTTGTTTTCATCACGGTAAACCATCGTTTATCATGACATCTGAAAGTTGGCACCAGGTGTGTGGTAGGGCATTTCTCTCCTACTATCTGCCCATTCAGGTTTTACCCTAGCAAGCAGAGTACAGTGGTACCTTGGTTTACAACTATAATCCATTCCAGAGGTTCGTTTGTAAACCAAAACAAGTTGTAACCCAAGGCGCGCTTTCGCCAATGGGGCCTCCAAAAAAAATTTTGTTCGTAATCCCCCCCCCCAAAAAAAGGGTTGTAATCCAAAACGTTTGCAAACCGGGACACACACTTCCAGGTTTGCCGTGTTTGTAATCCAAAACGTATGCAAACCAGACAGTTTGCAAACCAAGGTACCACTGTACTGAAATGCTTTTGGCTTCCTTTTATCCATGGAATACTGGAATCTTTGGCTGAATACCATTAAGGATGACACAAATGATATGTTGGTCCTTCTTCGTTTCCCTTCCCTCTTTGGCTAGTTTTTATGACAAGAAGCTTGCAGTCCATGAGGCCTTGTGCGACAACATTGATACACGCACAGTCTTGGAAGAAGTGCGATCGCTAGTCAGCCAGTGTAATTCCTACATTGCTGCAAAGAAGACTACGAGGCAAATGCCAAATAGAATGCTGCTGGAAAATATAAGTCTTTATCTTACACAAATGTTCAAGGTATGGGATTTTCACTAAACCTTTGAAACTGCTGCATGTATGTTGTAACCGTGTGTGAATGTGTCAGCCTTTTCACTCTTTAGATAAGACTCCAGTCATTCCTGACAATGAGCCAAGCTGGAGGTGTTTGTGATTGCATTCCAGCAACTTCTGGAGGGACCCGCTATCAAAAGGAAAGAATTGTGACAAAAATGTAGCACTTTTGAAAGAAGAATTAGCTATCAGTATAAAACGGAGGTAGTACTTGAATTGTTTTTGAAGTTTTGCTGTTTCCTGGAGATAGATAGTCATCAAGCACTGCTATGCAAAGATCGTAGAAATATTGCAGTCCCCTGTACTTCCAGGAGGCCATGCTATCAGCAACTCTTGGAAATAATGTCTTAATTGCAGCTCCAACCCAGTGCAGACAATGTCCAGGAAACTCGTTTGCCCAGCAAAGTTTTGTTCACAGCCTTTGGGGCTGGATTATCTGTCAGTGTTAAAATATCTGCTGCTGCGTGTTTTTTTCAGTTTGTTTTGTGTTTCACTCGCATAGGTATTCGGTGCTATAGAAAGCGATGAGGCTATTGGATTCCCAGTTGGAGGAAGTGCCCAAAACTTAAATGTAAGTTGTAGGGAAATTTTACTGTGGCAATCTCAACTCTGCTCATGGCTTTCAGAAAGACTGGATTGCATGCTGAAGCAAAGCCACTTTTTCTGCTCGTACAAATATAAAATTCTGCAGTAAAACTGAATCACAGAATTACTCCAATTGCATTTACGGTAGGTAATAGAGAAGAATTATAATTGTATGGGAGAGCATAGCAAGGAAGGGCCAGAGCTCAGTTGTGGAGCAAAAGCTTTGCTTGCAAAGGTCATATATAGATAGGTCTGGGAGGGACTATTGCCAGAAACCCTAGACAGCCGCTGCCGGTCAGAGTAGTCAATACTGAGCTGGGATTGGCCAGTGATCTGATGTGGTAGAAGGTAGCATCTTATAGGTGGCATTAAACTAATGAGCCCTGCCTCTTCTCCTTTCTCTCTCCCACCCCACCCAAATTGATTATTGGGGATGGTCAGGAGAACTCCCAGAACAGCACACAGGGGGGGGGGGCAGATAGCTCTATCAGGCAAGCAGAAATGGTTGTGCTGATGGAGCAATCTGCTTAGCGCTGCACTGAATTCCTCCCGATGTTCCTATGCTTCCTAGCAGTATTTTCAGGGGAAACCAGAAAGAAATGGGTTGAATCTCAGCTAATGGACAAAATATTTCATTCTGCAGCTTGAATCTACAGTGATGCCATACCTACAGGTTTTGTCCGAGTTCAGAGAAGGTGTGCGGCAAATTGCCCGAGAAAAGAAAGGTGACGTTAACTCTGTGCTTTTTTTTTTACAAGTAGAAATCTCCACAAAGGTGCAGTTGTCTGACAAAATGTCATTCTTGATTTGTACCGTAGCGCTTTCTTTTCTTCCTCACACTTGTTCATCTGCTTGCTCATTATGGGTGTACTCTTCAAAACTCTTACAGCCAAAAGCAAGGGAGGTGTCTGCTAGCACTGCCTGCATTTGCCTTGCCTTTTATTTGCGTATGAGTCTGGGCCAGCTCTGCCATTAACCAGATTGAGGCAGTTGATTATGCAAGTCATGAAAGGGCAGCAAATCATTTATTTATTATTACTGTATTTTTACTGCTGGGATGGAGCAGGTGCTTATTGGATTTTCTGCTTTACAGTAGGTGCAAAAAAGAAAAAGCGGGGGGGGAGGGGAAGAGACAGCTTTACTCTGTACCTTGACTTTGGGTCAGGGTGGATCTGGTGTGCCGTTTACTGCTTTCACCTCAGATAGCAAAGTTTATTGGACCAGCCCTGGTGTGAATGTCTATGTATGCAAATGTGTTTACATATATGTGTTTGCCCTGTTCTTACCAGATGAAAGTAAATGATGGCCCTTATTTGTATTGTGAGCTTTCAGAATACCACTTTACAGTATTCCATAGGAGATACCAATTAAAACTTGTGGGTTTTGACGGAAAAATCCCCATAATGTATGTGCTTTGCTTTTGAAAAATACATAGAATATCTCCTAACTGCATAGTAGTAATATGTCTCTGGAGGTGTATTTATGAAGCTGGAAAAGAAAACCTGTGTATTCCGTGGTTATATTTGATAGTGCCTTAGGAGCTAGTGCTTAAACTTGGCGTATGTGAGCCCATCACTTCCTGCAGCAATGCATGGATAAGACTGAGGGGCAGGTGAACCTCACCAAAAGGCAAAGGGCCCTAAACAGCGTGCATTACAACTTCCTATAAAACACTGAGCTGAGGCAATGCGCCTTCTTATCCTCTTATTTTCAGACATTGCAGAGCCTCATCATTTATATGTGGAAAGCTTTCTTTCTTGAGAGAGAGAGAGAATTAGAGTTTCAGCAAAGTACTCAAACGTTGTTCATGAAGCAGAGGATCTTAATTGTGGGATATTAAAATGCCAAGCAAATAAAATTTCCTTTATCCCTAGTACAAGGAGAGTAGACACCAGAAACCCTGAGAGCAACACTGGCCATTCTTAACAGGGAGCTGATTTGCTTTTTTGATGTTCTAGTGATAACACGCAATGAATGAAAGAAAACTACCCCCCTCAAATAATTTGATAGCTGTACATTGAAAAGAATTTTCCCTCAAATGAAACCTAGCCAAGGAATGTCAGTCGGCTTTTCTTTTCAGCTCCTTCCTTTGAGACAAGGAACTTCAAATCATGAGTTCAGTCGCCAAATAATTGTGTTGGCTCGCTGGAGCAAAAGTGGTGACCTCCATACTGGTGCACCTATAGAAACCTAATAATCTTCATAGTTGTGCTGGTTATAAGTAATCAAATGCATTTATGGACATGCAGGAATGGTGTGCATGCAGATGGGGTGGTACTTGTTTTGATATATCACTCTCCTCTGCATTGCACCACCACCAGCATTTGAGGGTGAAGAAACCCTTGTGTTTCAGAAGTATGTGGCTGTGCAATTGGAGGAAGGAGACTGCTGTACTGAAGCAGATTGAAGTTGAGCATGCCTTTCATCAGGATTTGGCACATGCTCTTCTATGGATTATCACTCAAACCTTCTGTCTTTGATGTCTCTGTGAAAACACACTGTTGGCACACATTAGTCCTGAAGTAATTCCTGATGCCAGAATATTAATTCTTCAGAAAATATAATACCTTGGATAATATTCTCACCCTCTGCATAATGGGTTTTTTTTTATACACACATCTCTCATTCTCCTCTGCCAAGAAGGAATTTTCTCCTCTTTGCCACTAAAGTTTAATTATTCATAGTTTTAGGCTGGTGAATATTTATAACTCAGGGAGGCATCAATGCAGAGCAACTGCAGATAATACCTTCCTTCCAGAGAACATTCAGCTTTTTTTCTTCACCTGTTCGTGACAAAGAGGATTCTATTATTTTTCTTGAACTCTCTAGTTTTTATTGAACTACTGGGGATGAATATATTATTTTGATATTTATTAAATTTGTTGGTCGCTTTATCTGTCCAGGGCAACCCAAATGACTTAAAACCAGGCAGACAGAAAAAAACCTCACACAGATACATTAAAGCAGAGGGAAAATAATAATCAATTAAAAACATCCCACCCACTTCTAAAAGGCCTATTATTATCAAGTTACGCAGGCTTGGAGGCGGGCAAGCAGGCTTTAAATCACTATAAGAGGCTAATAGTTCTAACAACCTGTTATGTGGAATGGGGAAGAACTGGTCCAGAAGAAATGCCCCAGTTCATCTCAACCTTTTTTCATGAGTTGATAGCTTAAGCTGCAGTACTTATAACATAATCCTATGTCACTCCAGGAGACTTTTGACTTCTACTTTCCAAGATGGAGGTTCAGTGAAAAGGAAGGGAGGGGAAGAAAGCAGAGACAAGGACTAAAGAGTTGAGGGTGGGGAGAAAATCATATGTATTTCTGCTAGCAATTAAATCCCACTGTGTTCCAAGGACCTGCTCCCTAGCACATGTGTTTAGGACTGAAGAAGGAGAATAGCAACTGTGGAATTCTCCCCCACCCCATAGCATAGTGGAATTGGAGGTGTCATTCATCCAAAAGGGGGACAGCAACCCCATTGCTCCATGACATAATAAAAGGTGGTGTTCTCTTCTCATAAAACATCCACTTGTCTGAAAGATAAGAACTTTCGCAGACGTTGATATTAACGCTTTCATTTTATTCTTCGTAATTGTAGTGTTTGAAGTTCTGCAGCTATGCGATTCTCTTCGAGATGATGTCCTTCCCGAGCACGGAGTTCGGTTTGAAGATCATGAAGGTAATTAAGTTGGAAATCAAACTGGACTCCAGTCTTGCTTTTGACAAGTTAGTACATCCTGGTGTCTGTTTCCAACTAATAGTAATGAGGCGCAGAAACGAAATGAATGAGGTTCGCCAAGCATCCTGGACTCTTAAAAGATGCAATGCTAAACACATTTACTGTACGTAGAAGTGGCATTTCAGTAGGATTTTCTTCCAAGTAAATATGGTGATGGTTCGGATGTGAAATAGACACAGCAGCAAATAATACTAGCAAGAAATCCTAGGTTTCTCAAACTTTTGCCCTTCTTTTTCCAAGAGTTGTCCATCAGTTAAGGTTAAGTGAGTTCTGCCTTTTGTGTTCAACTGTGTGATGTATATTTTAAATAGCTGCAAAGGAGTTCAGCAGCATCTAGAGCAGGCACCCCCAAACTGCGGCCCTCCAGATGTTTTGGCCTACAACTCCCATGATCCCTAGCTAACAGGACCAGTGGTCAGGGATGATGGGAATTGTAGTCCAAAACATCTGGAGGGCCAAAGTTTGGGGATGCCTGATCTAGAGGGCCACATGTTTCCATCCCTGGTGTGTATCATTGGGATAAATACTTAAAAGTGTAGTAGTATATATGAGCATTTATTCCTTGTAATGCTTTTTTTGTAGGACTCCCAACTGTGGTCAAGCTAGTGGACAGAGACACCTTACTAAAAGAAAGAGAAGAGAAGAAAAAGGTTATACAGCATTTGAACTAGTTTCTGTTTAGATGTGCCTAATTTTTTGTCTAACATCATTTGGGTTGGTCAGAGGAATATAGCCTGCATCAGTCTCCTTCCACAAGCACAGCTTCTGCTGGGGATCTTGGACTTTCTAGACCCCACCAACCATGCAAATACCTCTTGTAGCAGTTGAAGGGGCGAGACAGCACCGCTCACCTGGCTTCCTAATAAGGATACAGCTGGTTAGGGGGAGGGGCAAGATGGCGGGTGGGTGGTGTGAGTGCAGTGATTGTAGAGCTAGATTGGCTCCACTGCCCTACTGGCACTTTGCCAGTCGCCTCGCCCCTCTGACCCCCCTGTAATCTGTGGCAATCCTGGCATTTGTAAACCGGGTAAACTCCTGTAATTAACACACAATCATCTGAGCAAAGGACTTTAACCGTGGCCAGTGTTCTAATCTCCTTCCTTTCATTTTAAAAAGCTCTGCATTTCCCCCCGCATTTGCTTGTCAGAGTTTCCGAATAAGAGAACACTAGTATTCTCTTGGTATGTTCACTCATTGTAGCTGACAAGTGTCATCTTCAGAGAGAAAAATGAACAAAAATTCTGTCATTTATAAGCAAGTAAAATAAAAGTTACTTCCCATTTATAGATGTAGCCTTCAGTGGTGGAACTCCTATAAAAATAATGACACCATTCTCCCCACCCACCCAACAAGGGCCTTCCGACATAAATCTTGAGATTACTACATTAGCACACATACTGTTCTTATTGCATTATGGTGAACCTTGGGACGTGCATATGTACGAGGAACATGCAGAGCTGGTAGTTTTAATTCCCTCAAAAGTCAAAGACTGGTTGTTCTGGATAGAACTTTGTAGAGCTAACAGCTTGATTAGGATCCTATTGTATAAAACATAGCTGTGGATGATTTGCTAATAAAATGCTCAGTAATTTACTTCTGTATTTTTTTAATCCTAATGTTGCTTTTCAAATTCTTTTTCCATAGATTGAAGAAGAGAAAAAAAGGAAGAAAGAAGAGGCAGCTATAAAGAAACAGGAACAGGAGGTAAAGTAACCAAATACTTTTTAAATATAAATTTTAAAGGCTGGTTTTAATGGCACTGATGTCAGGCGAGAAAGGGCATGTTTCAGGCTTTATCTTCCGTTCCTGTCACCTACTCGTCTGTTATGTGAGCTGCAAAGCAGAGCCGAATTGGTAGAGAGACCTTAATCCACACAGCCCCTCAACACATTTGCACTCCTGAACCACCTTTTGCCCCAGCAGCCGTTCCCAAACCATTGAGTACTTTGGTAGACCTACAGCATGAATGTCACTCGAGGACTTCCAGCTGAACTCAACTGCTCCAGCATCCAACAGTTTATAATTAGCAGAGGCTGCCAAAGACACCCTCTTTCCAGAACCAACAGTATAACATTAGCAGAGAATGAGATGCAGAGAGACCTGTCCAGCCAACTCTCTATTTATAGTCATTTGTTCCAAACATTTTATGTTGGAATTATTCAGGAGAGAACATTGGGTTTTGCTGCCAAACACAAGGAAATGACTTCTCAGTTGTGTGGGGTGGCTTTATCTACAGGCAAAACTGAATCCGCTTCAGTCCCAGCCTGGTAGCCCAAACATGCTGTATATTCTCTGCTACCACCACCCCTACCATGTGTACAGAGCCTATTTTTGCTCCTGGCGTATGCTTTGATCATCTGCAAATTGTTCAAGTTTTGCTGGGCCTCTGTCTTCTATAGAAGCAACATATTGCTGGGTTGCATTTAGAATGGCTCTTCTGTGACCTTCTATAGCGTTATGGCGGGTCCCTCCAACTCAGCTTTTCAAGGGGCATAGGAGGAGGGATCACTAGAATTGCTCCTCCCTACTCCATTCCACCAATGGGAGTGTCTTGTAAGCACAGCTCCTGCTTGGATCTGGATCCAATTCAATATATTTAAAAGCTCTATCATCAACACTACAAGTGCACAGAGCAGCATCTCTTTAAAAGGGGAATGTCTTACCAATAGAAAGCTAAAATAGCAAGTGTCTCTTAAAACTTTACTGGACATTTGTTTTGCAAGTTGTTCTCGCATCTTGTGATATATGGTATGAGAAAATGGGGAAATTAAATAAAAACACAGGTTTCAGCAGATTTTGAAGATACTTTTGTATTCAGGACGCAAACCAGTTTTAAATCCAAAGACTTATATGCTTTTCTGACACCCTTTTGCGGGGGCGGGATGTGTCTTTGGAAGGATGAGCATCAGCGTATTAGCTTAAATTTGTTTTCAGGAATTGTTTTGATGTAGGCAGGTTAATACTGGCTCTGATATTCATGTATTCCAGAGTTGTAACACTTTTTAAATATATTGCAGGCAGTAAAATTGGCAAAAATGAAAATCCCACCAGGAGAAATGTTTAAATCGGAGCACGACAAGTATTCCAAATTTGATGAAAATGTAAGCATTACTGGGATTTTTCTTCCTTGAATGTTGTATTTAGGGATCCTGATGAAAGCTGCTAGTTCAATCCTGGACAAGATAGATAGATAGATAGATAGATAGATAGATAGATAGATAGATAGATAGATAGATAGATAAGCATTATTTTATTAACATTTGTGTATCTAATTGCAATCCTTAGAACACTCTGTAAGGCAAGGCTGTATTATTATCCCCTATATTGTATATTGGGGAGGAGGAGAAGGGAGACAGTGGCTGAGAGTTCGTGGCTAGAGCTCAACCCCCGCACTACACCAGCTGTACAACCTATGCATGTTTATGCAGAAGTAAACTACTGAGTTCAATGGAGCTTGCTACCAAATAACTCTGCATCGTATTAAAGCATGTGAGCCTTTTGTTATAGCCACAAATTCTAGATCCTTTTCATATTTGTAACTTTGGCCCACATTTTTCACCCCTCTGCAATGAGGATGCATGTCTACGGTTTTCTGTGCATGCAAAGGAAAATAGTGATAAGACAGGTGAGTCCTAACAACTCCACCTCCTGCACCTAGAGGAGACAGACATGTTGACATCCAGAAGGACTACTACCAGATACTTAATGAGGAGATTCAGCCTTAAACACTTCTAAATCATTTCCTAACTTGATGCATTACTGCTTTTTGAAATAATCTTTTGGAGTTACATATGTGGTTTATTTGGCTTGAATAAATAAGCAAAGAACCCAGCTTTTTATTTTTCTTGTTGATAATGCCTAATTACTGGTAAAAAGGGATAATGCTATTGCATTACCACAACACAAAGAAACAAAGACATTGAGATAATGTGGTCCTAAGATGATGAATTAATGTTTTCCAGGGGCTTCCAACCCATGACACAGAAGGCAAAGAACTCAGCAAAGGTCAGACGAAGAAACTAAAGAAACTCTATGAAGCACAAGAAAAACTGTACGAAGAATATCTTCAAATGGTTCAGAATGGAGTTGAAAACTGAGAACAAAACTTGGACAATCTGCTTCTTAAATAAAATATACAGCTGGATAAACTTTGTGATGGGAAATGAGTTTTCACTGGGCTTTAACTTTCCACATTGTGCTGAACAAAAAGTAAATGGGCTAACGCTGCAATCCTATACACACATGGGATTAAGTCCCATTGAACACAATGAGACTTACTTCTGAGTAAACATGCATAGGATTGCATGGTTATATCACCCTGTTTAAAACATTAATAAAAGTTTTGTTAGTTAAATAAGGTTCTGTAATATTTTTATGTGATACAAGTCAATAAACAATTTGCTAACTGTCCCTAAGAAGATTTTTTTGGGGGAAATAGAGGCGCATAGGGGGAGGGGGATCAGAGACAGTGTCCTTTCCATCTCTACGATCTGTAGCAGCATCAACTCTGGATTCAACCCCTTAACTTTAACTGGACTTGTATCTTTTGTGAGAAGCCATTCAAGCCAAACTCACAATGTCTCAATTCGTCTGTTAAAACTATGGGGAGAATTCTGTTTGTAATATGGATAGTACATGCGCTTAGCTTTGCTCAATAGAAGCAGTTTTTGCATGTACTTAACTTGGGTAACCGAGTGCTGCCTCTGACATTTACTTTCTGAACTGTAAGCCTAAGAACACACCTGTTTCAATTCACTTCCTCTACAGGGACTCCACAAATGCCCCTTAGTTTTGTTGCTCCTTTTGGGGAGCTTAAAAGAACTAGCATCATTCCTGGGGAATGATAACTTTGAGGAAGTGGAAAAGGGCTCCAGTGTTTTTCTCCAGCAGGGGCATTCTGCTGGACTGAGCTTCCTAAGCATTGTGTAAATGGCGTATCAGTTAGTGTTGACAGTGACTATTGGTCACTGCCTCTACCCTTAAAAACATCTTGATGAGTGGGATCCCCTAAGGCAGTGCTGTAGCTAAGGTGATGCGCTCCAAATGTTGCTGGACTATAGCTCCTATTATCCCTAAACCATTGACCATGATTGTGAGGGCAAGTGGGAGTTCAACAACATTCAGAGACCACCACTAAGGCTGCCTGTATTCTAAGGAGAAGCCCTGAAATTAAAGTGCCTGGACATTTAAAACAGACTTAATAAATGTTACCTTTTGCCTGTTGGTTTTAAAACAAAATTGGCAAGAAAATATGCAATGACAGATGAATGGCATCCTGGAAGTAGAGAGTACTGCAACATCCCTATCATCTTTGCACAGCAGTGCTTGATGATTCTTGGCCAGAAACAAAAAGCACTGCCTTGGCTCCCTAGTTAACATGAGGACACTGGCAGTTATCTTAAGCTGTGAACGAGACATTTTTTTATACTTGTCCACCCCTAGGTATTTCCAGCTTTTTTAACAGAGTACAAGGCTGTACAAGAGTTGCATACTCATGGTCGGTTTATACAATCAGCAGTGGTAAAACCTTGATGGTATCATTTAAGGCAGGTATGTCCAACCGGTCAATTGCGGGGCATCCCTGGTCAACCGTGTGATCCTGATTGGTCAACTCAATGGGTAGATCACTGCCAGTTTTTATATAGTGGGAGTAGATCGCAGTCTCTTGGGAGTTGGACATGCCTGATTTAAGGGTATGATGCTTGAATACTCCTTCCAGTATGAACTGGATCATGTCATGAGAGGTTCTACAAGCTTTCTCTCTCACGCACTGTACTACTAAATCCTGGCCACTGTTTAACTTGGCCGAAACCCAAGGAGCTATATAGATGGCATGAGATCATCAAGCAACCTTCAACTAAATGGCTTCTATAGTCTGATATGCATCAAGCTGAGTTCATCATTTATGTGCCGGTGTGCAGGCTTTGACTTGCTTGGCACTTGTAGGATCAGGAACTGCTAGCATAAATTGCTTGTTGTGTCAAGTGATTGGTTGTAACTGTGGCTGCTCTTGATAACAACTGGCACAGAGTGTCACTCTGGGGATTGCAATGCCTAAAGTCCTACACTGCACATCTCAGGGCACTGGTTTTCAAACTATTTTCAGAAACCTCATGGATTCCTTAATGAGAAAGATCCATTATGATATACAGAGAGTTTGCTCCCTGCAATTGGTCTTGCCCTGCAATGTGCAACCACAAGGATGTGTATTGCAGTAGGGTGTATGCTCAGTTCACACAGAGCAGTGCTGAAACTTGGTCAGTGCCCCATGTCAGTGTCTAGACCAGGCATCCCCAAACTGCGGCCCTCCAGATGTTTTGGCCTACAACTCCCATGATCCCTAGCTAACAGGACCAGTGGTCGGGGAAGATGGGAATTGTAGTCCAAAACATCTGGAGGGCCGAAGTTTGGGGATGCCTGGTCTAGAACATGCCCACAAATTCTCTAAAAAAACAGGGATGTTGTGGCAGGTGCTTTGAATTATCCAAAGATAAAACACTGGAAATTGTTTCTGACTGAAGAAAGGTTAAAAAAAAAAAAACCGCCACTCATCCTGTCATACACGCCCCATTAAGATCTCAACTAGAGAGGCTCCATTCTGTGTACCATTTGCTCATGAAATAAAATCTCTGTATAAACAGAGCCGCCTCATAGGCAAGCATATTTTGACTTCATTTGTACTGCCTAACAGTGTGATTCCTGTTTAAATACTTCAGTGGAATTCTTTGTTCTTATCAGATACTTGATAGCACACCATTCTGCGATATTGTTTCTCCTCATGACAGCTGCTTGAGACCTCTTTGAAGAAAAGTGTATTACAAAACCTATAAATAAATCAATGGATCTGTTACATTCCAATGCTCCACATATCTGTGAATTTTGTCTACCATCTCCTCCTGAATGGCTTTGATAGCATAGGCAAGCGGGTTCCTGTCAAAACAGAATGCAACAGACATGTTTGAAGAATGTGAATCTTTTTGTGCAGGGCCCCCAAAGGAGAGATGTCTCATCAAGTGAGTCAGCTAGCACCCCGATATCTACTCCCATCCTGCCTAAGGAAGCTAGAGCTCTCCCTAAGATTGTCTGTGAAGGGAGAAGTGGGCACACAAACTGATGATGAGGTAAAATATCTTTTGTAGTCAAGGCTAACTGATAAAGAAGAGGGAGATGTACAGCCCATTTTCTAGGATCCAGCAACCAATGACACCATCTTGTTCACTTCCTTGGAAGCAAGGGTGTTTCTAATTAGTTATATCCCAGCCTTTCTTCAAGGAATTCAGAGTAGCTATTTAGCTTCACAACAGTTTGGTGAAATAAGTTTGGCTGAGAGATAAGTGCTACCGTATGTTGGGACACACCCTGCCGAGGTTTAGGGACGAAACTTCAACCCACAAATTACTGAAAAGCTTTACCCTGGCATAGGTCTCATTTACTAGTTTGCTGCGCTGTTTGTTCTCTTGAAGCTGCCCCGAAAGGAAAACTGTCTGTTCAGCAACATAAAACATTTTAAAATTTTATACCCTTGGAAATAGCATTATATTTTGGAAGAGGGTGCATTTCAGTGGGTGTCACTTTTGTGGAAAGATGCACAGTATTGGGGTAGCACATATCATTAGGTAATTATGATTCTGGCAGTGGTACAAAAACAGTATTATTACTGTTGACAATATTGCCCTCCATTAAAAATCACAAGAGTGGCTCAGAACATAAAACAAAACACATAAATAATAAGTAATATTATCAGATACATTAAAAGTCTTCCAACCCCCCCCCCTCCATCAATCTTGAAAACTGCAGTAGGATCCTGCTTCCATAATTATCCTACAGCACCTCTTTTTCTATAAAAAAAAATAGCACTATGTGTGGGGAGCCTTTTGCAGTCAAGATGTTGCTGAACTACAACCCCCATCACCCCTGGCCATTGACCATATGCTTGCTGGGGCTGTTGGGAGTTGTAGTTCAGCAACATATAAAAAGCCAAAGGTTCCCTACACCTGTCCTATAGCAACAGATATACCACCGACTGCTCTACCAAACATTGGGAAGTTCCAAAGGTCTTGCTGTGTATGGTACTCTAAGACGATAATGTATTATTTTTCCGTTTACTTCAAAATGTGATAAGCCAGCCCTGCTGCGTTTGAGGGCCTTCATATTCATTCTGAGTGGGACCCTGAACTTCTTTTGCCTGAAAGTCCTGGCTTGATACCACCAACTGGACCAGACAGGACTTTGATCCGATACTGCAGGGGCTCTTACTTTTTGTGACCAAACCAGAAGGAGAAAAGAGTGATCTTATTGAATGAAGGGTATCTGGCACCAAACATGGCTTCTGTTTCAAAGTTTAAAACGATTTTAGAACTACCGGTATCTTGAGCCGGTATTCTCAAATTTCCCCCTAATTGGTGGTGTGTAAAATGTCAAAGACTATCTGACTATTCAGGTTTAGCAATGGAAGTGCACAGGCTAACTGTGAGTGCTGTCAGTGTGTGTGCTGGAAACTTGCTTCTACAGAAATGACTCTGTTGAGAGGCAGATTAGCAAGATCTGATTTTTCTCTTTGCAGCAATGATTAATATCTAAAGAAAAAACAGCCCCACCCCACACTCCACTTCAGCACTTGAATTACTTGGTCAAAACTTGACACAGGCACTCCTCTGCATTTTTAGGGATTTGGCTTCTTGCTTTCAAGGACATGGAATCAGCACTGGAGGGGTGGGGAGCAGGGCAGGGATTGGCATCAGCAGGTATCCACCAAGGTCCACATCCCAGGAAGATGATCTCCCTCCCAGTCCCTGCTGCTGTTCATTATTTGCTGTTGCTGCTCACTCAGAGTGGGAGAGAAAGTCTGAGAGAACAGTGTCAAGGGCAACAAGGTGGAACAGCAGGAACCTTCTGGAAGGAGACCTTGACAAGGGAAGCGAGTGGCAAACACTGTTCTTCCTCCTCATTGCTGCTGTCACTCACCCATCTTGGTGAATGAGCAAGGCGGAGCAGCAGCTGCCACGGCTTGCTCCTTGATACTTTGATTCTGGCTCCCAGCAAGTGAGTAAACAAGCGTGCAGCAACTCCTCCTTGCCAGCCTGCTCTTCCCAGAGTGGTTAAGTGGGTCAACGTCCCACCTGCTTGCCTGCCTACTCTTGCTTGAACCCAGAAGGTCCAGATAAAGCTGAAAGGGACCCCGGTCTGAAACCCTGGAGAGCTGCTGCTGGTCAGTGTAGACAATATTGATGCAGGCTTCTGGGCCTCTTCATTTGACTCTCAGGATTCTTCCCCAGACCACCCCTTCCTTGAGTATTTTTGCCTGTCTGGAAGGCAAAAAAATAGGTGTTGTGTGTCACGCTCTGATTATATATATATATATATATATATATATATATATAGTTTTATAACAGAAAAACAAAAACACAAAATAACAAACCACATGGGGAGCACCCCATGGGGATACAACAAATGTACAAAATACAAACAAACAAAAAGAATAACATACAAAAATGAAAAACAATATTACAAAGAAACAAAAAATAATATAGTCTTGTTTATATATCTAAATCCCTGACATTGTTGACTTCCTCATGTCCCCCCTAACTGTGTTTCATTGTATATCATCTTTAGTAATTTCTAAATAATGGTTCAAATCTTGTTATAACTTACTTAACCTATTTTAACCTTTATTTCACATTTCATAATTCATTCAAAACTTAATTAACACTTATATCTAAAACTTAATATATTAACAAAAAGAAAAAGAAAAAAATACCAACAAATCCTTTTCTACAACCTCTATATGCTTCCAAATCTTAAACATTCTCAATATTGCAATTATTTTTCAAATAAATTTTAAATTTCTTCCAATCTTCTTCCACCAACTCTTCCCTCTGGTCACAGAGTCTCCCGGTCAATTCAGCCAGTTCCATAAATTTGATCATCTTCGACTGCCACTCATCCACTGTAGGTAGATCTTCATTCTTCCAATTCCTAGCCAATAAAATTATCGCTGCTGTTGTGGCATACAGAAAAAATGTAACATCTTTCTTTTCCTCTCTAACTATCCCAAGTAAAAAAAAGTTTCTGGTTTCTTAATAAATGTGTTTTTCAACACTTTTTTTCATTTCATTATAAATCTTTTCCCAGAAGATCTTTACTTGGGGGCACGTCATGCTCTGATTATTGCATGGCTTAAATGTAAACTTGAAGCACATCCATTGCTCTGCCTACTGTTGCATCTGGCTGTTTGCAGCCCCTGTTAAGTTGCCCACAAACAAATGTGGCCCTCAGCCTGAAAGGGGTTCTCCACACCTGAGCTGGAAGAACCAATTTTGTTATAAGGCAGTTTCCTGTGCCTCTGTGAGGTGTGCATTGAAATAGCTGGATGCTCTGAGGGCATCTTGCCTTAAGGGTGCCCCTCTGCAATTTGGAGTTGGCACTGCATGGCAGCAGAAACTTTCTGCCCCAAGGGATTTTCTAACCCTTTCTCTTGCAGCAGCTGTCACCACAGCCCAATCCTATATCAATGTCAATGGAGTTCATTCTAAATCAGTATGACTAAAGTCACTGACATTTTAAAACCTGGAATTAAATAGTAAATGTGCCATCTTGCTTTGCTTCCCACCCTTTTTTTTGACACACAGATATGAGAAATGTGACACTAGACACAATGGCACCCTCTACATCTCATGGTAAAGTTGGCCTTGGGCCTATTTGCATGTGCGCTCGTGATGCTCACCATCATTTGCATAGCAAGAAGCCCAACTTTGAATCTGTCAATTAACTACTTTTTACAAAGTTATTACACTACACCTCACTGCGGGTATTCCTGTGTTCCGTCTTACACGCCTGTGATGGATTTCTAAAATGCTGCATGTTTAGAGGGTAGGAAGTTGCGAATGCCATTTCTTGCCAGGATGTGAACATGTGATTCCGCACAAATGTGTGATACCTTTCTTCGTTCCTTCGTTCCTTGAGGCTTCCTCGCATTAGTCACCACAGCACACCGTAGGGGACTGTTGCTGGTAGCCCATAATCCCTGCATAGTTGTCAAGTTCCCTTTTTTGAGGGAAATTCCCTTATGCTGAATAGGCTTCCTCGCGAGAAAAGGGAAAACTTGACAGTTATGAATCCCTGACTATATGACATGCAGGCTGAAGCTTATGGGAGAGGAATCCAGCACGAGGGGAAGGGCCACTGCTTCTCCCTAACGCTTTATTACCTGCCAGTAAATTTACTTATGCGTCGAATCACTGGCACAATACTCTCCCTATAAAACGCCCTGAGCCTCGAGGTAAGAGTCGACTAGCTCTAGCTTGGCGCCAGGCGCTCAGATGTTGTCCATCACAAACGTTGCCATGGCAAAACGCGGGGCATTATGTTAGGGCAGAGCCGGCCTCCCCTTCCACCACCCATTGTTTCCTTAAACAGCTGCTGCTCCTTTAAATGCCGCGGCACGTTCCAGCGCCTCCCTCGCTCCACCGGACAAGCCCCGCCCACTCCTCTCGCCTCGCCCCCTTCCCCGCATCGCAGAACTCTCTCGCGCTTAGAGCGGTCCCGCGCACGCGCGGCGAGCGCGAGCTCTCCCACCTTCCCCGCGCGCTGATTGGCTCATCGCCTTTCTGCCGGAAAGTCAACATGTCCCGCGTGTGGAGCAGCGGCCGCCGCTAACCCTGGGCCAATCCGAACGGCTCTTACTGCGCGCGGCGCTGTCGCGTCGGCCAATGGGAGGCGGCCTTCTTTAGGGCGGCGCAGCCCCGAGTGAGTCGGAGTGAGAGGATCAGCCTGGGCGCTGCTATTGCGGGCGTGAGGAGACGCAAGGGCCGGGCCAGGTGAGTTGGGGATAGCGGGGGCTGGGCCGCGGTGAGGCGGGGCGCAGCGCGGAGTGGGCCTGTTGTGCTGCTGCTGCTGCACACCCGGGCTGAAGGGCGGAGAGGAAGGCGAGCAGGCCCCGTTGTGCTGCCGAGGCCCGGCTGACGGGGGGAAACAGGCAGGGGAGCGGGTGGGGCAGTCCGGTCCCAGCACGGGCACCATTTTAAGGAGCGGCCTCGGCTCTGGGCGCGGCGGAGCGGCTATTAAGGCTCCGGGATGCGGCGCTTCAGCGAAGGGGCGGGCGAGGCGCTTCCTCGCTCTGTGGCGGCGATTCCTCACACGGGTTGCCGCAGGCGGATGGGAGGAGAGGCGCTTTTTCCGCCTCAGGGCGGACCCCGGGCTCATCCACACACGCGCGTGTCGCTTCCTCCCTCCCCCGTACCTGTTCTCGGCCATGTGCTCGAAGATTTCTCTTCCCGTCCAGCTGGCTAAGCCACGCCGCTTTAAAAATGACTATCCAGGAAGGTGTGCCGTGGGAAACGGGGGCGGGAGTTGCGGTGCGGGGAAGTCAGTTGGCGTCGTGTGTGCGCGCTTGTCGTATAGATAGACACCGTGAAAAGCGCCCCCCCTCCCGATGTAGGCCCTGCAGTATGTAACCTGGCGGGCCCTTGTTTTCCCTGCCAGCGCCCTCTAGTCACGGCTCCTCTCTTCCTCCCAGCCTCCCCCCCCCGGGTCGCTGTATAGAGAACACATAGTTTTGTTCCTGCCGGAGGGTTTCTGACTGCAAGTTCTGTAACGGAAGCCATAATTTTCCTTTGTGGTTTGGCATCGCTACGTGTAGCTCTTATTGCAGGGGCCGCTCCATCTTCCAGGCTTAGAAAGATAATTGACTCGCACTTGATGCAAGTTTTGAAAGAGTCTGATAAATGCAAGACCTTGGGAACGCAAGTTTCATCATGCTGGATTGGTCAGTCTGCTCGGAGAAACTTTTAAATGTAACACTTAGCTGATCAAGATGTATTTCACATCAGTGGAAGTGGTTTCTGAGCACTACTGTGAAACAGTCAAGTTCTTAAAATAGGTGGCATTGTGGAAGATAATATTCAGTAATGAATTGTGTGCACAATAACGTCATATGGGTTTAAATCTTCCTGTAGTAGAATCTCAGCATGTCTACTGTTTACAGTATGTTCTATAGCATACAGATTCTTTCCCCTGTTGGTTTTCAAACGTTTGCTCCCATTTACCATTGCTTCATCTTGATTCCTCCCATTTGAGTACCCATGTGATTGATAGAGTTGAAGTCAACTGCAGCTGGATAGCCATGAGCTCCTATACATTATAAGAATTAAATCCCACTTCATGACAGATGTTCTCCAATAAGTGTGCACAAGCCCCATTAAATATACTGGAATTATATCTGAGTAAACTTAGGCAGCTATCTTAGATCTTAAACCAATTTGAGGGGTTTTGGGATACAGTCAAGCAGTATATATATGTTATGAAATGAAATAAAATATGGAGTCAGGCCATTCAGTTTGTTTTACACAGTTTTATCTAACTAATTGACAGTAGCTCTTCAGGGTTTCAGATGGGATATTCCCAGCTCCACCTGGAAATGCTGAAAATTGAATTTGGGACCTTCAGGGTGCAAAGCAGATGTTCTACAACTGAACTCTGGTTCATATGAATAGTAATAATTACTAGTACATAGTTGTATGTATGTATTCAATGTATATCCCGCCCTTCCTCCCAGAGGAGCCTACTTTACAAGACTTGATGAAACTGCAAATCTTGTAGTTTAATTGTGGTTGCATTAATTATAACAAATAATCCACTTTTGGAAGGCTCCCAAAATATAGACACTTACCAGCCATTTTGTTTAATTCTTTTCGACTGACAGTGCAGACGGTCTCTTAAAATGCTCTTGCTGCTTAGGTGTAATTCTTTGCATACTTGACTGACTTTTTAATAAGTATGTACTATTGTAACTGATGGGGCAAGGAAGAAGAGAAATAACTGTTAGTCCTTTGTTGAAAACCAAATTAATATTGGTTGAAAACTAAATTATATTTTGCTTACAACTTGCTGTCAGTTACTCTTTCAGATAAAGTGACTACTGTAATTTTGTTGCATAGCAATAAAGACAGATGTAAGTTTACATCTTCCTCTAAACATGTGCATATGATCCTTAAAATGCCTAATTCAAACAAGCCTTTGTTGGCTACAAATTCCACTAGGAACATTGCAGAAAATCTGTCTCAGTTCTACACATTTACAAAATTAATTCTGAAATGAGTAAGCATTTATTAGTAGATTTCAGGAATCTTGTTGGCTGGTGGCATTCAGGACAGTTACTGTGAAGGACTGTGCCACTTACTTACATAACATTAAGTACAACTTGATTCCCTCTGAGGACCGCGTTGTGTTCAGGATTTCCAAAAGTAGAACTCTCACCATAAGATGATCCCACCAGAGAAGGGAGTGGAGGCAATTCCTGTCAATACTTCCTTTCCTTTGTACCACCTGAATATTCTGCAGAAGGTTGGGGGCCCCTCCAAAACATTGTGGGAAGTGTTGTGAGGAGCTGCAGGAAGAAGGTCCCATCTGCAAATGGAAGGAGCCCTTCCATTCACAGTAGGACAATTCACTACACAACATGTTTTGTTTGTGGGTCTGCTTTATAAAAGGTTTGAAATATGGTCATGTTGACTGATATCTAATTTTTATTTAATATACATTATAACCATAATCCTACAGGTTTCTGGCAATTCACCTTGCTGAAATACTTCTGCAAGTGTTTTTGGAATTTGTTGATTGTTACTGTTGGTGAAAACATGCTTATGAAAGCATTGTGTTCTACCTCACAAGACTGAGAATTTGGTGTTAATACATGTTGTCACTTACATTTTTCTTTAAAGTACTTTGTGTAGTTTTAATGTTATTCTATGGATATTTTATTTATTTATTTATTTATTATTGCATTTTATGTCCCACCTTTTTGTCCAAAGAGCTCAAGGTGGCCTACATGGTTCTCCCCACTCCTTAAATAATTCCTGCAACATCCCACTGAGAGGCAGTGACTAGCCCACAGTCACCCAGTGAGCTTCATGACCTAGTGGGGATTTGAACCCTAGACTTCTGGATCCTAGTCCAACACTCTATAATCACCATAACACACTGGCTGTCAGTGTGGATAATGATGGGGGAAAGTCAAAGTAGAATTTAGCATTTCATCTATGAAACAATCTATTGCTGACTTAATTGGTCAAACTTTGTCTTATTACTTGATAGCAACTTCACGTAAAGTGCCTTTATTTTTAATTATGTCCCATATATTGGCCATTCAGCAAACTTTAATTCAACTACCTTTGCAGGCTACATATCTTTAGAGGTTGCTTATAAATTGTGATTATGGTTAAATATTCTGATGTTTGTCTTCTGGGCTTCTAAGCAGTACTTCTAATATTTTATATCTTTGAAGTAGGTGTTTTGCTCAGTTACAGAGGTCATAACTACGTGTTGCACATGACACAGGACTGCTGCCAAAAATTGCAGCCCCATATCTAGTTATTCTCTCCCCGCCACCCTTCATCCATACCCCATTTAATGCAGTCATTACATTGTCTGTGTCTCCTCCCCACCCTCCCAGCTAATGCCAATAACATGCAAGGCAGAAACTCGCAGTATTATATTGTCACTCACAACATGGAATGAATTATCCTAAATGGGAGGACAGGGAGAACTTGAGAGAGATGACTCTTTCAGCAGCCTCATATTGGGTGTAGTTTTAGTATTGTTGCAGTAACTGTTGCTCTTATCACTCCTGCATGTTTAGCTGTTTTCTTAAACTTTCTGACCATAAGTCAGAAATGCTTCATCTTAAACTCATGAAACGGTGAGCTGACCCATATTTGTGATGAATAGCCTTTTCCCAAATGAACGGTTCCTTCAGATTTTTGCTCTTACCTGCTTTTCAGTTTGTCATGTGCTCTTGTGGGCAGAAGTAGGTAAGAATCTACAAGTAGTAATCTGGGTGATTTGCAGTAGATTTTTAAGGGCTGCTTTGTCAACAACAGTAACAATTTAAATCTCCACCATATCTATCATTGTAAAACCTTGCTAAAATGTAACCAGAATATATTTTGGAGAGTTTTGACATTGTGTATCAGAGGTGGAGAAACTCTTTTTTTCTCATGGGACATTGATTCACAGGAAAGAAACAAAAAAGAGCCAGAGTCCAGGGTGTCTCCTCCCTGCAGGCTCCCTTCCCCTGCAGCACCACCAAGGCTTCAGCAGAATCACTTTCCAGCCATCTCTCTTAAAATGGGTGGGTGCTATGCCACTGTCCAGCACCAACCAATTGCTCCCCTTTCAGAGTTTTCCCTTGGGATGAGCTGTTTTGTATCTCTCTCTCTCTCGTGTGTGTGTGTGTGTGTAAAATGATAATATTATTGCCTGATAATGAACAAGCAAGAGACAATGGTTTTCCATTTCTGCTGTAGAAAATCAGCCGTGAGAAGAGGAAGCCTCCCTCCCTCCCTGTAGGCTCCTCACCCTAGCTCAACAAAGCAGTGGACCTCTCTCCTGTAGATTGTCTTCCTGCACTTGAACAAGCTGGCAACAGCTCTTGTGAGGCCTTTTTGGTCCTTTCTCTTACTTTGACCAGCATCATGCCAGTCTGTCTTCTTTCTCCGAGCAAGTCTGCTGCAGCTCCATGTGGGCTTTTAGTTCCTTTACATCCACTTCACCTGTCATGATTCTGAGTATTCTCCCTCTGGGGTAACTGCTTCCCCTGGCAAGATGACAGTTGCACTGTATGGGCTTTCCAGCCCTTTCCCCCTTGCTCTGGCCTACATGCATTCTTTGCCAGAGCCATATATTATGGCTGCTGCAAAGATAATTGCCATAAGTTCTGGTCCTTAGTGTCCTCTTCACCCCCCCCCCCAACCCCACATTTTTTTCAGTAAACACATAATTTAGATGAAATTGCACACTGGTTTGTTTAAGTTCAGAGTGGAGCAAAGGAAAGAGCATGAGTCTGATACTCATGCTTGTAATGCCAAAATATGGTTTGATGCTGACCTCGTTCAATCTGACATCCAAGTCACTTAACTGTAGTCATATAGACAATTGTCTAAGAGCACGCTCCAGAGTATATATGAATCTATTTTCTGGGTATATATGAATTGACCACCCACTTGTCAGTTCTGATGTCATGACATCTTCAGCTGATGAACAGTTCAATTCTGCTGTCTACAGGGAATTCTGCCATTGCATAACAGAATCCCTGCCTATCAGCTGCCGTCACCGACCCAATAGGGCAGAGCTTTCCAAACTGTGTCACAACACATTAGTGTGTTGGCTGCAGTGTGTAGGTGTGTCAAGCAAACACTCTTCAAAGGGCTTAGTTTAACCTCTGGTTTGCAAGTAAAACTGAATTACTGTGTCACGAAATTATGGTTGTCCGAAAAGTTTGGAAAAAACTGCAATAGGGTGATGCCAGTTGATTGACAGGTGGGTGTGGTTTTGGGGAAATAGCCCCTCAAACCAAGATTGACTTGCATGCCAGAGGTTCCCCACTCATGCCCGTGACATAGGTCATGACCCTCAAATGCATAACAATATGACAATAGTGCTTCCTTGCCAGGATGGAGGCGTGTGTTTGTGTAGAAACCCCCAATTTCTATGTGGTTGGAATGTATCCCTACTGTACAAAGGCAAGAGTTACATCCATTTTTTCACTAATTTCTGCTTCTGATCCTGCCCACAGGAGTAATTTCTTCACCACTCGCAAATGATTTGTTTTATTTATTTATTTACAGCATTTATACCTTCTATAGCCAAAAAGGTTCTCAGAGCTTACAGATACATCAGTATTAAGACAGTCCTTTCCCTCAGACTTACAATTTTAAAAGATTAGATGCACAAGGAAAAAATTGGAGGGAGGAATGAAAACCATGCTCAAGCACAAATTCTTAAAGTTAAATTTATTAGAATGCAGTTAAGAGTAGCAACTCCTTGCAGATGTCAGTATAGATCTTTGATCTGTATACATTACAAAAGTCATAGAGAATAGAGAGTAACTGCTACGATATGTACAATGATGTGTTTATTCAAGCTCTGTTCATTTAATCTTTTTTCAAAAATTGTGTGATTGGCTAAATAAATTCTACCTCTAGTATTGCGAAAATGAAATATATGCACTAGAATGTAGGGATTTTAGTTTATGCTTCTGTTGTTTGGATGTTTGTTAACAAAGGGAGAAAACCATATATCTTACACATTCTAGGATTGGCTTTTAGTCTGCTAAGCCCAATGCAATAGTCTGCTAAGCCCAATGCAATAGTGGAAAATAACAGAGAGAAATGTATCTCAACTTCTAAAAGCAATTATTCCATAATACAGGATTGTTGAAACCATTTGTAAATATGATTCAGAAGTGGTTTATGCTGTAAAAATAATATGCAAAAATAATACTACTGTATTCTGTGAAAGTTGCTTTGGAAACATATCGGCATACTTTTAAATTCTGTGTTTGTATTGTCTTACAGGTGGATAAAAGATCTCGCAGATGGCAGATAACAGGTATGTTCTGAAAAGTCCTGAAAATTATGCATGTTTAAGAATTAGTGGTGAACATTTTGCGCTTGTCTGATTGATGTGTGAGATCATTGACGCATGTGACATTTTCGGCACAGCCACCATGCAAATGGGGAGTTGCCTGTACTTGAGAAAATCTTTCACTGGTCTTAATAAAACATATTTTCTACACAGATTTTCTTCTGTTAAGATGTAGTCCCTCTATTGTGTCAGGAGATGATGGCCATTTATTAAGCTTACGGTAAATCCTGCCTTTCTTCCCAAAGGAAGCACTGCAAACGACAAAACAGCAAAAGAACACAATGGAAAAGCATTAAACATTTCTGAAAATATATAATTAAAAATGTGTGTGCTTCTGTTCTTCTAATCTGTGTGAAATTGGTAGGTCTGTGTAGCCCCATTACTGGGTCATGTTGTGCCAAGGAGTGATGGTCAGTTTATGGTGCATTGTACGTCCTTGAGACCCTTAAAACATAGAACTTGTGGGTCCTTCCTACTAACTTGTTGTTGTTCTTAGTTACCCATGGGAAGCTTACTGGGAATTTTAGAACCTGTGCTTCAAATTGTTTACTAGCTTTATAGCAAAACTACTGTTCACAAGGCAAGAGAGGAGGAATATGTCCTGAAACAGTAGTGGTCCAACTTCTTGGCAGGTGTATAAAAATCCAACTGAAAATATAAGAGTGCAACTGCAGGGTACAGTACAGTTAAATATGCAATTCCTCACGTTTTATGATGTGTTTTCTTCTGGTCTTAATTAGAAATGTGAAGGCCGGTGGGAAGGGGTATGGCTTTGAGCTATGGAATGGAATGCAGTCCTGCACTGGAGTGGCAGGCGGAGCTCATTCTGTCTTAGGTAGGCACACTAGATTTTGTTGCTCCTGCCCTGGCATGCCACAAACTCCTGATTTGTCTGTCTCTTGTGGCATCCATACTGCGTGCCATAGGAACCAACTCCTAGGGACCAAGGTCCCTTCGGCCCCCTCAGCAAAATTTTTGAGGGGGCCACCCCCCTCCCAGTAGAGGGCATTGCTATTCAAATGATGTATGTGAGGCACATCCAGTTTTAGAAACTTTGATATATAGGCTAGGTGCCAAATAGCACCTTAAACCAGGGTTACAGTTTAATTTTCTCCAATTGCCTTTTCAAGTTGGAAATTTAGAAATTGTGATTCCTAACCAATGAAGTTCTCCTGGCAAGCTGTTTGGAAATATGCGTCATGGGAATCTTTCCACACACACCTAGAATGCAGTATAATTGACCTAACAGCATCTTTTATCCTGTGTACAATCTTGGCAAAAGTCCCTGTTGTACAAGTTCATTTGAGTGTCAAAACTGCCAACAAAAAATTGATATCTTTACTAATTTTTTTAATACCAGTTTACATTGGGTTGGATCCAGAACTTGTCCTATCATGAATAGAAGGGCAACCCTTTGGAACAATGGACTACAGAGGAAAGGAGGAATCATTCAAAGTTCTGCTTTTTAGTCCTTCTCCCAACCACTCAGTGTGAATGGCATTCCAGGGAGCATTACCCAGGATCCTCCCCATTTACCAAAGCTTTCTTGAATTAAGTTATAGTCTATTATGCAAATATCTCTCAAATATGTTTTTGCAGTAAAACAGAAGATGCTGCCTCAGATTCTGTGGAAGCTGCTAAAGGTACCGGTGATAAAAAAGGTAACTGATTAAAATACAGTGTTTCAAAAGTATGTTAAAATGCAGAATGAGTGTGTGGTTAGGGTTTCCAGACATTGTTTTTATCCCTTTAAAAGCTCTGAAGGTGTGAGAAATTATGCTGCTGTGTACATCCTATCCTGGTTTTTGTGTATAGCTCCTTCCTGCACCTCTTCCTGATTGAGTAAAAATTATGTTTGTTATAGCAATGTAGAAGGCAGAGGGATGGGTTAGTGGACAGAGATGGCAGAGCAGCAGGAGCCATGGCCACTCTCTTAAAGGGTATGCCAAGAACTTTCTTGTGCCTTCTGTTATGTTGCATATACATCAAAAGTCTAAATCAGAGGGTTCTTGAAGACTGCTCGCCAGGTTTGCACATTTTCTTTGGCGTTCATATCTTTTCAGGAACTGAGATAATATCTTCATATTTGGGCAACTAGTTGATGCTGGGTATGAATAGGGATGGTTCTTTAATCCTGGCCCCAGAGTAATAAATCTGTTTTGATTACATGTTCTGTTTTGTGCACTGGGCCTTCAGGGATAGAATTGCTTAAAATTCCAAAGAAATGCAGTTTAAGTTGCTAGGGATAATAAGGGAACTTGAATGAATGGATAGCTTTTTGACCTGTACTTTGTACCTCTGAAGAACTTTCCTTCAATGTCATCTTATTTTAATCATCCACAGCTTTTGTAATTTGAACGTCTTATATTGCCAGATAGATTCATTGTTCCATTGGGAGCACAATACCCCCTAAGAATTCCCTGGTTTGAATTTTATGTGGAAATGATGCCAGAATAAATGCCTAATAAAATTATACAGTTATAGTGAGATTTGTTTAAACTCTTATTTTACAGAAAAGTTAGCAGACCAGGTAATGCAGAATCCACAAGTCTTGGCAGCTTTACAGGAGCGACTTGATAATGCACCTCATACTCCTTCCAGCTACATTGAAACGTAAGAATGAGAAACACCACTTGTCACAAGTAAAAGATTCACAAATCCAAAAACTCATTTGCCACTGTTAGGTACATACAGTGGTCCCTTGACTTACGAAGTACTCAACTTACGAAAGTTCGAGTTACGAATGAAAAAAAATGGCTGCACGCTTACATTTTTTCCGACATCTGAAAGGAAAACCGTTGCGATTTATATGGGGTTTTCTTGACTTACGAATTTTAGATGCGGTTTACTTGACTTGCGAATTTTTCCGTTTCCAATGCATTCCTATGGGAAACCGCTTTTTCCGACTTACAAACTTTTCGACCTACGAATGTGCATTCGGAACGGATTAAGTTCGTAAGTCGAGGGACCACTGTATGTTAATTTGATGTGGCAAGCTCAGCCTGAGGTTAAGGAAAGCCTCCAGCCTTAGAGAGGGACAGGAAATTTCTCTGAATTGTGGAGATACCTGGAAAGTAGTGAAAATCTTATTAGATGGAGGAAGCTAGCTGCTGCTGCTATGTAAATTCTAAATAATTTTGTTTCTAGCTTACCAAAAGCAGTAAAAAGAAGAATTGATGCCTTGAAACAGCTTCAGGTGAAATGTGCCCATATAGAAGCTAAATTTTATGAAGAAGTTCATGATTTAGAGCGAAAATATGCAGCCCTGTACCAGCCTCTCTTTGATAAGGTAAGGCATGTAAATTTCCTTGCAGTCTTAACTAATATTAGTGGAACTATGCTTCATCTTCCTGTTATTGTAACAACTCCTATCACTGTGAGGGGGCTAAAACTGGGTTGTTGTTTGCACTGTGTGGTTGCTATTTTATTTGTGTTACGTATACCATGAGAACTTGCATAAACCGTGTTTCTCCGAAAATAAATCACAGTCATATTTATTTTTCCTCATAAAAACACACTATGGCTTATTTTCAGGGGATGTCCTTTTTCCCCCTCCTCCTCATGCTGCGGCAGGCATGGCTGATGTGCCTATCACTATGTCTTATTTTCGGGGTATGGCTTATATTCCTTGAATGCTTAAAAATCCTGCTATGGCTTATTTTATGGCTATGTCTTATTTTCGGAGAAACAGGTTAGCTATCCGAAGTGTTCTCAAAGCCTGACTACTTGGGTGTGTTTAGCATGTGTTGACAAAAGGGAGGTGAGAACAATAAGCAGAGTGGTCCCTCTCAGACAGTTGCTAGATGTATAAAACTAATGTCCCTGCTGTTAGTTGTTGTTGTTGTTTAGTCGTTTAGTCGTGCCCGACTCTTCGTGACCCCATGGACCATAGCACGCCAGGCACTCCTGTCTTGCACTGCCTCCCGCAGTTTGGTCAAACTCATGTTCGTAGCTTCGAGAACACTGTCCAACCATCTTGTCCTCTGTCGTCCCCTTCTCCTAGTGCCCTCAATCTTTCCCAACATCAGGGTCTTTTCCAAGGATTCTTCTCTTCTCATGAGGTGGCCAAAGTATTGGAGCCTCAGCTTCACGATCTGTCCTTCCAGGGAGCACTTTCCTAAAGCAATAACTATATTAGGCCTTTCCTGTTAAGTCTTAATTCTATAATTGATTATTTTGGCATTTAGAATACTGGTATTCATTTATGGTATAGTTATTCAGTATTCCTCTGATCCTGGTCAATTTCATGTTTGAGTTGTTCAGCAGCTACACAGCTGTAATCTGCACTTCATTTTCTCTTTTTAGGCATTATAATGTATTTAGTTTTTGTTCAACTAAAGTAACTGTTTTCTTTTCTTTTTACTTTAATTTACAACGTTCAAAGGATATTTGTTTCCCTGTACCTTGGTTAGAGTATCTAAAATACCAGAAAACCTAAGTCACTCTCAGATATTGTTTGATGATAAAGTCGTTTGGGGGTGTTAGATTAAATAAAATGAAGCACATTCCCAATACTTCTGAGATAGTAGTTTATACAGTTCCTTAACTTATATGAGCAGACAATGGGAACCACCATTGTGGAT
Organism: Zootoca vivipara; assembly: GCF_963506605.1. Lineage (NCBI taxonomy): Eukaryota > Metazoa > Chordata > Lepidosauria > Squamata > Lacertidae > Zootoca > Zootoca vivipara. Next base: position 72,571,235 of record NC_083276.1, read on the forward strand.
CCATTTTCCACAGCACTCTCCAGTGCTCTTGGATAACCTTAGTATGTTCTAACTTGTCTACATTTTTTATACTAATTACACAGAGAAGGGATTTTATCACTGGTGGTGCTGAACCTACAGAGGCAGAAGCAGAATGGCACAGTGAAAATGAGGAGGAAGAAAAACTTGCTGTAAGTAGAATTTGCTTCTGAATACATTTACTAAAATAATTTAAGCTGTGATGTGTAATATTTCTAGTAAACTCTTCAGAAAACCTAATGAAGTGATCTCATTAAAATAATACCTGTCCTGGCAGAGCATATTATGAGATTGAGTTACCAAGGTATTTAGCAGTTTTTCTCTTTCTATAGCTTCATATAATAGCTGCATGCCTAATGAAATTGGCTAGGAAACTGCTTTGATCTAGTCATTTGCACTGTTCGTAACCTGTTGACAGCCTCTTCTGCTAATGGGTTCCATTCCAGTGCTACAGTAACACCCAAGTTGAGAAAAAGCAGGTATTTTTTGCATGTCTGTTATCTCTGTTTTGGGGACACATAATTATTGATCTATTTTATTTTTGTCTTTCCTGCCTGCTTTTCAGCAGAAGGTTCAGGATGGGTTATAGCATATAAAAACACATACGATTAAAACAATAGAGAACCCAAACTCCACCTATAACTCTAAAACAATAGTTTTATTCAACACATTTTAGGGAGGATACAAAACCCCTTTTTTTTAAAAAAAATACATAGGTCAGGGTAAAGAGGATTTTATTCAGAAGCTATAAAGATAGGGTGCTTGATGCACCTGTGTTGTAAGGAAGCTTCACATTCTTAGGGTCATCACTGGGAAGGCCCTCTCACAAGCTCCTGCTGCCGGAACCTGTGAGATTGGTGGACCCACCAGAGGGCCTTCTCCAGTGATCTTAATCTCTGAACTGCTCTAAAAGGGAAACATTCCCCTATTTTTTATTAGTGTGTATGCATGCCTCCTGAAATTCTCCCAGTTGAGTTTACAAAGTATGAAAGGGTTCAGGTTTTGAAACCTTAGTGCTTTATTACTGTATAGTGCAGGGGTCCCCAGACTACGGTCCGGGGGCTCTTTTATGCGGCCCCCGAGGTCCCCCGCCGCCCGCTCTTACCGGCGCGGTGTGGCGCAGCTGCCAACTTCCGACCCGGAAAAGCGACGGAAATAGGTTGTGCGCACGCACAAGCGTCATTTCCGGTGTACTTCTGGGTTGGAGGAGGCTTCTGCACATGCACACAAGCTATTTCCAGCGCTTTCCAGGTCGGGAGTGTGCCAGAAATAGTGTTTGCGCATGCACAGCCGCGTGCCCCCACGCAATCGGCGCGGCGGGCATCCAGCCCAAATCTGGGTAAGTTTGGGGACCCCTGGTATAGTCGGTAGGGGGCATTCTGGAGAGTAAGAAAATGAAAATGTGTCCTTGTTAAAACTATTTTTAGATGCTTTTTTTTTGAAAAAAATTAGAGACTAATTTTCTTTTGCATACCCTGGAACGCTCCAGAAGAAGAAACAGTTGCCTTACAGTGGTACCTCTGGATGCGAACGGGATCTGTTCCGGAGCCCCGTTCGCAACCTGAGCAGTGCACGACCTGAAGTGCCGAATCTGAGCATGCTTGCTGTGCGATTCGGCGCTTCTGCGCATGCGCATGACGTCATTTGGCACTTCTGCGCATGTGCGAATCGGCGAACCTGGAAGTAACCCGTTCCAGAACTTCCAGGTTTGGCGTGTTTGTATCCCGTGATGTACGCAACCCGCGGCGAACGTAACCAGAGATATGACTATCTTTTTAGGGCAAATGTTCCGGGGGTGGGGGTGTCATTTTGTTTCCATACTGGTAGGCACAAAACCACCCAAGGTTATATTCCCCCCCATCATAGCATTTAACAAATAATAATAAACAAGATACACAGTCACAGTACATACATTTCATTGTTACATATTGAGAAGTTATTCAAATTTACTTAAATCAGCTCACCATAAATCACCATGTGTCAATGAGACATAATGTATGATCCAAGTTGTTTACTTGTGTAATAAAGCAATACCAATCTGTGTTAAAATTGCTATTTTTGCCCTTTATAGCCCTTAGCCTCACAACTACCCACGTTTTGTTTTAGATGCAAATACTTTTTATAATGACAATGCTTCTGCATTAAGAACGTTAAAAGAACACCTAAGAAATGGGGCATTTGCATTTTACAAACAACTTTGAATATATTTATTGACTAGCTTCTGGCCAAAACCTTTAAAGAAGTTTCTCTCTTTTCTGTTATTAGGGAGATGTGAAAAATAAAGTAGTAATAGAAGAAAAAGAAGCAGGAGCAGCTGAAGAGACAAATCCCAAAGGAATCCCAGATTTTTGGTTCACAATATTTAGAAATGTAGATATGCTGAGTGAATTAGTACAGGTAATGCCTATAAAAAGGCTGTTTGTTAATTTGTTTTTACATGTCATGGCATCTCAATTCAAATACCAACCTGATAATGATAAATGTGAACAGGAGAGGGATCTGTGACAGATTTTCCTGGAAATAAGTATTAATGAACATGTGTTGTTCTGCTTCACTCATCACATTAAAATAGTATTGCTCATGCTGCTCAGAAGCCCTCACTTCACTTGTCTCCCGCTTTTCGCTGCAACATACCATAAGCTTTGACTTGTAATGTTGTTCAAACCTGCTTTCATGGGTTTGGACTACAAAACAAGTCTAGGCTTCTTCCAGCATGTCAAGAGTCAGGAAGCAGAAAAACGGACTTTGGGACAGCCTGCATCAGAACATGTATGTGTGAGCCAGGCCACTATCATGCTGTTTGTTAGAATTTTGCTGGGCTTTTCTAATTACTTTACAACTTGCAGATTTCAGTAAGCTACTTCTGTCCCTGTTTTGGCCTTTTCTTGATTTACCTTCTGCTTACTTGCTATCTCAGTGTTGTCCAAAAATTGGGGTCTCTCATCTCTCCTTCTCTTTCATTAGTGCACACCTAATCGCATATCCCTCTTGACCTTCTGAGATACATTTATTTTTGATTCAACTATATTGGGAGCGTGGGGTTGACCGTTAGTGTATTAGTTAATATATAGAGTTGGCTGAAGAACTAACTGAGGCAGAAACAGTTAACTTGAAATTGAAGATGGTCTAAGTAAACTTGAGAACTTGCATTGGAGGCGTTTGACTCTTTATGAGATGCCAGCCATTTCTTTCATCTTAATCATAGCTTTACCATTTCTGTTTAGGAATATGATGAGCCAATTTTGAAGCACCTGCAGGATATCAAAGTAAAATTTTCTGAGCCAGGACAGCCTATGGTTAGTATGATTTAACTTCTAAGGATTTAGTATGATTTAACTTGAGAGGGGCATGGTAGCCATTAATAGTTTGAGTGCGGAGGATTTCCATTTTTATCTTATTGTATCAAGTTTCACCTTAGAAGATGAACTTCTCAGCTGTATATCCCACTGGGGACTTCTTTATTAGATCAGTCATTAAAAACTACAGTTAGAATAGCACCACCTCCTGACAATTACTGTAATGAAATAATGTCTTAAAATAATATGAGCTTGTACTTGAATTAGGTCTTTTATTAATACTTTACTGAAGCATGTTTGTTATATTGATATAAACTAAAACCAAAACTTTACCAGTAAAGAAATAAAATAAACAAAAATGGAACAAGGAAGGAAAGTAGGGAGAGATTTTGGTCAGTGTTCATAGGTTTTGCTCATTTTCAATCTATGGGAGTATCATAAGCAAAATAACTGAACTTGGCAAGGGATAGAGTTCAGTATAGGTTTGGTAATCATTTATTTATGTAAACTTAAGATGTGTCGCTAATTCATGTATGGTGAGTGAGTATAGGTTTCTTCTGCCATTGGTGGGTTGCTGGGACTATATTTTATTTTTCCTTTGTTGTGAAATGTTGCATGCAACAACCAACAAGGTGAAACTAATCCCCTGTCCTAGGGAAAGGTTCCATAAAATAGGAGCATCCTATCAGTACATTGGGACGCGGGTGGCGCTGTGGGTTAAACCTAGGCCTAGGGCTTGCCAATCAGAAAGTCAGCGGTTCGAATCCCCGCGACGGGGTGAGCTCCCGTTGCTCGGTCCCAGCTCTTGCCAACCTAGCAGTTCGAAAGCATGTCAAAGTGCAAGTAGATAAATAGGTACCGCTACAGTGGGAAGGTAAACGGCATTTCCGTGTGCTGCTCTGATTCACCAGAAGTGGCTTTGTCATGCTGGCCACATGACCTGGAAGCTGCACGCCGGCTCCCTCGGCCAATAACGCAAGATGAGCGCCGCAACTCCAGAGTCGGTCACGACTGGACCTAATGGTCGGGAGTTCCCTTTACCCTTTATCAATACGTTGTAAAGTTTGGTTCTGCTTCAAGGACCAAGTTAATACAATGGCTAAAGAATTGAAAAACTATGTAGTACCACTTAATGTGTGTTAAGAAGTCTTCTGTATCATTGCTTCACCACCAAGGAAGATATTCTTAACATATTTGAACTAGTTTTAAGCAACTTCCACAGAACAAGGGAAGATGTAGATCTTTCCTAGTACCTCATTTAAAATTTTAATAGTATTAATTAGTGAATTAGGTTCTCTGGGAGCTGTTTCTGTTGGGCTGCATGCAGTGAAAGTAGCTAAATATATATATTGCTTAGTGGGCCACTTCAGAGAAACTATTCAGTGGTTCATTGCTATTAGTAAAAGGTTTTGCCCAGTAAATAGAGTTTTATACTGTATTGTATATAACCGCAGCGTACACGGCTTCAGTTTTGCAAAACAAAACACATAGATATAGAACAGACACCCCCAAACTGCGGCCCTCCAGATGTTTTGGCCTACAACTCCCATGATCCCTAGCTGACAGGACCAGTGGTCGGGGAAGATGGGAATTGTAGTCCAAAACATCTGGAGGGCCGAAGTTTGGGGATGCCTGATCTAATAGAAGCACTCAGAGGAAGTTGTGCTCAGTAGCATTACATGGCTTCACCTTCAGAGAGTTGATCCCACATTATTAACAACCTCAGCTTTGATTTTTCTTGGAAAAGTTTTAAGTTGGTTACACTGCTCAATCTTCTGTTAGTATCTTACATGCTGGGTTTGCATTTTACTTCTATTTATATGTTAAAGTATTAGAATTACCTTTTTAAGAGGGTGAGAGAAGCTTTTATCTGCTCTCTAGTGAGAGCTGACTCTAGTAATATAAACAGAAATCAGTGGCTGGAATAACTGTTCATATGGCATCCTGTTGTTCCTGGAAGTACTCCAAGCTCTTGACTTCACTTGGCACACAAGAGCAGTTTGCCATTAGAAAACTAAGCAATATGTGAGAGTTCTGTTAGAACATATTTAAGCTTCTGTTCTTTGAATGCACTGTAGTGAAGCTTTGATCCATATTGACTATTGTGGTTACTTAAGTCAGGGGTTCCCAACAAATTTTTCTCGAGGACCCCTCATCGAGCCGCTATTGTGACAAGGACCCCCATTAATTCCTAATCCTAAAATTAAAAAGTGAGAGCCAAATTAAGGGTCTTTTTATATTTTATATTTATACGTTTTTTACAGTTCTTCCTCTTCATCTGTAGGCCTTTGTCGTTTTAACGAACCACTTTTTAACCAACGGTCCATTTTTAACTACGCGAACTGTAGCTTCCGCGAAAAACAACGCTTTGTTTACAAACATTCCTGTTTTGCAAAGAGGCAGCGCACGCCAGGGAGGAGGGAGGGGAATGGAGAAGACACGGTACCTGCGCAGTAGCGCGCAAATGAAGCCGACGCGCGCAAAGCATCTTGGGGAGGCGAGCGTTAGTAGAATGCGCGCGCTGCCTCTTTGCAAAACAGTAGTGTTTGTAAAGCGCCACCTAACGGCATACAGCAGAACTACTGCCTCTATCTAATTCTAGTTTTGCGCTAGACTCTGCTCATGCAGGAAGCGGCCAAAACAAAAAAATATGTTATCATACGAAATATATTTAATATATTTTTTATTCTAATAGCATCTTGCGGACCCCTCTGGCATAGCTCGCGGACCCCTGGGGGTCCCCGGACCACCTGTTGGGAACCACTGACTTAAGTAAAGTTGCAATTCTCTCCTGGTTGTCAGACCTGAAATAAGATAATTGATTTTGGATTATTTTTCACCAAAGGTTTTGCAGTTTCATGCTTTTCTTGAACAAGTTAGCAGTTAACTGCTCCTTGTGAATGAGCACCTGCAAGCAAACTGCCTTTGGCTCACATGGGGGTGTTTGCCCTCCATTTTTCTTGTAGCTTGGAAATGTTAGCTGATTATTATGACAGTGGCAAGAAGGTGGAATAGGTAGCAACAATACAAGGAAATGGGGGAAATGCCTGGTGACTAGTTCTGAACTATTTCTTCAGCTGAGGAAAACAAATAATTCATGTGATGATGATCTCAAATGCTTTGACTCATTCTCTAAACCATTTTTTTTTGGGGGGGGGGAGAATCTGATACTCTCCTATTCTCACCTGACCTGCCATTGTTGCTGACTAAAACAATAGATAACACTTGTACTTTTAGATATGAACCTAGGATGTTTATGCTGTTGTCCCCCAACCAAAGTTAAGGGTTGTATCCAATTGGTGTTCCTCCACTGACTGAAGCCTGGTGGAGTGAGCAATGTGACCTTCGGCAATTCCCTTTATCCTATCCCCCCTTCCCCCAAAAAACCTGGAGTCTGGGGAGGTAGCACAGGGGAATGGTTAAAGATGGCATTAATCCCTATTCCACTCACAGAAGGCTCTTTGGTCCAGCAGAGGCTTTTATCAGCTGAGGAACATCCTTTGCTGGTGCTTGTTTGCCCTTTATTTGTGCATATATCTGCTTGTGAATTAAGTGTGCACTGTATTAAGATTAACCTTTAAGCTTTGTTTGAAAAGCAAAATGAAAATAAAATAAAAAGCAGAACTTTGTACTATGAATAGCTGTAATACAAAACCTGTCAAGAAAACATATAGCACACTAATTGTTCCATATTATTTATTTTGTGTGTTTATCTTATTCATGTTTTATTACATTTTAATAGAGCAGTGTAAAATGAGACTGTTACAAAGTAGGATCTGAACTTTTATTTTTGTAAAGGGTGCATTGCCAATACAAATATTGTTTACTAATAACACTTTATCACCTTCTGTCTGCCAAAAATAGTTGAGAGCTTTACAACAATAATGGATCTCTTTTAGTCTTTCACATTAGAGTTCTACTTTGAGCCCAATGACTATTTTACTAATTCGATTCTGACAAAAACATACAAGATGAAGTCGGAGCCAGATAAGACGGATCCCTTTTCATTTGAAGGCCCTGAAATTGTTGACTGTGAGGGGTAAGAAAATATTCTTAAACATTTTTGAGCTTCTAGTCTGAAGTTTAAGGTACCATTATAAATATATGTGGCCAAAATATAAAATCACTCTGAAAGCACTTCTGGTGTTATGAATGAATGTAGTATATTGGATCAACGATCACAGAACTATTGCCAGTAGTACAAGTGAAAAGGATCAGGGGGCGGGGGTCTTAGTGGACCACAAGCTTAACATGAGTCAGCAGTGTGATGCAGCAGCAAAAACAAGCTGTTCTTCTAGCTGCTCTTTTCTGCCTTGGTCAGACCACACCTGGAGTCCTGTGTCCAGTTCTGGATCCCACAGTTTAAGATGGATGTTAACAAGGTGGAATATGTACAGAGGGGGGTGGTCAGGATGATAAAGGGTATAGAAACCAAACCTTACAAGGAACAGTTGAGGGAACTGGGTATGTTTAGCCTGGTAAAGAGGATACTGAGAAGAGATGTGATAGCCAATATCTTCAGATATCTAAAGGGCTGTCACATAGAGGATGGAGCAAGCTTGTTTTCTCCTGCTCCAAACCAATGGATTTAAGGTAAAGGCCGGAATGGATTTACAGCTGTTTGAGTGGTGCGCATGGACTGGGTGCTGAACCGAGGGGTCACCTTCTCATAGGGAGGTGCAAGGTTTTGGGAAGTATGTGCGAGGCTCTGACAACATCCTAGAGTCCTTCCTCCTCCTTTCCCCTTCCCAAAGTTCCATAAGCGCCTGTCCAGCTTTGAGGTGGAGGTAGCAGGGCTCTAGGACCAGGCCAGAGCCTCATGCCCCCCTCCCAAAGCCTTGGGCCTCTCTTACCTGGCTTTGAGAATGCAGTGCGAGGGCTGGGGGGGGTATCACATTTTGGCCTTGCATAGGGGGCCATAGTACACAAGTCCGTCATTGAGAAAAGATATTCCGACTAAACATCAGGAAGAACCTTCTTGACTAAGAACTGTTTAACAGTGGAACAGACTGTCTCAGGAGCTGGTGGACTCTCATTCCTTGGAGAGTTTCAAGCAGAGGTTGGATGGCCATTGCTCATATATCTCATAGTTGAGATTCCTGCATCACAGGAGGTTGGACTAGATGGGGTACCTTCCAACTCTACAGTCCTATGGTTCTTTGATTAAAGGATTAAATTAAACCTGGATCCTTGGTTGTCTTAGATGAGAAGAAAGGCATTTCTCCCCTCACTCCAGTGTCCCTGTTGGTAGGGGGAGGGACTCGGAAAACCCCATCGTGGGTAACAGATTTCCCCTCATCTGTCTCTGGATCCACCAAGCTAGCTTTAATTTTGGGGATTCTGACCATTTTTTAAAAAATCCATCGACTACTAGAGTTTACAAGCAGGGCACAATGCAGTGAAAAATCACAATTCCACATGCCTTATCTTCTTGTTCTAGTTGCAGACTTTAGGGAAAGTAGAACTTTAGGAGCTATTGCACTCAAATAGGTTTATGTATTGGAATATTATGTCACACAATATAGACTAACTCTAGCAGCAGTGCTAAAGAAAACTGCCATTATCCTTACAAGACTTGACCACTGGCTTGAAAAGCTACCAAATGTTCAATGTGACACTCTCCTTTTTAAATGTCATTGATATATAAATTCTTCATCTTCAGATGTACTATTGATTGGAAGAAAGGAAAGAATGTTACAGTTAAAACAATAAAGAAGAAACAAAAACACAAGGGGCGAGGCACAGTTAGAACAATTACTAAACAAGTACCCAATGACTCATTTTTTAACTTCTTCAGTCCAATAAAAGGTAAGTTTGGTTAAATTTAATCTGTTCCTTTTTAGGAATACTCATATTTATTTTAGCAAGCTATTTCCATATAACAAGCATGAAGAAAATAAACAAAGAATAGCAATCTGTTAAGGCTGTAATTATTTTGTAAAAACTTTAGTATCAGGAGCCTTCTAAGACAGCTTGTGGTTTACATCCCTTTAAAAGTGGATGTACAACAAAATGTGCCCCCTCTGTGTCCTCCAGCTCTAGCCAGCCCCTAGCAGGAGCTCTGTAGGTCTGTTTGGGTTTCATAGAGGATGCCATTTCTCTTTTTTATATGAAAGCTGAATCAAAATGGCTATTGCCATTAAGATACCACAGATTATACTTTTTGAACACTTATTTGCAAGAGGTTTTTCTGGGAGTGGATGGTTTATCCATACAGTTGGCGATCAAGACTAAGTAATTTGAAAATCCTCCCTTACCTACATTTCGTGGGTTGGCTTTTTAAAATAAGGAATTGGGCTCTTGACTTTGCATTAGGTTCTAAAAGAGATGAAGATAAAGGGGTTCTCTTCCTGCCTTACAGCCTCTTCCAGTTACAGTCGTACCTCGGCTCCCAAACGCCTTGGGAGTCAAATGTTCCCGCTCCCGAATGATTGAAAACTGGAAGTGAGTGTTCTGGTTTTTGAACCTTTTTTGGAAGCCAAACGTCCAGCATGGCTATTGTTTCCGGTGCACCTGCACAGTTGGAAACCAATCAAAAGCCACGCCTTGGTTTCCAAACGTTTTGGAAGTTGAATGGATTCCGTTTGACTTACGAGGTACGACTGTACTTTGAATCAGGTTTGCAGGGAAGGAGTTAACCGGGCATTGCATACTCAACTTTCTTGATAGGCAGTGATATTTAAAGGAAAAAAGGCCTTTCGTTGTTGAGACTTTTTGTAGGTAACTGATGGCCAAGATGTTAGAGATCCGAAACCTTCCTGCTGTCACCTATATATCAGCAACATACATCTAAAGTAGCTTAGGCTTCCAGCACATCTTATCTTGTAACATGTTACACACCACAAATTCAGCTACAATTATGAGCTCCCTTATTTTAGCTGCCTGAAAAAGGTATAAAGTTGTTAAAAACTAATTATTGCATACCTGTTCCACTTTTTACCACATGAGGGCTGTAGAGTTCTAAATCCAAATAACTGCATGGAAGATTAGAATTGATTTAATAGTCTGTGGTGATTAGGCTGCAGAGTTGACAACAGGGCATTCTGTGACTTAAAAAAGCAATTATTATTAAAAATGCATCAAGATAGCATTGCTCATAATGGCTTCAAGGGGATCTTACAGGTTTCTTTCTTGCTAGGAGGGCCCATCTTTCTTTAGCAAACAAAAACTGAAATATATTAACTTTTGCACTGCTCTTTTCTTGACAACCCGTGTGTCAGTGTTCAATTTTTTAAAACCAAACCACGACATGATGCCAACTTTTTCTTGCATATGCTGCTCATCAAAATATTAAAATCATCTCTGCCTTTGCATATCACAAAGTTCTGATTAGAAGGCTTGTGCATCCGTTCTGTGGGTGGGCATAGAGAGAAAGCCAATTGTATGCAGCAGCATAAGAGCCAACAGGATCATACTACTGTCTCATGCAGCCTTTCTCAATCTCAGGTCCCCAGATATTGTTGGACTACAACTCCTATGATTCCTAGCCATTCTGTCTAGCAGTCAGGGACAGTGAGAGTTGTAGTTCAAGAACATCTGAGGGCCCACGGTTAAGAAAGCCTGGTCTAGTAACTATTCATACAAGCACAGGAGGCTTTAAAAGAAGTGGGGAAGTATATGGTGGCTTATCATAGGGACAAGGCTTAGATTTGAAATTCAGTTTTTATCTCCTGGATCAATGTGTTACTATGTGGCTGGATCAGAATGGTGATGCTTGCATTTTAACTTTTGTATTATAGAAAGTATTTTGAATTCCCATTATTTGAGCTAAATGTGGGCTTGGGGTGAATAGCTTTCCCTTCTGATGTTGTAAACATTCATCCTGTGTGGGTTTCAGTTCCAAAGCTGCATCTTTTGTGTTGAAACGTGGCAGGGTGTGTTTTGCAAACTTCATTTTTACCTGCCCAATTTTTCTCACATGCTGTTTTGGCCCTAACCTAAGCTGTTGACCCAAGAGACAAATAAAAGGACCTAGTTGAAAGGATAAGCTTTGAAAATGGAGTCCTAGTTGTCCTAGCAAAAACACCCAGAGAAAGCTAAGGATATTTCTTGCTCCATCTACAGGTGAAACTCAGGAAATTAGAGTATTGTCGAAAAGTGCATTTATTTCAGTGCTTTCTTTTGGAAATTCCACAGTAATAAAACAAATAGTTACAATAATACAAAAATAAACATCGCTATTACATTTCATTAATTACATTCCATTTATAATCGACCCCCCCTAACGACAAATAATTACAATTACAACAAATAAAGGCTTGACATAATCTTGATTTGCATGTCATGCATCTATCTCATATATTGGTTTCACCTTTTAAGTTGTGTTACTGAAATAAATGCACTTTTCGATGATATTCTAATTTTCCAAGTTTCACCTGTACATGCAACAATAGTTTTCACCCTAGAACCTGCAGCAGGGTTGGGTTTTTAAACAGTTTAGACTGACTTCTTGTCTTTTTGTAGTTTCAGGAGATGGAGAATCACTGGTAAGTTAATTTTAATATTTTTATAGTCTGTTCCAGCCTTACCATTAAACATGTTGAGGTAGACTCTTTTCTGGCAACAGACTTCAAAGGATAGCAAATAATCAGTTACTTAATATGGGTTGGATCCCGAGATAGAGTTGTGAATTTCTGCTCAAAACAGGTCTTCCCAGCCTCCTGTCTCTCCTTCAAAAACTCCTCCTCAGTGTTGAGGGACCTTCCAGCATGGAGTCTGGTAGGAAAACTGGGAGAAATTGCAACAAGACTGGAAAACTGGGAAAAATCTGTGGGGCTTTCTTGCATATGCAGGAAGTGCTCGTGTATCACTTTTATCACTTGTGACAGTGTAATTTTATCGGCATCAGGTGTGGTCTTGAGCCATCTTGTGTTTTGTTGAGTCCTGTACTTAAACTCTAGTTTAATTGCTGTTTTTGGACTGCAAGTATCACCCCAGATGTGGAACTGCATACCCAATTCTTTTATTAGTAGGGCAAAAGGTTTTCAGTAATAAACAGGAATAAATTTCATTCATTTATTTATTTTATATTTCCTTTTCTTCTCTGCTGTTTTTCTCCTAAACAGTATTTTATCTTCCCACCTGTCCTCTGGAGTTGATTGCAGATTGTTTCAGTACAGGGAGTTAGTATTTTTCCTGTATGTCAGTTGATTATTACAGGATAGACTAGCATCTAAAGGTCTATCTGGTTCCTTAAAAAACTGTTCTGACATTGCCTGATGTTCTATTGAAAATTGTCACACTGTTATAATTCATTGTTTGACTTCTAGCGATGTTAAATAAGCGGTAGAAGTACAAACTAATAACCTAATAAATACTTTGACCAAAAAAAATCAGTTGTGGTTGTATATTTTACCTACATTTTCCTCTTAACTTTTCCAGGATGAAGATTCAGAGTGTACTTTAGCTATAGATTTTGAAGTTGGACACTTTTTCCGTGAAAGAATAGTTCCCCGTGCTGTACTCTATTTCACTGGGGAAGCTATAGAGGATGACGATAATGTATGTATACTTTTAAGATTATCTTAATATGTGAATATTCCATGTATAGAGTGTGTGTGTGCGTGTGCGTGTGCGCTTTAAGGGAAAGTTAACTTTATTCATAAATGGTCAGCTTTTGGCTGGAGAACTGATTGTGTCCTTATCACTCCCTCAAATAGCCAAGTGATGTGGTAAATTCCAACAAAACTGGAGTTATAATGGGGCCTCTGAGTATGAAAAGGGAAGTATCTGCATGCTCAGAGAAACCAAAAAGCTACCCTTCACACACGTTTTCGATGCAAAAAATGACCAAAAAACAACCCGATTAAGATTGAGGATACTCAGTAGACATGGAATGCTGAGTGTCTGCTGAAAAAGAGCTGCTTACACATTTTTAGTATCTGGGTGGGGTGATGTCTGCTTGGCTGGAACCCTGGCAAGAACATTCTTGCTAGCAGGTGAGAATACTGCAACATTTTGTTGCAGGGCCCCTCTTCTAATTTCCTGCTTCTGGAAAAGCATAATCTTGCTGCAGAAATACTTGCTACAGAAATACATTTTAATAGCTAATAGCATGATGGCATGGTATTACAGTAACCATTAGAACAGTTCTGTACAGTACAGGTATGTTGATTTTATCCCTATAGTGCAGGTGGAGGCTGAGGCTGAAAGGATAGCAGCTTGCCTAGCACTAGCCATTGAACTTGTAGCTGAGGTGAAATTTGACTGGGATGTCTCAGCACAATATCCTAAGCACTGCACTACCCCACCTTTAAGACTGACCTGCTGGCCTTTTCCTTACTGATGTAATTGCTCTCTAATTTTTCTTAACTAGTCTTAAACAATAAACAGATCACTGGAGATGAAGCTGGTTATGTTAGTGAAAATTGATAAGCTTTCTTAATACTGTGACCTCATAGCAATTCAATTTTGCATTTAGCTTAAAAGACTACATTCCGTCCTCCATTAGGATATAAATGAAAGTGTTAGTGTATGGACTTGAGATGAAAATATTATGTACTTATATACCCAAGTGCTGGGGATCTGATCTGGAATGCATATCTTCAAATATTGTGTTTCATCTGCTAATGGTTTAAATTGGGATCTAAACAAGTTTCCTCCCTTTTTAGTTTGAAGAAGGAGAGGAAGGAGAAGAGGAGGTGAGTGAAATACTGTTTAATCTACTTGTCACATTTTCCCTAGGGGAGAAAAATGTAATATTTAGCTTTCTATGAGATAATCCAAGGATGCACATGTTTGAGTCTTGTATGTTCCATAAGTCAGTGTGAATACTTTATAAAAACTACTGAACTTTGTACCGGTTTGAGAGCTAGCCTGTCTCGGTGCTTGGGGAACTACAGCCATGTTAAGAAGCATTTGCCAAGCCCTATTTTGTCAAGTAAGTCTGGTGAAAGAGAATGGTTTTCTGATAGTTTTGTTAGACATGTTGGGGGTAAATGCAGCAGGGTGGGGGCAGTGAAACTGACTGTAGCAGCACTGCAATTGATGGGTTGCAGGGAGACAGGGAATAGGTTTTAACAGTTCGACTGGGCATCTTTTCACTATCTGTAGATGGACAACAGGCCTACCCATTGAGAAACAATGGAGGGAAGAGCTGGAATACAAGTTTCCCAAAAGCCAAATCTGCCTTGGGTTTGTCACTGCTAAGTCACCAGATCTTACCTTTTCTCTGATGCTTAGCATGTGTGTGTTTGTTTGTTTGGAGTATTTACTCCACCCTATCCCACCCTGCCTTGGAAAAATTACTGGGAAGGTTGCTTAATGTCAAGAGCCATGAGAATATACTCTAAGAAGGTTAAGGGAATCCTGTAACTAAATACTTCTGCTTTGATCTAGTCATTTGCACTGTTCGTAACCTGTTGACAGCCTCTTCTGCTAATGGGTTCCATTCCAGTGCTACAGTAACACCCAAGTTGAGAAAAAGCAGGCATTTTTTGCATGTCTGTTATCTCTGTTTTGGGGACACATAATTATTGATCTATTTTATTTTTGTCTTTCCTGCCTGCTTTTCAGCAGAAGGTTCAGGATGGGTTATAGCATATAAAAACACATACGATTAAAACAATAGAGAACCCAAACTCCACCTATAACTCTAAAACAATAGTTTTATTCAACAAATTTTAGGGAGGATACAAAACCCCTTTTTTTAAAAAAAATACATAGGTCAGGGTAAAGAGGATTTTATTCAGAAGCTATAAAGATAGGGTGCTTGATGCACCTGTGTTGTAAGGAAGCTTCACATTCTTAGGGTCATCACTGAGAAGGCCCTCTCACAAGCTCCTGCTGCCGGAACCTGTGAGATTGGTGGACCCACCAGAGGGCCTTCTCCAGTGATCTTAATCTCTGAACTGCTCTAAAAGGGAAACATTCCCCTATTTTTTATTAGTGTGTATGCATGCCTCCTGAAATTCTCCCAGTTGAGTTACAAAGTATGAAAGGGTTCAGGTTTTGAAACCTTAGTGCTTTATTACTGTATAGTGCAGGGGTCCCCAGACTACGGCCCGGGGGCTCTTTTATGCGGCCCCCGAGGTCCCCCGCCGCCCGCTCTTACCGGCGCGGTGTGGCGCAGCTGCCAACTTCCGACCCGGAAAAGCGACGAAAATAGGTTGTGTGCACGCACAAGCGTCATTTCCGGTGTACTTCTGGGTTGGAGGAGGCTTCTGCACATGCACACAAGTTTGGAGTATTTACTCCACCCTATCCCACCCTGCCTTGGAAAAATTACTGGGAAGGTTGCTTAATGTCAAGAGCCATGAGAATATACTCTAAGAAGGTTAAGGGAATCCTGTAACTAAATACTTCTACTTGCAAACAATTTCAATCTTAGCTGTAAAACATCATTGAGTTAAGTTTTGGACATGTTATTGTTGTCATCAGTAGAAAGTATTGCTCCTTTAAAAAAGCATTCTTATCCTACTTTTAAAAAACCAAAAACATAGGAATTGGAAGGTGAAGAAGAAGGAGAAGAGGACGAAGAAGCAGAAAGTGAACCTAAGGTTAGTTATATTAAAGCACTGTATGCCATGTAACCGTTAAATCGTAGGATCTTAATTTTATCATAACTAGCTTTTACAGTCGTACCTTGGATCCCGAATGCCCTAGTACTCAGACGTGTTGGCTCCCGAATGCCGCAAACGTTCTTTGGAAGCCGAAAGTCCGACGGGGCTTCTGATTGGCTGCAGGAGCTTTCTGCAGCCAATCATAAGCCATACCTTGGTTTCTGAACGTCTTGGAAGTTGAACGGACTTCCGGAATGGATTCCGTTCGACTTCCAAGGTACGACTGTATTTTTGTTGACATGAATTGGGGTTGAAGAATTTCTATGCTGCTACTTTTTAGTGACCAAGTTAACAGTATCCATTTCATTCTCTTTAACAATACCTGTTAATGCTCCTTCATTAAGGCACAGATGTAACTAACAACCTGGCTGTTGTCGCATAAACACTTGTAAACTACAGATAAACAAATAATACACAGTTTTATTGAATTTAAGTGTTACATATGCATATTTAACAAGCTTTGAAATCTTGTTGCAGAATGTTTGACTTTTTTGTTTTTTACTTTGGCTTTGTTTTCTGTATATTGGTATTGAGTCTTTTGTTGAAAATGCTAAGGCTGCTTTACGCATTACATTCCCTTACACGTGCAAAGGGCAAAAATCCTCAAATTGCAAATTGCATCTTCACTTGCAATGGGTAATTTGCAATGAAATGTACACTTGTCTGATTCTTGTATAACATTTTTCAGTGCCTCCCCAATTAATAATATTGCCATGTAGGAAAAGTGTCATGGGTGAAGTGGACCTGAAAAGATATGCAACTTGTCTATTTTTCTTTCTTCCCCCATAGTAGGCTTGTTTTAAAACCTCTGCATGGGCAAGACTCCCTCATGATCAGTTCTCAAACATATTGTGGCTACACTGATACTTAGAAATGTCCAGTATGTGTTGATTTGGGGACCTATATTAAAACAAAGAGCAAGTTATACATAAAATATATCAGCATGCAAAAATGGGATTTGTGTCATGATGAAAACATATACACTTGCATGACATCCTAACCAGCACATTCTGCACAATATACATAGCTTCCTAGTGGAAATAGTGTTTCTTTGGTTATCACAGAATAATTTTAGTGATAGGGTAGCAGTTATTGAGTTCACAAATGAAATACATCAATGGCTGTATCTAAGGTCTTGTGGGTGGGAAGATCGAGTTTTATGCTGATTATTTGAAACTAATTATTTTGAAGAGCAGCTGTATGTGACAAACCATTTCTTGAATCTTTTGGAACACTAGTTATTACTGTCTTTTTTCTTTGGTCCATTTCACTTTTCTTTCATGCTGACAGTTCCTTTCAATTTTTCCCCATTTAGGTGTAATTTAAGTCTCTTTATCATTCATTCATTTATAGGTAAGGTTGAATTCCATTAATACATAACTTCCAGGCTTCCAGTTTTTGTAGCCCATACAATGTGGTTCTTTTTGGTATATGTTTGGTTTCTTTTATTTAGTAAATAGAAAAATTCGGTTTCTAATGGCTACCCTCACGGACCTAGTTGCAATTTAGAAAAATATGTAGAACACCTTAACTGTAAAATCATGAATAATGTCAGTGTTTATAGGAATTTCCATTTCTTCCTGATGCACATTATGTTCTTCTTGCCTTAGTTATGTGCTCTTAAGATGGATGTGTTTTTGTTGTGATTGCACTGGCTGTTTGTGTTTCTTTGTGTAGGCTTTAATGTTTAAAATTAGGGGTTAGATTTCTATGTTTTCAAGGTGTTGTTAGGAGGCAACCTTTTTCCATTCTCTCTCAGCTAGATTGGACAACTTGGTTATCTTGCCAAATCAGTCACCCATATATCCCATTTAAATCTGCTTACTTGAATTTAAATTCTGAATTTTCCTCACTTCCTTCCTTCTTTCTTTGTGTTACAGTATAATTACATAATTTGTGGTCACTGATATGCCAGTACATCTTTTCTGCTTAATGAACACTTGCACTCATATATTTGAGATTATTTATTTCATTCAATAGGTGAGATTGCTGAAACAAGAAAATTGCATTCTTATTTAGTTATTCTAAACTTGAGTTTGTGACTTGCAACTCTTACAGTTAGGCTCTTGCCAATGTTGTCATGTTTTCTGATATAATGTTAAACGTCTTTCTCTTGCCCTGAGGCAAAAGCACATTCTCTTTCTCTCCTAGGACCCTCACATGCACTCATTCTCTTGTACTTTCACAGAGATGATGACTGTTATCCATAAAATATCAATGCTGTAGTCAGGGTTGTTGACTTTTCTCATTGTCAATAAGCCTCAGCAGTTTTGCTGCTTGCCTTCTATCACTGTGCCATACAGAGCGTGCTCACGTACGGTTTATGTGTGTGGTACGGAAGCTGTACTTCCCAGGACAGAGCAGGGCTGTGTAGAATTATTAAAACAGCAGAGAGCATTATTGGCTGCTCACTCACCACCTTAGAACAAATTTACACCACCAGGTGCCATAAAAAAGCACTAGATATATCAAGAGATACAACGCACCCTGGTCACCATTTCTTTCAGCTCCTGCCATCGGGACGGAGATATAGAACTATGCAGGCAAGAACGAGCCGTCTCAGGAACAGTTTCTTCTCTAGAGCGATTTTGGCCTTAAATGGAAAGCCTGGACTTTGAAGTC
Organism: Zootoca vivipara; assembly: GCF_963506605.1. Taxonomy (NCBI): domain Eukaryota; kingdom Metazoa; phylum Chordata; class Lepidosauria; order Squamata; family Lacertidae; genus Zootoca; species Zootoca vivipara. Next base: position 72,589,731 of record NC_083276.1, read on the forward strand.
ATCTTATTTTACTTGTTATTTTGTATTATATTTACTGTTTTTAATTAGGTTTTTATAATTTTGGATTATGCGGAATGCTTTATCGGAGTGGATGTAGCAACCGAGTAATTTCGTTGTTCCCGCAAGGGGACAATGACAATAAAGATATCTTATCTTATCTTTTTCAAAGCCATAAACTCAGGTTCTTCTCTTAAAAATCTAATATTCTATCCCAGCTTCTTTCTAAGCTGTTCATATTACCTCTACATGGGTTCTCTGCAGTGTTAAAAACTGTCATATGAAAGCTAGGAGCTAAATGGCACCTTAAACCTAGATTATGGGTGCAACAACGGAATGTCTAGTCGTTCTTTTTTAATAACAAAAATACAAAGCTGAAAATGAATGAACTGCAGCTAAAATATTATATTTATTTTTCACATGGTCTTAATATCTTTAAGAGGGTCTCTTCTCCAGTCTTCAGAGAGTAGCTGGAAGTGGGGAGGCAGAAAAGGGTCCTCCTTTCCTTCCACTCTGCAGCCAGTGTGGTGTAGTGGTTAAGAGCGGTGGACTCGTAATCTGGGGGACTGGGTTCGCGTCCTGGCTCCTCCACATGCAGCTGCTGGGTGACCTTGGGCTAGTCACACTTGTTTGAAGTCTCTCAGCCCCACTCACTCCACAGAGTGTTTGTTGTGGGGGAGGAAGGGAAAGGAGAATGTTAGCCGCTTCGAGACTCCTTAGAGTAGTGATAAAGCGGGGATCAAATCCAAACTCTTCTTCTTAATCTGAAAACTTAGGTGCAGTACCACACTAATGAAATTCCCTGTCACAAAACGCGCCTAGAATAATGAGAGTTTTGAACACTGGTTCTCTGTTCTTAAAAAGGTACCGTCTCTTCAGGTTAACAAGCGTTTCAAAAAATTATGGAGAGAGTTAAGCCAAATAGCTATTGTACATTGTACAAATTGCTTCTGCGCATCCGAGCACTGTGGAACCTGGATGTAAACACCTCCAGGTCCACGGTGGTTGGAAACCGAAGCAGTTGCAAACGAAGGCGGTCGCAAACTGAGGTTTGACTGTATAAATCTTCCATCTTGAAAATTAATGTGATTTCTAATACACATTGTTAAAAACCTGCAGGAATTTTGAATCTCTTTGTCTTAGTTATTTAAGACAGTGTGTAGAACTCTGGCCTCACTGCATAGAAATAGAAGATATTTGGATTTATAATGTGCTGGTCCAAAAGCTCCTTCTTGGTCCAAAAGCCATGTCTTGTACTCACAGCTGCTCTTGCATCTCTCTCTAAATGTGAAGATGTTCTGTTTCTCCAAGAACTTATGAAACATCTTTCAGTGTGAGGGCTGCTACAGAGCATAGCATGGTATGCATTCCTGTGCAAGTGTTTCTAGGACAGCTACTCTAGCCGCTGCTTTCTTATCACAGTAGTTTATCTCCAGCACACTGTCAATGAGTAGCAGCACATCTGGATATTTGTTTTGTTTTTTAATTAATACCTCTTCTTAATCACTGGTGGAAGCCTGAAATCCTGTGTACATTCATGTGAGTGAAAATCATATTGAGACATGTTGTACACAACTTTAAATAAAAATGCACAGGAGTCAATTGCAAGTGTCATCTGTAAAAGTTAGCTATTCTGACCCCATATTTTATTCCACTGCTTGGCAGACTCACAATTTACACTCCTGCAATATTTGAAGGGACTTTCCAACATCAAATTGAAGGCTGTTGCTTGTTTATAATCCAGACCTTTAGATTTTGGATCTAAGAGATGTGTAGCAGCATGAACTGATTGTACAAGTATTTTTAAAACAGTTTTGAAAAGTATTTCATTCACCTCAAAAGAGAGAACATTTCCCAAGGGTAAAAAAAAGAGATGTGTAGCAGCATGAACTGATTGTACAAGTATTTTCAAAACAGTTTTGAAAAGTATTTCATTCACCTCAAAAGAGAGAACATTTACCCAAGGGTAAAAGGTAAAGAGACCCCGACCATTAAGTCCAGTCGTGACCGACTCTGGGGTTACGGCGCTCATCTCGCGTTGTTGGCCAAGGGAGCCGGCGTACAGCTTCCAGGTCATGTGGCCAGCATGACAAAGCCGCTTCTGGCTAACCAGAGCAGCACACAGAAACGCCGTTTACTTTCCCGCTGTATCTACTTGTATTTATCTACTTGCACTTTGAGGTGCTTTCGAACTGCTAGGTTGGCAGGAGCTGGGACCGAACAACGGGAGCTCACCCCGTCGCGGGGATTCAAACCGCTGACCTTCTGATCAGCAAGCCCTAGGCTCAAATTTGACCACAGTTATACACTATTGTTCCGACTTGGGAGCTGTGAATGGTTCCATATTGTGCATGTTTGTGTGGCGCTGGCCTTCCTCTTCAGCTCTTGGCAGTGCAGAAAGTTTAAGGGGGAAACTATTTTAGTTTTTTTTCCGTATCTGCATTAGGATTTAGGGCCTATATGTTTGTCATTGCATTAGAACATTTCTACATATATTCTATGATTACATCTGTTGCCCTAACCTAACTGATGTAAAAGAGGAATTGTGGTCTTGAATACAGGGTGAAGACTAATCTAGTGTAGACCAGACCATAATACTAGTGCTCGAAAAAGCATTGCTGTTGGAGAACCTGTGCATTGTGTGTTGACTTATACTTGCGAAGCAGATTGGAATACTCAGTCTTCTCTTGCCTGTGCTTTTTTTCTTTCTTCCCAAAGCAGACTTAACGTGGAGCACTTTGGTAGAAATCGGAGTTGTTAGAGATGTTGGCATAAGAAAGCTGTTTTTAGGAGTGTTGGCTTTAATATCTGATAGTAACCTCAATCTGTTTAGTGTCTTGGTATATTCTGCATAACTTTTAAAACTAGGGATCCATTACATTGTGGTAGTGTTCTGTGACATATATTGAAGGCCTTTATTATAGAGGAAAATGTGGGTATTGAACACCTGTTTTTAAAGGAAGAATATAATTTCTCAACTGATTTTTTTTCTTATTAAAGTGCATATATTTCACTCATAAAACACAGCATATTATCACATATTCACATTACACTTGAAATTAGAAGGCAACATGATCTTTTAAGTCCTACTCTTTCACACTGTGTCTATATGTACGTAATGTTAAACCATGTGCATAGGCAGGAATGAATCTGAGTAAAACCTTGGGCTTGTACACTCCCTTCCTCCTGCAGAACTGCAACGAGGACTTAGTTGGTATCTGCTTCCATTTTCACAAAGTCCCAATTTAGCACAGGCCCCTTTTCCTAGCTACACACAGAAAGGGAGCTTGAAGTTTTGCTCAGGCTCGTTTCCCATTATATTTCATGGTGCCCTTTTCATTTTGATCATAAAATGCAAAATATGCAGAAAACTGCTTAGCTTGAAGCTCTGAAGACCACACAGTTTTGGGTTGCCTCTCTAGAATTAAAATTGAGGGAGGTGTTGGAAAAGCATTTCATTCTTAAGATCTAGAACTTGCTTCATACCTTTGGAAATGGTTGCTTCCTGTGCCTCTAGGAAATATGTTAACTGCTTGTTCATTTTTATGACATAGGATCAAGCACACATTTAACAAAGTAAACTAAAAAATATTAACAGCTTGTTTTGTGATAGAGTTGCAGACAGGTGGCCTGATAACTATCACCTACTGCATTGATAAGCCTATGCCACACAATAATGCAATATGGGACATTAGTTCTAGTGTCACTTGGAACAAGGAGTTGAATTAGCAAGACCAGCAATCCTCCTCACCACGTTTTCATTAGCATTGGCAGCGCTACACAGTATAGCCGTGGGATAATGGCAGCATATATCCTTGCCATGAACAAACATTCGGAAAACAGAGTTGTGGGACTGTTTTTAGTATAGGGAACTATATGCTGGAGGATCTCAAACCCTCATGAGTAACTTTTCAGGGTGCGGGGAGCTGGGGAAAAGCAGACTAGCTGAAAGTGCTTCCTGCTGGTACAAACTACCATCAGATACAATCCTATATTTCTTCTGCACCATATCCTTCAGCACTGTTGACCCATTCTTGTTCTTGTGGGTAGTCAGTGCCAAAATACCATCACTTCTAACATAGCCAAAAATAGTTTAAATATATAAAATCGGGAAAGCGGAATAGTTCGCCTTCCACATATGAAATAGCATCAGAAGCCTTTTATTTTAATTTAGGAAATTAGCTTTCATAGTACAATCAAATCTCGGTTGTAGAACATAATTAGCTTTCATAGTACAATCAAATCTCGGTTGTAGAACATAATCCGTTGAAGGCGCAGCTTCCAATTGGCTGCAGGAACTTCCTGCACTCAAGCAGAAGCCGTGTCAGATGTTTGGCTTCAGAAAAACATTCAAAAACCACAACACTTCTGGGTTTTCGGCGCTTGGGAGCCGAAACGTTCCAAAATGGAGGCATTTGGGAACTGAGGTTGGACTGTACCAGTTGTGTACAATGAGTAATATTCTGCCAAAAGAGTCCCGTCAGCCCAGGAATTTCTACCTGTGCAACAGGACTTTCACTTTTCACTCATCCCTCTTATGTGTTCTCTGTGCCCTCCCCAACCCTCTGTGCTCCAGAGTGTTGGGGGAACACCTGAAACAGATTTAGGGGGTGCTTGGAGGGAACAGTGCAGGGAGAATGTTCTGTTGCTCAAGGAGAAATCCTTCTGCTGATGGAATGTTTGCCTACATTAGCTCCCACACCATAGTTTTCCTGTTGCTTATGAATGTGGAATGAAACTTGGTGTCATGCTTGGGTACCTGTTGTGTAAACTTACTCTCTTTTTTCCTCTTCAAACAGAAAGATGCCAGCCAGCCTGCTGAATGCAAACAACAATAAGGAAATACCACTTCAGAGTGATATTTGAACAACCTGTAACAAATATTTGGATACCTGGCCTGCAGTTCAGGATATGCCATTGCTGCAGCACAATCTTATTAACAACGCTTAAAACTAAATTGTTTTCAAATGCATGATTTTCACTAACTTTTTTCTTATTTTTTGCTTAACTTGTACAGTGGCAACTTAATGCATTTGAGAAATATGAGGTTTAATTAAAGCACACACTCAACAGCCTTTGGTATACTGTAGCTCAACCTGTCTCAGTAGGCTTTCAAATTAAAATGGGGGGGGGGGACTAATTTGCCCTTCTGAAATACCTGCCCTCACTTCAGTGAATTTTTTTTATCTAAATATTGTGGAATAGTTCACATGAAAATATATTGAATTAATAAAATACTTGCAGTGAAAACAAATAAAGCAATATGATTTCTGCTAGCTCTTATTCCCTTTAAAATAACATTATTCCTGCAACCTACCAATCAGACTAGTGCTATAGAGCAGCTTAAAACATTGTCATCTCCAGTAAAAGCAATCTGAATTTGAAGTAACATTTCCTTTATCTTCTTTGAAGAAGGTGGTGGTTGACAGATACTTAGTTGTTCACCTTATTTATTCATGTTTGTAAGTACTTTGATGAACTAGTGCTTTTAATAGTTTTAAATATACTTGAAGAATATTTTTCCTGTTTATAAAATATGGGTACATGTACATGGAAAACATAGTCTGCTCACAGAATGATTGCTCATCAAACATTTCAAAACAAACTGGGAAAGAAGAGATCCTGAGACGAGCCTCATAGTTGATGGAAGTGGGTTGCAGCAGTAAAATGTATCACTGGTCTAGCTTAGCCTACATTACCAAACCTGGTTCAGATGGTCCTCCAAAACAAGGATTGGGAACGAGCTACAGCTTTGTGTGCTTCCTCACCTCTTGTGTGCAGCTTCACTTTTCAGTTTCTTTTTGAGTGTGAGCCATAAATTATTGTGAAGTCTGAACTGGCAAGCTGTGGTTTGCACTTCAAATCAGAATTGTTGGTTTCAAATTCTAGAGGTAAATAAAGATCAAAGCTTGCCTATTCAGACATGACAGCAAACTATGACATGCACAAAAGAGGAGTCTGAAAAGGATGCTACACTCCAGGCAAGAAGGGGAAGGAGCGTATGCTACTGATGGTTTAGGGGATCATCTGAACTGTGCTTATGAGAGTCATTTAATTGGGAAAATATAAATTAAATTATATGTGAGTGTACTTCTGATATTTAATTTGCAATACTCATATCGCACTGTTCGACACTCCAGTGGTTTTTAAAGCTCCAGAATCCTTCAAAAGATCTATTCAGAATTACAGTTCTCATTTCTTCAACATACAATGCCAGCTTTTGGCAACAGTTCATTAGCAACTGTATGAATGCTGTTACCAGGCATGTAGAGAGTGCTCCAGCCTTACCTTATACATTTGTAACTTAATACAGTGTTTTCAATTTGTACAGAATAGTTAGAATATTCTATTAAAGTTGTGAAACATGAAGCATATTGTCCTGACAGTTTCTTTGTTAATACTATACATGATACATGGTCTTTTGAATGACTTGGGGGTGGGCTGGGGGAATGAAAGCTATTAAGATTTCATTCTTGTGCCACTCAGACATTCTGTATGTTAGTATAGTAAATAGCTTGTGATATCAGTGTTCACTGGTTCAGCAGCTTGAGGATATTTCTGCAAGCAGCAGATTTAAAGATACAATTTCAAGATGCAGCAAAAATTTGAGGGCTGTATCCAACAACATTGTGTGAGTGGAAGTCATACAGCCTATTGATTACATGCTGGTACATCGAGGGGAGGGGGGATACATTAGGACCATGGACTACCAGGTAAAAATGATTTAATGACTCAGAAGAGTAGAGTCAGAACACCCATTCCCTGTGGTAGGATCAGGCCAGAAACCATTTTTCACACAGGCAGTTCTTAACCATGTTGGCAATAGCAATGAAGTTGTTACTACAGAAGCCTTTCTGCTGAAGGCTGGCCCTCCTTCTCGCCCTGAGGAGCTGAGAGTAAATAGTACATTCTCTTGTGAAGTGAAAACTATTCAAACAGTATAATAGATTGCAATTTGTCCACCAGTTTGCTGATAATATTTTTATTCTCCGGGGTTTTGCATCAGAATGATAGTTTCCTTATAGCTTTGTTTGGCAACCCAGTTGGAGAATTATTCCATTAAGGAACAACACAGCAAAAGGAAAGTTGTGGAACTGGACGGGCTTTGTGAGACCTTAAAGAGTGTAGAAGAATGCTTATGATGGTGAAGGTTGTTGATGGCTACTGGCACTGGTGGAGGAAGAGGGGGGTGAGGGAAGCGATCCCGGTGGGGTGCCATCAAGGCTGCCCCCCCCCCCGCGCTGGGTGCCACACCCACACCTGCTCTCTGGCCTGGTGCCGGAGCATGCAGCTCCGCTACCGGGCATTATGGCAATGTGCTAACTCTGGGATCACTGAGGCACAAGAGTGGGAATGGGCTGTTGCCTTCATGGTCTGCTTGTGGGCTTCCTGGAGTCTTTTACTGGCTATTGTGGAAAACTAGTTTAGAATTTCAGTCTGATTAGCATGGTTCTTATGAGCTGTCTGGAGGATGAGGCAGGGCAGCAGTGTTGCTATAACAATCCAAGAACTAGGGGAAATAGTAAGAATGGTGGCTGTATCAAGAGTCATGTGGATCAAAAGAAGAAGCTCTTTATACTTGTCCAGGTAAGACTGCTCTCTGTTTTGTAGAGACTACAAATGTGTGCCTAGCTGCTCATGTAACTCTTCCATCTTACTCCAATTAAATTAGCCAGCAAAAAATTGAGTTGCTGATTTCTGTTCCTGCTTTAAGTGGTCAGGGGGTTGCGGCGCTCATCTCGCTTTACTGGCTGAGGGAGCCAGCATACAGCTTCTGGGTCATGTGGCCAGTATGACTAAGCTGCTTTCTGGCGAACCGGAGCAGCGCACGGAAACGCCGTTTACCTTCCCGCTGGAGCAGTACCTATTTACTTACACTTGATGTGCTTTCAAACTGCTAGGTGGGCAGGAGCTGGGACCGAACAACGGGAGCTCACCCCATCACAGGGATTTGAACTGCCAACCTTCTAATCAGCAAGCCCTAGGCTCTGTGGTTTAACCCACAGTGCCACCTGCATCCCAGCTTGCCTGTATAGGCTCCCCTAAATCCCATCATTCTGCATCATTGTTGTTGTTGTTTTAAACATACCCCAAATGGAAGCCAGTTAAGTCCCAAGGAAACAAAGTTTTAAGAAGAGGTGGAGGAAAGAGAAATTAAAGCAAATCGCTGCCAAGTGGAATATCTGAGTCTAGTTCAGGCACAATGAAAGGCTTGATCTAGGCCACAGATTTCTGCATCAGGAATATTTCACTTGTCAGAATCCTGTCTGGTCTGGATGATCTAATGAATAAAAGACCTTTTCAGTTCACATAATCATAATATGGGACACCATATATCCTTTAAACTGATACTCCTAGCATATCTCTGATAAGAATCCCTGAATCTTTTCTTTCTTTTGTCTCTGTTTACCAGTATATCATAAAAGCAGGGAGGGAAAGAGCACTAGGAGTTGTAGTCCAGCAGCAACTGGAGAACTACAGCTCTCCCATCGTCGTCCTAGGTAGTTTGCCTAACACTTCAACACTGGTTTTTGAACAGGTAAAGCCAGTAAAGTAGTGCAAGTAGTATTTCAACAACTTTAGTCAATGGCTGAGGCTTTTAAATCAGCAAAGAGCCAATTCTGCCCTGCAAGATTTCAGATGCTGCCAGAGACTACAAGGCTTATTTGTTTCCAGCGTTCCTTATGTCACCACTTAGGGATGCAAATGTCAGCCCCATAGAAGGGCATAGAAGAAAGGCCCTTCACATTGTTGCTTCATTTTGGAGTCTTTTCTCCCAAATTGTTCATCGTTAGCCACAGACTCTCCCATATGTGCATGTCCCAACTGCCAAGCAATAGACTCATCGGAGGAGGTACTTTTAAAAAGAAAATAATCGCAGACGTATGTGTTACTGACCCTGGGTGTCTTAGGCATAGAAGGGTAAAAGCAAAAGGGAAGGCTGAAGGAAGTAGTTGGGCAAACACTTTAAAAAGTTGCATGTTGATCTCACACATTATCACCATGCAGTTTAGTGATGCTGGGTTATGGATGAACTATGCAGATCCATCAATACTTTGTGTTCAAGCATAACTGATACGCTTCTCTTCCTGTAATTACACTCATGTTTTTCAGGAAACGGCCTCTTTCAGCTCCAAGAGTGACATGGCTTTGCAATTTCATGCTGTTCACAGCTGCCTTGGGAAACCATGGTCTCAAAATCTTGCCAAAAATCTTTCCTTTATTCATCAGCAGGGGCTGTATTGTGCTTGGGCCGGTCTTATGGAAGAGGAAATGTAATTTGATTGCCTCCTAATTGTTTTGCTTTTCCCTCTGGCAAAATGAAGCCGGATTCCTTCTACAAGCATCCTAGTACAGTGGTACCTCAGTTTACAAACACAATTGGTTCCGGAAGTCTGTACTTAACCTGAAGCGAACTTTCCCATTGAAAGTAATGGAAAGTGGATTAATCTGTTCCAGACGGGTCCGCGGAGTACTCAACCTGAAGCGTACTTAACCCGAGGTATGATGATGATGATAATTATATTTATTTATTTATTTATTTATTTATTTATACATACCCCGCCCATCTGGCTGGGTTTCCTCAGCCACTCTGGGTGGCTTCCAACAGAAAAATAAAACACAGTAATCTATTAAACATTAAAAGCCTCCCTGAACAGGGCTGCCTTCAGATGTCTTCTAAAAGTCTGGTAGTTGTTTTCCTCTTTGACATCTGTTGGGAGGGTGTTCCACAGGGCAGGCGCCACCACCGAGAAGGCCCTCTGCCTAGTTCCCTGCAACTTGGCTTCTCGCAACGAGGGAACCGCCAGAAGGCCCTCGGTGCTGGACCTCAGTGTCTGGGCAGAATGATGGAGGTGGAGACGCTCCTTCAGGTATACTGGACCAAGGCCATTTAGGGCTTTAAAGGTCAGCACCAACACTTTGAATTGTGCTTGGAAACGTACTGGGAGCCAATGTAGATCTTTCAAGGCCAGTGTTATGTGGTCTTGGCAGCCGCTCCCAGTCACCAGTCTAGCTGCCGCATTCTGAATTAGTTAGTCACCTCGGTTCCGGAGTGAAATTGGTTCCAGAAGTCCGTACTTAACCTGAAGCGAACTTTCCCATTGAAAGTAATGGAAAGTGGATTAATCCGTTCCAGACAGGTCCGCGGAGTACTTAAACTGAAAATACTCAAAGCGAGGCGTACTTAAACCGAGGTATGACTGTAAAGCTGCTGGAGCCCTATCACTTTGCGCAGAGGATCATCCTCCAGTGTTGTGGCAGAAATAACTCAGTTGTTGCTAAATGGCTCCTCCAAACGGGATTGTCCGTTGAGGAGATAATGGTGGCATCATTCACAATTACAAAACTGATATTCCTGCACTGGAGAAGCGGGCAAGCAGCACTTCAAAGTTTGGTTTTGTTGGGAAAGGCATCAAGAGTAGACCTGTACAAAGAGAAAAAGGGGAGGTGGGCATGGAGAGAAAGATTGTTATAGGCATGGGGAAACAAGGCGAAAAGATGGCTGCAGGATTTCCTAGGCTTGCTACACTGTAGGTTGAGGCACCTGCAATTTATAAGCAATAACTGCTTATGTATGTACAGTGGTACCTTGGTTTACGAACTTAATCCATTCAGGAAGTCCGTTCTTAAACCAAAGAGTTCTTAAACCAAGGCGTGCTTTCCCATAGCAGTGGGGGACTCAATTTACAAATGGAACACACCTCAACAGAAGCGGAACATGTTCTGCTTCCAAGGCAAAGTTCACAAACCAAAACACCTACTTCCGGGTTTGCAGTGTTCCTAATCCAAGTTCATAAATTAAGCTGTTCTTAAACCGCTGTATTACTTAGCCTAACCTAGCTCACAGGGCTGTGGGGCCTTGAACTCCTGGAAGGAAAAACAGGATGCAAACATGTGGTGCTATAAATAAAAATATAAACATGCACAAAGCCAGAAAAGCGGCTCCTACCTCACTTTGACTGTAACATTTCCTAGTTCTGATATTTACAGCAAACCGCCAAAAGTGGTACTAGGCATGACTTTTTTGGCTTGTCATTAAATCAATTATTTGATGTTATAATTTAAGCCATCTTTTTAAAAGACAACTAGAGAGAGATTAATTCAGAACTCCGAACCACATGCACAGTGAGAAAAATTGGCAAGGCTGGACAATAATACCTTTATGGGAAACTCATTCATTCATTTTCATTTTCAAAGCATATAATCCACTTCCCTCCTTGCTTTTACACCTACAGCTGTCTTGTTTCCAAAGCCTTAAAATATTTGCACACAGAATCCTGGAAGCCAATCAAAGTGGTAGCTTGAAGGAATCGGGGGCTGCCATGAATACGAGCTTTATGCAACTTTGTTTTGAAGTAGGAGTGAGTCACAAAAATACAATTTCTACTTTCATTGCACTCAACTTTGACTTTACTGAGAAGGAAAATGGAAATCAGAAAAGCACAAGGCAGTTTTACTGGAGAAATACATCTTGGTAATTGAATTTGAATAGGATCACTGGACCCATGTAAGAAGCTAAAATTAGCAGAAAGTACAGAACTGCATACATCATTATTGTTTATAAGAAGTGTTTTTTGTCTCACAAAGTGCAAAAATAAGGAAAGACAGAACAAAAAAAGCTCTTACAAGAGATAAAGAAAAAAGAGAAAATATTATATAAAAGTTAGAATAAATTATTAGAACAAGAGGTTAAAATATTGAGAATGGAGTTTGAAAAATTAATTGACCAAGAGATTGAACAACAGGTACAATTTTGGAAATACAAGAATTTTGAATGGGCTAACAAACCCAGTAAACTGTTGATGTGGCAAATAAAAAAATGAAAAAATGAAAAAATAATCAATAGAGTAAAATCGGAAGGAAGATATTATAAAACTGAAGAAATTATGAAAGTTTTTTCAAAATTATATCAAAAGGAAGAAGTTCCCAATCAACAAATTGATGATTTTTTAATGAAATATCATTTACCAAGGATATCAATAGAAAAATTAGCCCTGCTAAATAAAGAAATAACAATCTCAGAAATATCAGATGCAATTAAAAGTATGTAAAAAGGGAAAGCCCCAGGCCCAGATGGGTTACCAATAGAATTCTATAAAGAACTACAAGAATAATTATTAAACCCTCTCAAAGATCTAATGAATATAATATTGAGAAGAAGAAACACACCTCAATCATGGACAGAAGCCCAGATAATATTAATACCTAAATCCCAAGTATATTCAGACATACCAGGCAATTTTAGGCCAATCTCGTTATTAAATAGCGATTATAAAATTTTTGCTAAAATTCTGGCCAAAAAATTAAGTAATATATTGGAAGAAATAATTCATAGAGATCAGGCGGGGTTTATAAAAGGGAGTTATGCGAAAGATAATATAAGGAATATCGTAAATATCCTGAAATGTTTAGAAAATCGAAGAGATAAGCGGGCAGCCCTCCTCTCTATCGACGCGGAGAAGGCCTTCGATAGGGTCTTGTGGCCCTTTATGATAAAAAAAATAGAAAATTTAAAATTAGGGGGGAAATGGAAAATGCAATTAAAGCAATTTATAAAATCCAGGAAGCTAGAATCTCTATAAATGGGAAATTAACAAATAAAATAAATATCATGAGAGGCACCAGGCAAGGTTGCCCCTATCCCCAATCCCATTCATAATCACTTTAGAAATATTGTTAAAAAACATTAGAGAAGAAGAAAATATCAAAGGAATTATTATTGGCAGGAAAAAATTCAAAATTAAAGCATTTGCTGATGATAAAATTATAACAACAGAAGACCCTATCGAAGGCATTCCCAGTGCAATTGAAAAGATAAAAGAATACGGAGACCTAGCAGGCCTGAAAATTAATTATGAGAAAACTAATATGTTAGTAAAGAATCTGGATATGGATGAAAAAATAGCACTTCAGGAAAAAACAGGCTTGGAAATAGTTAAGAAAATAAAATATTTAGGCATCCAAACCACAGTAAAGGGGATCGATCTAATACAAGAGAATTATAAGGTAATTTGGAAAAAAATAAAGAAAAAATTAGAAGTCTGGGATAAATTGAAATTGTCATTACTGGGGAGAATATCGTTAGCATAGCTGCCAAGTTTTCCCTTTTCTCGCGAGGAAGCCTATTCAGCATAAGGGAAAATCCCTGTAAAAAAAGGGATAACTTGGCAGCTATGATCATTAGTGAAAATGTGTGTAATCTCAAGGATGAACTACCTGTTCCAAAACCTACCTATATTGGGCAAAGAAAAAATATTTAAAGAATGGAAAAAAGACCTTGCTAATTCATTTGGAATGGAACGAGACCTAGAGTAAAATATAAGGTTATGATAGACCATAGGCAAAGAGGAGGATACGGGCTGCCTCATCTTGAAATTTATCACGACGCGGCGGCGTTATGGTGGATAAAGGAATGGATTGCATTGAAAGATACTGATTCATTAGATCTGGAAGGACAAGGGTTGGCATTTGGGTGGCACTACTACTTGATGAAGGAAAAATAGAAGAAAGGAATATTTTTATGTTTAATATCATTCGGAAATCTTTGTATTTAATATGGCAAAAATACAAAAGATATTTCGAGCCCAAGACACCTTGGTGGATTTCACCGCTAGAGATAGTAGTGGTAAAGAGGGAAAATATGGAAGCAAATTGGCCAACATATAAAGAATTATTAGAAGAAAAAAAGGGAAATTGGCAATTAAAAGAATATTCGGAAGTAAAAGGATATCTCAATACCTGGCTTCAATATTTTCAAGTAAATCAAAGATTACAAATTGATTAAAAAAATGGCTTTGAAAAAGAAATATCCAAATTAGAAGAGATATTATTGGTAAATAAAGATAAGTATATAAAAAAATTATATCAAATTATATTGAAATGGAAAACTGAGGAAGAATTGACTAAAAATTATATGATTAAATGGAGTCAGGACCTAGGAAAACCCATTTTAATGAAAGAATGGGAAAATCTATGGAAGAGAGATTTAGAATTTACACCAAATTATGATTTAAAGGAATATTTAATGAAAATGCAAAACAGATGGCACTTAACACCAGCCAAATTGGCCAAAATCTACCCAGGAATGAGTAATGTCTGCTGGAGATGTAACCAGGAAGTTGGAACACATATACATATGTGGTGGAATTGCAACAAAATCAAGGTGTTTTGGGAAACGATTTATAAAGAATTAAAGAAAATTTTGAAGTACTCATTTAAGAAATGCCCTAAATTATTCCTTTTAGGAATGTTAACAGAGGATGTTAAACCCAGGGATAGATGCTGTATAAGCTATGCTGTAACCGCCGCAAGAGTGTTAATTGCAAAAAATTGGAAGGCCACAAACGTTCCGACAAAAGAAGAATGGCAAGAGAAAGTATTTAATTATTATAATTTGGCTATAAAATATGAAGAAATTAAAGAAATAAAAAAGGAAGAATCAAAAAATAATTGGAAATCATTTATAGATTATGTACAAGTTAAAGTAGAGAAACCAAATCTCATCTCCAATATTTAAAGGTTCTATATTGAAATTGTAAATTGAAGTATTGCAAAGAATGGAGTGAACTAGGGATACTGATGGATGTTAAGAAAGGTATGAAATCATTGTAAATATTAGAGTAAGGTACAGTATGTAGATCACAGATGGGGGAAAAGGGACAAGTTCAGAAAAGGTTGAGAAGTCGTAGGGAAGGGAGGGGGAAAGGGGGTGGGTGGAGGTTGCTGAGGGAAGGGCATAAGACAACTGTAACACTGTTGTGGCTGTAATTTTTGTTTTTATTAATTGTAATAATTGCAATTATTGTGATAAATAATAAAGTTTATTTTATAAAAAAATATTAAATAAACTTAGTCTAGATTCAACTCAAATTAAAAAAAAGTTTTTTTTGTGGTTTCGTTTTTACATGACAGATGCCGTGGCGATTGCCCTCCAAGCTGTTCTTGCACTTTTGGAGCAGCGGGGGAGCTACGCCAGACTGCTTTTTGTAGATTTCAGCTCGGCATTCAATACCATTCTACCGCGACGTCTGATAACTAAATTGGGAAATCTGGGGCTCCCGCTATCACTCTGTGGGTGGATACTGGACTTTCTCTCAGATCGCTCCCAGAGGGTCCGGTTGGGCCCTTATATGTCTAACATGCTTAGGACTAACACAGGAACACCACAAGGATGCGTGCTTAGTCCGCTCCTTTATACGTATGATTGTGTCGCTGCCCACCCTAGAAATAGGGTCATCAAATTTGCAGATGACACAACCGTGATCGGGCTCATCTCTGATAAGGAGGGCGAAACTGAGTATAGAGATGAGGTGGAGCGACTGACAGAGTGGTGCAGAGTCAACAACTTGCTCATAAACACAAAGAAAACAAAGGAGCTGGTGGTGGACTTTAGGAGACAGAAGAACGAGGTCCAGCCACTTTTGATTGACGGAATTTGTGTGGAGAGGGTAACAACGTTTAGATTTCTAGGCATTGAGTTACAGGAGGATCTGTCCTGGAGTGTTAATACAAGGGGGCTTGTGAAGAAGGCGCAGCAGAGACTATTTTTTGAGAATTTTAAGGAAAAACCATCTTCCACAAAAGCTGCTGCTTGCCTTCTATCACTGTGCCATACAGAGCGTGCTCACGTACGGTTTATGTGTGTGGTACGGAAGCTGTACTTCCCAGGACAGAGCAGGGCTGTGTAGAATTATTAAAACAGCAGAGAGCATTATTGGCTGCTCACTCACCACCTTAGAACAAATTTACACCACCAGGTGCCATAAAAAAGCACTAGATATATCAAGAGATCCAACGCACCCTGGTCACCATTTCTTTCAGCTCCTGCCATCGGGACGGAGATATAGAACTATGCAGGCAAGAACGAGCCGTCTCAGGAACAGTTTCTTCTCTAGAGCGATTTTGGCCTTAAATGGAAAGCCTGGACTTTGAAGTCATCTTATTTTACTTGTTATTTTGTATTATATTTACTGTTTTTAATTAGGTTTTTATAATTTTGGATTATGTGGAATGCTTTATCGGAGTGGATGTAGCAACCGAGTAATTTCGTTGTTCCCGCAAGGGGACAATGACAATAAAGATATCTTATCTATCTTATCTTATCTTAAAATCCATTGAGGTTTTAGTATTGGCTGTAATTTACACGTTTCGATTCTCAAGAGTCTTCACAGTAAGACACCTATGATACAGCTGTAGCATACAATGTTTTTAATAATTCTAATCCTTTGTATGGTCCTTTTTTTGAGCGCCAGGCTTTACACATGAGGATTACACTCAGTAATCCTTGCAACGACCCTCTAAGTAGGTCAGTACTATGAGCCCCTTGTTTCAGATGGAGCAGAGAGAACAGTGCCTTGCCTAAGGCCATCTGCTTGATTTCCCCATGTAACTCTCCAAGAACACCATTACATAACGTATATTCACAATGAGAGGTGAATCCTCACATAACTGCTCCCAAACAAAATGCATATCCCGCCCTAGTGCTTTTTGCCAGGGATTCCTAGTATATCATTGTTACATGAGAGTAGCAACTCCAACAACCAAATACGTTTTTTGAGGGTTGCAATTTTAAATGACTTGTCAATAGTATGCCCAAGAGGTCTCCCAAATGTCTTCCTCTCACCGAAAACAGCTTTTCATAGTTGCTGCCGAGCATAGCTGCCAAGTATCCCGTTTCCACCGGGAAAACCCCTTTTTTCTTACCGTTTCCAGGCGGTCTCCCGTTTAGTGAAAAATCCCGGTATTGTCCCTTAAATCGGCTTCTGCCTGGCGGCCATTTTTCTGGTGCCGCTTTGCCCTTCTATGGGCACCAGAAAATGGCGGTGCCGGCGCAGGAAGTCGCTTCCGCGCATGACCGGAAGTTGCGTGACGCGACTTCCGGTGGCGCTTTGCCCTTCTATGGGCATCAGAAAATGGCGGTGCCGGCGCCGGAAGTCGCTTTTACGTGTTTCCGGTCATGTGCGGAAGCGACTTCCGGCGCCGCCATTTTCTGGTGCCCATAGAAGGGCGAAGCGCCACCGGAAGTTGCATGCGCGTGCTGCCAATCCCGGATCTTTACGTCCCGGACTTGGCAGGTATGCTGCCGAGAAATGTGAGTCCTATCCTGGCAGAAAGCAAAGGTAGTCTTGTCAGTCCATACCATAAGAGCAAGCAGAAAGCCACAGTTGGGCAAAAGCATTTATTTACTGGAACCAACCAAGATGTCACAAAACCAGCTAGATTTTTTAGTTCTCCAGAACTCTTCATCACGCAAAATGTCATACAAAGAAGTGGGGAGGGGGACAAGGGAAAACCCAAATGAGGGTGGATTTTGCAGCCATGGCTCCATGCAACCTTACTTTATTGCAAGGTAAGGAGACTGAGAGAACTGCTCCACCCAGCTGCTAAAACTGGAAGAGAACTACAGGAGCCCAATCAGGCCAAAAAGCAGGAACTTAATAATAATAATAATAATAATAATAATAATAATAATAATAATTTTTATTTATACCCCGCCCTTCCCAGTGAAGACCGGGCTCAGGGCGGCTAACAACAAATAATATCAACACAAATATAAAAGAAACAATTCAGTTAAAACAACAGAATAATACAATGTTAAAATTCAATTTTAAAATTTAAAATCTACGAATAAGATAAAACCATTATAAATAAAACCTTAGGGGAGGGTAACCGTGGGGTCAGACTGCGTCAGTCCGAAGGCCAAACGAAACAGCTCTGTCTTGCAGGCCCTACGAAAAGATGACAAATCCCGCAGGGCCCTAGTCTCCTGGGACAGAGCGTTCCACCAGGTCGGAGCCAGTACTGAGAAGGCCCTGGTCCTGGTCGAGGCCAGCCTAGCCACCTTGTGACTCGGGATCTCCAATATGTTATTATTTGTGGACCGTAATGTCCTCTGTGGGTCATACCGGGAGAGGCGGTCCCGTAGGTACGAGGGTCCTAAGCCGCATAAGGCTTTAAAGGTCAAAACCAGCACCTTGAACCTGATCCTGTACTCCACCGGGAGCCAGTGCAGTTGGTAAAGCACTGGATGAATATGATCCCGCAGCCGGGACCCCGTAAGGAGCCTCGCCGTGGCATTCTGCACCCGCTGGAGTTTCTGGGTCAGTTTCAAGGGCAGCCCCGCGTAGAGCGAATTACAATAATCAAGCCTAGAGGTGACCGTTGCATGGATCACTGTGGCTAGATCAGGTTGAGAGAGATAGGGGACCAACTGCTTAATGCGGCGGAGATGGAAAAATGCCACCTTGGCTGTGGTTGCAACCTGTGCCTCCATGGAAAGGGAGGCATCCAAGGTTACCCCCAAGCTCTTGACAGAAGGGGCTGACACTAATTGGGCCCCAGCGAAAGATGGAAGTTGGCCCCCCCGCCCCATGTCATCCCGACCCAGCCAGAGGACCTCTGTCTTCGAAGGATTTAGCTTCAGCCGACTCCCACGTAGCCATCCAGCAACAGCTTCCAGGCACTTGGTCAATGTGTCCGTGGCCGAGGCAGGACGGTCATCCATCAACAGATAAATCTGGGTGTCATCATCATATTGATGACAACCCAGCCCAAAACTCCGGACAATCTGGGCAAGGGGGCGCATGAAGATATTAAAAAGCATTGGGGAAAGGATTGCACCTTGCGGGACTCCACACACCAAGGAGTGCCGCGGTGACAACCCCCTCCCTAGCGCCACCCTCTGTCCCCGACCTGAGATAAAGGAACGCAGCCATTGTTGGACTGTACCCTGAATCCCCACGTCGGCAAGGCGGTGGTCTAAAAGCTCATAATCGACCATGTCAAAGGCGGCTGACAGATCTAGAAGAATCAGCAGCCCCGACCCGCCTTGATCCAGCTGTTTACGGAGGTCATCTGTTAGGGCGACCAGTGCTGTCTCGGTCCCGTGGCCGGGACGAAAGCCGGACTGGAATGGATCTAAAGCCAATGTTTCATCCAGAAACCTACCGAGCTGTTCGGCAACCGCTCTTTCAATTATCTTACCCAAGTATGGAAGATTTGAAACAGGGCGATAATTGGATAGATCTAGCGGATCTGACAACCCAATAGCATACACACAACTCTTGGTATCCTCCTTTTCTCTCTCTCTTTTTCTGACCCCTCTTCCTCACTTCCCAGTGCCCAGCAGGCTGCCAAGAAAAAGATAAAACACCCTACACGGAAATCAGAACTGACAGCTTTGTTATGTGTTTTTTTAATACAATTGCTACCCTCCAGCTGAACTATTTAAAATTTTAAATAAACTCAATATGCCAGCAAGTTTGGATAACTCAGCAGTGGCCAGAGGATTGGAGAAGATCAGTCTACATCCCAATCCCAAAGAAGGGCAGTGCCAAAGAATGCTCCAACTACCGCACAATTGCGCTCATTTCACACGCTAGCAAGGTTATGCTTAAAATTCTACAAGGCAGGCTTAGGCAGTATGTGGACCGAGAACTCCCAGAAGTGCAAGCTGGATTTTGAAGGGGCAGAGGAACCAGAGACCAAATAGCAAACATGCGCTGGATTATGGAGAAAGCTAGAGAGTTCCAGAAAAATGTCTACTTTCTGCTTCATTGACTATGCAAAAGCCTTTGACTGTGTCGACCACAGCAAACTATGGCAAGTTCTTAAAGAAATGGGAATGCCTGATCACCTCATCTGTCTCCTGAGAAATCTCTCTGTGGGACAAGAAGCTACAGTTAGAACTGGATATGGAACAACTGATTGGTTCAAAATTGGGAAAGGAGTACAACAAGGTTGTATATTGTCTCCCTGCTTATTTAACTTATATGCAGAATTCATCATGCGAAAGGCTGGACTAGATGAATCCCTAGCCGGAATTAAGATTGCCGGAAGAAATATCAACAACCTCAGATATGCAGATGACACAACATTGATGCAGAAAGTGAAGAAGAATTAAAGAACCTTTTAATGAGGGTGAAAGAGGAGAGCGCAAAATATGGTCTGAAGCTCAACATCAAAAAAAACCAAGATCATGGCCACTGGTCCCATCACCACCTGGCAAATAGAAGGGGAAGAAATGGAGGCAGTGAGAGATTTTACTTTCTTGGGCTCCTTGATCACTGCAGATGGTGACAGCAGTCACAAAATTAAAAGACGCCTGCTTCTTGGGAGAAAAGTGATGACAAACCTAGACAGCATCTTAAAAAGCAGAGACATCACCTTGCCGACAAAGGTCCGTATAGTTAAAGCTATGGTTTTCCCAGTAGTGCTGTATGGAAGTGAGAGCTGGACTATAAAGAAGGTTGATCGCCGAAGAATTGATGCTTTTGAATTATGGTGCTGGAGGAGACTCTTGAGAGTCCCATGGACTGCAAGAAGATCAAACCTATCCATTCTGAAGGAAATCAGCCCTGAGCGCTCACTGGAAGGACAGATCCTGAAGCTGAGGCTCCAATACTTTGGCCACGTCACGAGAAGAGAAGACTCCCTGGAAAAGACCCTGGTGTTGGGAAAGATGGAGGGCACTAGGAGAAGGGGACGACAGAGGACGAGATGGTTGGACAGTGTTCTCAAAGCTACGAACATGAGTTTGACCAAGCTGCAGGAGGCAGTGGAAGACAGGAGTGCCTGGCATGCTCTGGTCCATGGGGTCACAAAGAGTCGGACACGACTAAACGACTAAACGACTAAACAACAACAACAATAACAACTACATAACCCCCCCCCCCCACACACACATTTCTCGAAGATGCATAGCCACAAACTAACTAACCTCATTACAAAAAGAGTGAAAACAAATACATACTAGATTGAGCAAAATATTTGTGTGCATGGATCAAAATTCAAGTTGAAGCAGATTCAGCTCTGCTAGTTGCCAAAATATGAAAAGATGTGCAGTTGAGAACACCTAATCCCCAGTTTGAAATGCTCCACTGCTGAGTCAGTGCTGCTGAGCTCATGGTTAGGTAAGCAGGTGTGATTCAGGTGAGTTTGCTGGCCCAACCCAGCAATAACTAGCTTTGCTGAGGCCTGAAGGGCTGCTGTAGAAATGTGCAATGTGCTCATGATTGCTCAGTTTTAAATGCAGTTCAGCTTTCCCAATGAAGGGGGATGACCTGGCTGCTGCTGATGTCACTATGGTCTGAGGTTGCATTAGACTATTACAACCTCATTCTGAATGGTCATTAAGTTCCATGCTATGCAAATGACAATGGGTTTATCGGCAGTTCCCACACTTGGTTATTCCAGTACTGATTTGGGCTTTTTATAAATCCGTTCAGCTCTCAGCTGATCCTTTGTAGTTTTCGATCTGCTGGGTGAGGTTTTCTGCTTTTTTTATTAACAGCTGCTTCATTACTGGCCACCTAGCCAGACAAATTAATATTTTTTAAAATGAAAAAAATACATAGATGCTTTTGGTTAAAGAAGTCCTCTTCACATGGTAGGTTGGAGGGAACAGTTGCCGCTGTGGAGCATCAGTGGCAGCACTTTGAAATTTTCTGCTTATTTAATTTATTTGTTTATTGGAAGTTCTATACTGCCCTTCGTCCTCCTGAGAATCACAGGGCAGTTTACAAGATAAAAATGCAAAAATACATAACATAGTAACAAAGAAAAACAGTAACCCCCTCCCTCAGTTTAAAGGGCCTAGGGTTGTTTAATTAGCCAAAGACCTGGGAGAAGAGGAATGTATTTGCCTGGCACCTAAAGATATGTAGGGAAGGTGCCACACGAGCCTCCCTGAGGAGATCACGCCACAAATGGAATCCCTTGCCAGAGTCTGAGGAGAGTAGTGGCTCTGAATTGGAGCTTTCACTTGAGATGTCTTTGTTTCAAGTATTTCCCATCAGCCCCAGGTCAATATGGCCAAGGATGATGGAAGTTATAGCCAAGAGCATCTGGAGGGCACTGGCTGACCTAGAACCTGATCTGAAAATGTTAACTGGGCCTGAATTGGTTGGAATTTTCCCAGGTTGCCCCCCGTCTATTCGTCTCTATTAAGGCTAAACCCGAAATCAAGCTTCCTGCTTGTTAGATCTGATGCTGGTATAATATTTCCCTGGTCTAATCATGTCCAGCTTGATTTTAGGCCAGCCCCTAAAAATAGGTTTCTCACTCATGAGTGGTCTATGTAACAGCAAATCCCCTTCTTTGTAGAGCTGATGGAGAGAAAGCCACAGAAAACCTTATTTGCCCACCACCCATTTCCTCTGCTGCCATTGTTGAGGGAGGGAGGGAGGGCGGACAAGTCTGGGAACAATGCATTGTCATTGCCTACCATAATACTTTAATACAATAACAAACCATCACAGCATTAGTGAAGCTGATACGTCTTTTCCCCCGACCTTGTAAGGTTCATTGCAAAACAGCAGTGGGTGAAGGGGGAGACGAGAGGAGGGTTTGTGGTATTCCCATCAGAGTCTAGTCGAGTCTTAGGCTAGCACCCCAGTCCTGCACTGCTTACAGTTGTGTGGGGGGTGATATTTAAAGTGGGGAAAGCATAGTGTTAGTATGCACATTAGCCAAAGTGCTGGAAGATTGGTACTGTAAGTGATAATTAAAGTGCTTTAAGATGCATGTGTGATGTATCTGCACTTTGTTCTAAGGTAATTTATGTGTAATGAGCTGTGCTGAGACTTCAGAACTCAGCATTGTGCATAAATTACCTTAGAACAAAGTTTCTCTTTGGCGATCACTCGTAGCTGAGTAAGATTGTCTTCCATAAACACGATTTTAACAATGGGTCCGTAAGTGACTGTGGAGGCCAATTCTGGATCCACACATCCTTCCACAGTGGAGACATTGGTTTCCAGACGGTGTGGATTTGCCAAGCGTGCCTTCCCCTTAGCACGTTTCTCCCTTGCATCCTGAGATCGAGTTTCTTCAAAGCCCATGACACCTTCGGTAAAGGCTGTTCTCCAACTGGAGCGCTCGCAGGCCAGGGTTTCCCAGTTGTCAAAGTTTAACCTACATTAGACTCGAATATCTGCCAAACCAATGAATACTGGCTGGGATCAGCCGAGCTGGAATTACATAAGGATATTTGGAAGAAAGTAAATGACCCACATCGTTCAAGAAGCAAATTGAACACATACAAAGGGACTAGGCACTTTAGCATTTCTCAAGATGGATGTCTTTTCCAGCACACAAACCCATACACAGCCTGATGCCTGTACAAAGAAGGTTAAGTATCCTATGAGCCTCATATAAGTGGGTTGTGCATGAGAAATCTCATGCCTGGGATCGCCAACATGTAAAATGCAAAACCTTCATTTGAAGGATAACTAATTAAGAGATGAAGCTATTTGGGCTGGTGAAGCTACTTTGGGCTGCCATGTTGCCATACATTAATGCTAGCCTAGTTTTCACCATGCCTAGGCATCCATTGCAGTGTGAATGACTCAATTACAGTACATGGGTTCAGCTGACTGACTGATTTATTGATTTTCACCCTGCATTCCTCAAAGGACTTCGAAATAATTTACACATGGTCCTCAAGCAGTCTCCTGCCCAGCCAGTTATACAGGAAACATATTAAAATCAAACAGGCTATAAGCAGCACATATTTTAAAATGCACAGGTACAAGTGTCATGCTGACAGAGATACCATCTGGTCCTCTGGTCAGGATGTTAAGTGCAGGCACAATCTGGCAAAAGTCTTATTTTCCTGTACAACTTGCAATAAAGCATTTGGTGCCTACATAACTGGAAGGGTAGCATTTCCCTACTTCATAAGCATATTAGGAAATACTCTGACACTTGTGATGCAGAATTTTTGGGCATCTCTAAGACAGCTGCAACAGTATCTCTCCTTGTTGTTTAGTCGTGTCCAACTCTTCGTGACCCCGTGGACCAGAGCACGCCAGGCACTCCTGTCTTCCACTGCCTCCCGCAGTTTGGTCAGACTCATGTTCGTAGCTTTGAGAACACTGTCCAATCATCTCGTCCTCTGTCGTCCCCCTCTCCTTGTGCCCTCCATCTTTCCCAACATCAGGGTCTTTTCCAGATAGTCTTCTCTTCTCATGAGGTGGCCAAAGAAGCAGGCGTCTTTTAATTTCGTGACTGCTGTCTCCATCTGCAGTTATCATGGAGCCCAAGAAAGTAAAATCTCTCCAGAAGTGTGCAATTGCACTTGTTTTTCTTATTTATGATGGAGAGCTTTATACCTGTTTCACGTATTCGCTGTTTCCTGAAAAATCTCAATTTGACAGGCGGAATATGGAAATCTGGTTTGCTCCCCCCTCTTCTCTCCCAAGACTTTCTGGAACCACATATTTCCATGCTGCATCAACTATATTGGCCAAGTGTGCTGAAGGAAATGACCAGCGAAGATACTCCTCCCATGACTTCCTAATTCTGCAGTTCTAAGCAAAGAAGCAGGTCTGTGGTGCTGCTAACAGAAGCAAAGTTGCTGCTGGCTCTCTGCTCCTCCCAAATTATGCCTATTAGTTGCAGATTTAACCTTTGGGGAGACAGGGCAAATTTTATTAAGCTGGTGCAGACTTTTCTCCTGATCATAGGCACTGGGGTTTTGCTGAGTCAGGCATCTGTCGCACCTCACCTTTTTGAAGGCATCACTGAGATGCACAAACTACACGCTGGTGCTTAGCATGATCCTTCATTTCAAGCAAATCATTCAGTTTCAGTTCCTCTCCATTTCTCCTATCTCTCACCTTAACTCTGTTTCAAAAGCATTTTTTTTAAGTCCCCCTGAAAATTCAGCAGCATTTTAGTGCAAATTTCTCCCAACAAACACATTTTCTATGCCTTCTTGCTTAATATGCACAATTTTGCAAAGTGGCTTCCCCAAATATGAAGCATTTTAGTATATTCTGTCCGTGAATACATGTGTTCCTTGGCTGGAGAAGTTCAAAGGATGGCTATGTTTTGGTTCGCGCAGTGTTTCAGATCAGAAAGTGAAAATTAGGTAGGTCACCTGTAAATGTGGACAGAATCAATTCCCCCCCCTCCCTACGGTAGTTCCAACTTTGTGGGCAGGGCACTTAGTGGCAAGATCATATGCTTTGCATACAGAAGATTCTAGTTTCACTCTCTGGCATCTCCAGGGCCTCTCTGCAGAGGCTTTGCCGGTCAAAGACAAGAGCAGAGTGAAAGGGGGAGAACGCGAACACCCTCTCTTCCTGCATTATAGTTTGCAGGCAACTCTTGGAACAAACAGCAGCGCTTATTTGCAGCACCCAGAAAACTCGTTCTACTTAAGATCCCCAGGATAATTTTCTTGGTGTGTTATTTTGTTTTCAAAGGCTAATCCCGATGCCTTTCTACTGAAATTTTGTTCAGCAAACATCCACAATCCTAGTGAATTATGGTGTGGCTGAGCAGTGCCCAATTTAAAGCCAGGACAAGGCAACTAGGCCAACATTCATTTGCAAGTGGCCACACTGGAAGCTGAGCAGGCACCAATTTCCCTTATAAAAGCCCCTTTGAGATGGAGCCTTGATGAGTTCCAGATGCCATTCACCAGCCCTCCCCCTCAGTTCCATTGTTTTGGAGCCAGCTGTACTGAGCAGTCCAAGACTGTCCAGTCCTTAACTCATTGGTTGACCAAGCAAAAGAGCATCCAGCTGTGTTTTTAAATGCAATTCACAGGCACAGATTCTTCATAAGGATGACTGTGGAGAATTTTGGCCTGGAAATATGTGGGCTGGGGAAGGGGAATGATTCGTTTTTTTTCTTGATTGTCCTTCCGAGAAACTCATTAAAACAGGTAGTTACAAAATAATGATTATGTGGAATTTTCATCCAAGAAAATCATACAATACAGATAGCGGTGGTTGGTAAACGTTTTGACTTGGTAAGGCTGCAATTTTTAACCTTGCTGTTTTCATCACAGTAAGATGTGTACGTCATTTATTTAGGAAAGTGTGCCATTACAGATGTGCAGTGTGCCACTGTCTCCTCTCTAAGAAAAAAAATCACCATCAATTATTTGCTGCACATCTATGGACAGAGAAAGAGCTTCCATGTAAGAGGGCCCAAGTATGATTTTCAGACAAGATTGACTCCATCTTGCTTATTTAGAAATGAAGCCACATCACATTACTGTACACATTTCCAGGGCTAGCCCACCCATGAGGCAAGATGGGGCAATTGCCTCGGGTAGCAGGGTCCACTGGGGCAGCAGATCTCGATATTGATCTTTCTCTTCCCCCCCCCCCCACCAAGTGGGTCCTGAAGCAGATCTTCTTTGGCCCCTTCTTCCCTGAAAGAGAGGAGGAAGGGGTGGGGTCATTTTGGGGTCCGCCTCAGGTACCAAAATGTCTTGGGTAGGCCCTACACGTTACTATCACATGGCATGAGCTACATGCACCCTCTTGCCACCCTCTAGACTTCCTGCAGTGCTGTTGGGGCAGGAATGTTGTTATATGCCCAAACTCTCTTGCCCCAGTGAGCAACCTGGCCTCTGCACCAGCTAAAGTTTCCAAACCATCTTCAGAGGCAGCCCCATGCATAACACAATGCAGTAATCAAACCTAGAGGTTACCAGAACATAGATGACAGAAGTTATCTCTGTCCAGATAGGGGCGCAGCAGGGCTATCAACCAAAGCTGATGGAAGGCACACTGTGCCACTGAGGCCACCTGAGCTTCAAGTGACAACTGTGGATCCAGAAGTACCCGCAAGTTACATACCTGTTCCTTGAGAGGGAGTGTAACCCCATCAAGAGCAGGCAATCTCCCATCCATCTGGCCTAGGGACCCACCCACTAACAGTGCCCCACTGTTTCAATCTGGATTGAGCTTCGGTTTGTTAGGTCTCATCTAGCCTTTAAACAAGGCAAGGCAATGGATCCATCATATCCACTGCCACACCTGCAGGTGTAAAGAATTAGAGCTGGGTGTCATTGGGCATGTTGCTGACAATATACTGCAAAACTCCGGATGACCCCACTCAGCAGTTTCATGTAGAAGTTAAACAACAAAGGAGATAAAATTGAACCCGGGGGACCCAACATGGAAGCCTCCACAGGGCTGAAGAGCACTCCCCAAGCATCACCCTCTGGAAATGTCCATCCAAGTAGGACAGGAAGCACAGCAAAGTGGGGCCACCCACCTCTAACTTGGACAGCTGTTCCAAGAGGATACCATGGCTGATGGTACTGAAAGCCACTGAGAGATCAATGAAAATTAACAGGCTCCATTTCCCCTGCCTCTCTCCTGAAAGAGGTCATCACACATGCTTTCTAGGCATGAGGCAAGCGCAAGTCTGGATGAGCCTTTACTTGAGCTCTCCAGCAAATGACTTGTGTTCTGCTTAAAGGCATCTTCTTCTCTGGAATACAGTGGCAGTGCCTGCACTTGTCTTCCTGCAGACTCTGATCTGAAATCTATGGACTAGTCCTGTTCGGACGGAAGAATTCTATTTTGGGGCTCCCGCATAACCAAATATATTATTGGATAACAATTCATATATGTCAGTAAAGGTAAAGGTAAAGGGACCCCTGACCATTAGGTCCAGTCGTGACCGACTCTGGGGTTGCGCACTCATCTCGCATTATTGCCTGAGGGAGCCGGCGTATAGCTTCCAGGTCATGTGGCCAGCATGACAAAGCCGCTTCTGGCGAACCAGAGCAGCACATGGAAACGCTGTTTACCTTCCCGCTGTAGCGGTTCCTATTTATCTACTTGCATTTTGACGTGCTTTCGAACTGCTAGGTTGGCAGGAGCTGGGACCAAGCAACGGGAGCTCACCCCGTCACAGGGATTCGAACCACTGACCTTCTGATCAGCAAGCCCTAGGCTCAGTGGTTTAACCACAGCGCCACCTGGGTGCCTTATATGTCAGTAGGGTACTCAAATAATTTTATACCATCAAGTTGAAAGCTGTTGTTGTTGTTGGTAATAATTTAAACCTCAATTTAAGCTTGGGGCAACTGCTCTAGGAAACAGTGCAAGATGAACCGATGCCTAGCTTCTCTGCTCTGTAATATATTAAATTGCAACAACTTCCAGCTACTGAAACATGGTCTTCGTGACCCTATGGGTAAAGGTTAGTCATCCTAGCTTGCCATTCTAAATAAGACTTTAACTCCTTTTGTACAGGTGGAAGGGCAGGCATGCTGCTGGAAATCCAGTTCTCTTTGCAGATTTGATCAGTGCAATATCTATACAGTTATACCTTAGTTTTCAAATGGGAGTCGAATGTTTTGGCTCCCTAAAGATCAAAAACCGGAGGTGATTGTTCTGGTTTTCAAACATTCTTTGGAATCCAAACGTCTGGTGCGACTTCTGCGGCTTCCTGCAGCCAATTAGAAGCTGCGCCTTGGTTCCTGAACGTTTTGGAAGTCAAACGGATTTCCAGAATGGATTCCATTTGACTTCCAAGGTACCACTGTACTAATAATTTTACTGCCAACATCTTCTAGTCTAGAATTAACAAATCTAACTGCTAACAGCAATTACAAAGAGAGGCTCGTTTCAGATATGTGGTAAAATAAAGTGAACATATCACATCATTTATTTGGAATGGCTACATTAATGGAAAGAGCAACATTAAGACAGCTATTTGCTTAAAAAGCATTCATCAAAATAAATACAAAATATTGATACTACAAATAATTTAAACTATATCTTTCCTCCCCGTCAGGTGGTGTAGGATAGTCTTTGCATCTTATAAATATAAAACAAAATAGCAGTTTGCAAAGTGGGCCTCCTCTTCAGTTGGCCAGGCTTTGTGTTTGTCAAAAGTTTCTTTGGTTTGCAAAAGCCTTTCAGCAAAGATTTGGCTCTCCTGCTCAGATCTGAAGAGATCTAGTGGTCGCTGGCATCCTTCTTTGCTTTCCTTCATTGGTACCTTACTCCGGTGCACTTGAATCACAGTCAAAGACACTTGATCCTGTTGTCATCCAGAATAATATTCTATAGATGGGGAGGGAGAGAAAGGTAAGAGGAAGTCAGCAAAATGAAGAAGACCAAGTAGAAATCTCAAATTGGTTTTTAAAAGATTTGCCCAAATAAAAAATAATAGGAGCCTTGTGGCATCTAAAAGCAGGGGTGGCCAACTTACAGGCTATGTAAGAGGTCATCTGTGGTCTCCATAACCACACTATATATTTTTTGAAATTATATTGCTGGGTTTTTTGTTTTTTAAATGATTCTTTCTATAGGTCCTCTGTTGTAATATCATGATGACAAAAAGTCCCTACAACTTTTTTTCATATTTATAATAAACAAATATTTTTGACTGACTATTCCCATGGATCCTGACGTGATTTTTGGCTGCAGCCATTTTGACCTATGGGCAACACTTTGGGAGTCAGTGTGGTCCTTGGCCTCAAAGTGTCTAGTCACCCTTGCCTGAAGTTGATTTACAGCAAGGGTTTTTATGGACCAAAATTTGCAAATGCTTTTGCCATGATAAACCTATTAATTTTTAAAGCGTCACAAGACTATTTTTGCTGCAGCAGACTAAAATGACTACTCCTCTGGTAAATGCCTGGATAAAGATTTCTACAAAATGAAGCAGCAAGCTAATGCTGCATTTCTTAAGTTTCAGTGTAGGTTGCAGACCAGTCTTTCTTCCAAGTAATTAGTGGGATTAGGGTGAGAGGAGAACAATTGCTGTTGAATGTTTTAGGCAGAGTCCTCCAATCTGCAAAAACTAGAGTCAATGGAAATAGAAGCAGCACACTGAAAAAAAAATCCCCTCTTTTCAAATAGCATAGCAGGCAGCATTCAAAGTTGTCCAAAGGCACATTCACAATAAATCCCTGAGTCGACATTAGAGCACTAGGCAGTGGCTCTGAAACATTTACTACCACAGACCACATGAAACTGGCTGAGGGTGTTGGCAGACCACTTAATGATTTTTCTGCCTGTCATAGGAATTGTAAGTTGCTGTGTGCTAGATGCTATATGATACTTAAATGCATTTTTATTGCTTCTTTTATTTCTTATATTGTACTGTATTGCATATACAATGTTGAATATAAGAAATAAAAGAAGCATCAAAAGTAAATTTAAAAATTAGTACATTTAAAGTGATCAGTGTGCTGGCTCCTGCCTTCCGCCACACTCCCTGTGGACCACCTGAATGAAGCTCATGGACCACGGTTCGGGGACAGAGCATCTCAGCAATGCAATCCTAAACATATCTACGAAGTCACTAACAGTTCAGTTTTGTAGGAATTGTGATCAGGACTGCAAAAAAACTTGCTCTGGCATAATACGGTAAGCACTAAGAGCTTACAAGGCCATCAACCTTCAAATCTCATACTTTGAAGTATCCTTGCTGAAGCCCAACATGTTTTGCAGCTTCAAGAGCAACTGAGCACCCCTCCCAATACACCTCCATTATATGTAGTTTAATTACATTTTTACATGAAAGATTTCTGGTCAGTCAGAAGAGAAGCACACACTACATAGTCTGTGTGGGCCAGCCCTATGTGGCACCAATAGGGTGCATAGAATTTTGTGCAGAAAAGACCCTTTGAGTACATACATGCCACTTTCCAAGAATAATGGTTTCCCTGGAGAACATGGACTTTGGCCCGAAACACACATTCAAGACTTCTTGCTCACTTTTTTCCTGCCAAAAATTGCTCTCCCTGCAAAGCCAGTCCTCCCCCACCTCCAGCCTCCCCTTTTGGTTTGCAAAACAAAACACATGGATATAGAACAGACATCCCCAAACTTCGGCCCTCCAGATGTTTTGGACTACAATTCTCATCTTCCCCGACCACTGGTCCTCTTAGCTAGGGATCAAGGGAGTTGTAGACCAAAACATCTGGAGGGCCGCAGTTTGGGGATGCCTGATATAGAAGAATCATGGACCACCACATGTTCTGCCATTGTTCTGCCCTTAAAAGTCCAAGGGGTGGCTGCTTGCAGGTAGCGTCCCCCTCGGCTCCAGCTGAGTTAGCGCAAACTTCAGCTTTGTCTGCATGTTGCACAAACACATTTTGTGCATTCCGATAGCAATGGTTCTAAAAGGAAGCTGCATTATACAGAATCACCCATCTCAGGGCTGTCAGCAGCTCCCTCTGTTTCCAGAGGGGTTTTTCTCCCACTCCTATCTGGAGATGCCGGGGAGTGAACTGTGCCCAAAGCAGATGCTCTACTCCGGAGTGACTGCACTTATCCACCTCCCAAGTGCACTGGGCACTTTGGCTGACGCTGGTCCGCCAACAAGCGGCAAGAGGGACTTGAGGGGAGGAAGAGAAGAAGCAGTTCAGCAAGGGGCGCCCTAAGGCCTGTTCCGACTTGGCGGCAGCTGGTTCTTTGTGTCTGCAGCCCGGGAAGCTAGAAGATTTCCCCAACCCTGCACCTCCGGGGGAGTTTGCGGAGTCGATTTCCAGTGGGGATTTCGATCCAGTTCCTTGTCCCTTCAAATCCCTTCCGTTGGGAAATCTCGCTCACCTCCGCCTTTGCTACTAATCTTATTCTAACTGCAGCCTACATATGCAAAAAGTACTCGATCGGGATCCAGCCTACTTTGGTGCACAAAACGAAGAAGCCACCAGCTCACAATTGGCGATGGCCCTTTCCACCCTTGGCGAGCCCCCAGCCTCCCCCTCCATCCCGAGGCGCATCTCCTGCTCCCTCCTTCACCTTTGGTCTCTCGCTCGGGGGCGCGCCGGGATCAGGGCGCGCGCGCGAGGCGCCTGTCCCGAGTGGCGGCGGCCGCGTGCTCGGCGGCCTCCTGGCGGCTCTTGAAGTCCTCGATGGCGCGCTTGTTCTGGAAGTCGATGAGCGCCATGGTGATGGAGGCGTTCCAGCAGCTCTCGCCCGGGCACCGAAAGTCGATCTCCTTGCGGTCCGTCGTGACGATGGTGAAGTACACGTACTTGCCCGTCCGCTCCACGCAGTCCACTTTCTGGATGGAGCCGAAGCGCAGCTCCTTCCCGCCGCCGCCTCGGGCCTTGCCGGCCTCGGGCGAGAAGAGGCTCAGGCTGTCCTTGCTCAGCACCACCGCCTTCTTCTTCCACAGCTGGAAGAGGCTGTCGCTGCGCTTCTCCAGCTCGCCCTCGCGGATCACGTCCGACGGCGACGCGGCTGCCGGGCCCTTCATGCTGCCGCTGCTGCCCGCGCTCGTTAACAGAGCCGCCGCACCGAGATCGCCTCGAGGGACCAGCGCCAAGCCCACGCTCGCCCGCCTGCCTTTCTTGCCCTCCTTTCGACGGGGACGCTGGCCTCTCCCGCCGGCTCTGCGATGCTGCTGGGATTCGCTATGCGCTTTGGGGGCGAAGAGGACCATTTATGGCTTTGGAGAGACGTCCCGGGCCCCGCCCTGCGAGCCCCGCCTCCGCCTGCCGGCTCCGTCGCCCCGCCCACGCCAGATGCCTCCCCGCCCCCGCGTTCTCCCTCTCAATTCCCCACGGTCTAACCCTGTTCAACTCTCCACTGACAATCTTCTTTTAGCCATCATCACCACTGCAAGTGTTGCCCTGCAATGGTAATTGCAGAAGTGGGGTGCAGAACCTGAGAATGACTTTCCCATCCCCACCCTCTTCCCAGCTAGGAGTGCTGGTATTTCACTGCATTCTCGATTATTATTGCACGCTCTATGGCTGGTAGCTGAACATGTGACCTGATGACACTGAAAAACATTGCATATACAGTATTTGTGATGACCATTCAGAGACACAAACCCTCACTTCAGCCCCTTTCAGGTGCATCCAGAGCTTGGCAGGCTTTGTTAGGTCCAGTAGATCCTATGCTGGTACCACTGAAGGTGCATAGGCTTGTGGACTGAGAGTCCTGCTTTTGGGAGAGAGGTAGACCCTGTCTCAGCCTTCATGAATTCATGGAGTGCTGGATCTTGTCTGCAAAGGGCTTTGATGTTGTAGCTAACACATACGGAACATGCATGTCTGAACCAGCCCCAAAGGGATGCTTCACAGATGACATCTTAAGGGGTAAACCTTAAACGTTTTGTGAGTTATATGCAAAAAAGTGAGTGCAGCAAAGCTGTGTTTGCAAAAGTGTATTATACACTTGCTAAGTGTACTCAAAAAAGCACTGGAATGAAGCATGGCTCCATAAACTGCAAAAAAGAAAAAGGGGGGGGGGAAGGAAAAAGGAAAATGAGACGGGTCTGTGGCAGACAAAACTAGAAAAGCAAAACAGAGAAATCCAACTGAAAATGTACAAAAAGGAATCTGTAATTGAAATAGCCCACAAATAATGGGAAAAATTATTGGCACTATATTGCTGCAGATCGATACCATGCACAATAAAACATAACATAAACACATCAACCAATACACAGAATAAATATGAATGGACAAGGTGATTTTACAGACACAAGTGCTGGACTTGTGGGTATACATGTAAACAGAGCTCTTCCCACTAATTCCAAATGAGCTTAAGAGCAGCATAGCTGAATGTTAAAAACTGCAATTGCATGCCCACGTGTTTTGATAGGGATTAAGTGTCCCAGTCTCCTGAAGTCTTAATGTACACAGACAAAAAGTTGTCAATTCCATGCCTTGGAAATGACGATAGGGACAAAGAAAATGACGCAGAGTACTACAGCAAGGGGGAAGATTAACAGCCAGTTCTTTAGTCTGCCGTTTCTTCACCTTGTGTGGATATTTTATTTGGGATTGATTGTTCTCTGTGTTAAGAGAGTGAGCCACGAACCTGCAAGTCCCTGGTTTGAATTCTGACTTTTACTGACTTTTTATTTGCTGTTTTTCTGCAATCCTATCCATCAGCAGTGGGTTGGTTTCATCCCCCCCCCCCCAGAAATAAAGGCTCTGTGCACTATACATTTAAAGCACATTTCCTCCCCCACTCCCCATGAAACCTGTGAACCATAGTTTGTGAAGGGTTCTGGGAACTGTAGTTCTGTAAGTGGTAAAATACAATTCCCAGGATTATTTGAAGGGTGTGGGGGGCACTTTGAATGAATGTATGGTGTGTATGCAGACAACCTCGCAAGTGCACCAAATGGCTCTCTACGCCTTCAGCTCACCTTCCTTTATAATGCGACAGTCTCTCTCCCTTCTGTTCCCCTCCTTCATTTTTCCTGCCAACGTATTGCATTGCCCACCCCTTTCCCCCTCATAGCCTTTACTTCAAGGCTGACCCAAGGCAATCTGCGGCCTGAGGCAAAGAACAAGATGGCATCCTCCACTTTCCCTTTCCATATTCAGAAACTGCCTAGAATGGCAGTTAATGCTTCTTACTTCAATACTGGCAAACAGCCACAAGGCTGCTTTCCCCCACCCCCAGCATTGACGCCTGAGGCAGCCACCTCACTTTGCCTAATGGCAGGCCAGGCCTTGATCTCCTTGCCTCTGTTCTCTTCAGACATGTCTTCCCGTTCCTTCTTTGGCTCACTTGTACCTCGCAGGATGACTCGCCTCAGGAATGCAGCTGTTGCCTAGCCCACTACCTATGAGTCAGCGGCAGCCTTGGAATTCTCTCTGCAGGTTTCATTCAGCTGTTGGGCTGGGCCCGGATAGTGGGAGAAGAAGAGGTAGGCCTTTTGAATGCAAATGCCACGGAAAGCCATTCTTTTCATGCAGGAAACGTGGAAGATGACTTCACTTTTGGATTCGGTAAGATTATCTGATCAACTTAGTCATGCTTTTCCATGCTTTTAGAGGAGGACTTGGTCACCCCGATGTTCGCCCGTTTGGGTTGGCTCCCTCACTGATGTGTTCTTTTCCAAAAAAAGCTGCTTCATAGGTTCATAGAGGTAATACATGTCACTTGTTTCAACGAGCCTCACCAATCCCAGGAGGAGATTGGTGTGGTAGCATGTAAGCATTCAGAAAGAGGTTTTGGGTGCCTATTTCAATGCACAAATGGGTTGATACGGAGAATGTATTTCATACGTTCATTGATTAATTTGAAACATACATATCCTTCTATTCTTCAGAATGGTGCCAAATATAGGCGCTGAGCTTGGTGTAGTTGTTGTACTTGGTAGACAGGGGTTCAAATCCCCTCTTAGCCATGCATCTCACTGGGGTGACCTTGAGCCAGGCACCGTCTCTCAGCCGAACGTACCTCACAGGGTTGTTGTGAGGATAACATGGAGCAGAGAGAAAACCATGTACGCCACCTTGAGTGCCTGAGGTGGGAGCTAAATGCCACAACATCAGTAATAATATGTTAGTGCTTTGGAACTATTTCTGTATTTGGACTATGTCTGTCCAAAGTTGTGTTCCCACCCTTTCCTGCTTTTGTGAGCTAGGAAGGTTACCAACAGCAGCCTTGGCATCAAACCAGTTAAAAACTCAGCTACTTTCGGTACTGGAATTACAAGAGCACAGCAGTATCACTTGCAGCCACTACTTTAGCTGACAGGGCTGCGATAGCAGGAGGCTGAGGAGTCATAAAATGGGAGAAGGGAAGGGTTCCCTTCCTCTGAAAGGAGAATCTGACAGCTCCAGGCATAGGAAAGGAGCAAGAAAGGCAGCAGGAACAATGCCAAGAGTGAGAGCATTCAGAAGTGAGATGAAACAAATGAAACAAATTGAGAGCTGCAGGAATGCACGTCTGCACATGCCCTGCCGTAGCTTGGAGGGTTAAATTATTAGATGTGTTTGTTCTAGGTGAGACACCCACTTGCTATTTCATTTGTGCATTCAAGAGTTTGGTTTCCAAACTTTTCACCTCATTGGTACTTTTTTTTTTATAGCTCCTGTCACTCATACGACCGTGTTTCTGGGGCTTTGAAAATAGCAAAATACCGTTTCAGTACTTTGGTTTTGGATTTTTATTGTAATGGTGACAGTATGTGTTTGTTTTGCACACTCATCCACCCAGATAGATATATGCGCACTGATTAAGATTAATTTATCTACCGACTGCTTAATATTGTTATGAGTCTTTTTGCAGGGGAAGTAGGCTGTATGCTGAGACCCTTCTAATTCTTGGATCCAGCATGGATTCAATTGCTGGAATAGCCAGGTGAGCCTGGTAATGGCCTGCTAAGTGCAGGTTGTTAAGAGAAGAAAGGGAGTGGCTCTGTTTCAGAGGGCAAGTGTGTAGGTTTCCCTCCCTGAACTTTCTGTTACCGGTAGTTAGAAAGACAAAAGACCAGAGTGGAGAGTAGGGTTGTGCGAGTCAGAAAATGAAAGAAAAGCTGCAGGCAGAGAGAGAGAGCCATGCTTGATTTCTGTTTGAATTCAAGGCTGCGGCTATGGGAGAAACAAGACCCACTTGTAGTGTTAATGTTGCAAACCCCTCCATCACAGGTTCAGGTTGTATATCTGTGTGAATAAACCATTTATCATAAAGACACCATAGTCTCCACTGTGCCCTGTGGAACGCCCTCCCATCAGATGTCAAAGAGAAAAACAGCTACCAGATTTTTAGAAGAAATCTGAAGGCAGCCCTGTTTAGGGAGGCTTTTAATCTTTAATCAATTATTTTATTCTTCTGTTGGACGCCGCCCAGAGTGGCTGGGGAAACCCGGCCAGATGGACGGGGTATAAATAATAAATTATTATAATTATTATTATTATTCCAAAAGGAGACACAAACACTGTGTTACTACCTATTGCTCTCAAATGTGTAACCTACACAACTGTGTGTATAATTTTGGAGTACCAAAATGCCAACAGTGATCCAATGCTGCAATACTATGCTTGTCAACTCAGAGGTCAATCCTATTGGGTTCAAGGAGGCTTATTTCCCAGGTAAGTGTGCATAGAATAGCCAGCCTAAATTCCCAAGTCTTTGTTGAACAGCTTGCCAGCGAAATTCAATTAAGTGAAATATGAAAAGCTACATAAAAATTAATGCGGCAACTAGGATGCATGGAAGTGAAAAGGGGCTTTGATTGAAGCAAAATGTCATGCCTACTTTGTAGCAATGAAGTAATATTGGAAAGTGTGCTTGCAACATTAAAGGTGAAGGGGCCCCTGACCATCAGGTCCAGTCGTGTCTGACTCTGGGGTTGCGGCGCTCATCTCGCTCTATAGGCCGAGGGAGCCAGCGTTTGTCCACAGACAGCTTCCGGGTCATGTGGCCAGCATGACAAAGCTGCTTCTGGCGAACCAGAGCAGCACACGGAAACGCTGTTTACCTTCCCGCTGGAGCGGTCCCTATTTATCTACTTGCACTTTGATGTGCTTTCGAACTGCTAGGTTGGCAGGAGCTGGGACCGAGCAACGGGAGCTCACCCCGTTGCAGGGATTCGAACCGCCGACCTTCTGATCAGCAAGCCCTAGACTCTGTGGTTTAACCCACAGCACCACCTGCAACAGTAGATATTGGGAAATAATTTCCATGACATCATTTTGATTCTTACTCTTACATTCGATGACTTGCATCTATTATAATACACCCCGTGTGGAGAGGCCTTTGGAGAGTTTTCAGAAACTCCAGCTGGTTCAGAATGCTGCAGCCAGTTATAGAAAGGATGTGATCCTCATGTTTCAACAACCCTATTGGCTACTAGTCTGTTTCTGAGCACCATTCAAAGTGTGGGATATGCCATACAAGACTTGGGACCCAGATTATCTAAAAGATTGCATTCTCCATATAAGTCTCCCTGGGTTTAAGGGTCCCACCAATGTCTATAGCTTAGTTTTTAATGCTTTTGTCCTTGTGTTTCACTACATTTTATTGTATTTCTGCTGTTGTTGTGAGCCACCTTGAACTTCATTTGGTAGAAAGGCAGGATGCAACATTTTTAAAAAATGCACACATAAATTGGAAGCCATTTCACAGTATCTTCTTATGGCACCAACATTTAAAGCTTTATAGGCAGACGAATGAGCTTCATAGTCTATGGGAAATCTGTCCTTAATGCATGTTAATGAATGGGTGGCAAAACCCTGCTATCATTTCCCAAGACCTTCTCCAGTTCAAATTATTTGTATTCATGTGTATTTGTATTCATGATTTGTATTCATGTATCCAAAGCAGAATACCACATGGACTATCAACAGTGTGTGTTTGTAAACGGAATACCTCCAGGATGAGTCCTTGGATATTTTATACATGGGAAAAGTTGCATTTTTGCAAGACTTAAACAAAGGAAATGGTGGTGTTTATTTGCCTGGACTGTGAGAACTTTGCTCCGCCTGAAGCCATCAACATTAAATAACCCAATCAGCCAGTATACTAATATTTATCTGATATGCATACTTTCCCCAAAGCAACCTTTAAGTCTTTCTCAATTACTGTTACATAACACTGCACTGTACAAAACTTTTAGTGAGAGGAAACTTGCCATTTCCCATAAAAAGGGATCATCTGCATGCTACGTATTCATGAGTTTGTTAATTGTGAAAATGAACATAGAGCTTCTTTCACAGGGCGTCCACTCAGAATCTCCAAAGACGAAAGAAAAGCCCTCATTACGTATTAAGTTTATTACTGGATTATGTCTTTATGTCAAGGGCAGCTTCAAACATAATGCATTTTGCACACACAAAGATTTCACAGCTGAAATAGATGCGTCTGCAGTGTATCGGATGTTGATATCAACACAGACCAGTACCAATGGTTATTCAGCCTCTTTCATACACACAACCGTTCCAAATTCCAGGGATATATATGGTTGTTCACATCTTGAGACGTGACACAGAACCAGCCAACAAATATGTCTAGGGATCTTTGCTTTAAAATGCATGACCAGGACGTGTCGATATTTGTCTTAACTTCCACTGGGGTTTGTTGTATGCTCACATAAACCATGAAGAGTTGTAGAGGTCTTTTATTC
Organism: Zootoca vivipara; assembly: GCF_963506605.1. Lineage (NCBI taxonomy): Eukaryota > Metazoa > Chordata > Lepidosauria > Squamata > Lacertidae > Zootoca > Zootoca vivipara. Next base: position 72,628,326 of record NC_083276.1, read on the forward strand.
AGCAACAGTTTTGAATTTTTGTCACACCTGAGAAGTGCATTTTAATAATTTCTGTGCCAAATTTTTCTCCCACCTTCCAGCCATGGACCAAGATGGCCCATCAAGGTGTCCAATTTGACTTGTGAAGCCATTTACCCCAAACAATGTCCACCCACCAATCAGCTGACACCACTGATGGGCAGGAGAACAGGGTTTAACCCTGCATTGGCTGTGCATCCTGTTCCCTATAGAGGGATTCCCAGAGGAATCTGCCCCACTCCTACTCACTCCACTAGAGTTGCTTTCCACTCACTTGAAGTAGAAGCATGTCCTGCTTTACACAGTGCTTTTAAGGCAGGCTCCCCGCTCCCATTTCAGCCTTTGCAAATCTCCACGCAGTCCCCTTTTTAAACATCCCAGATCGGGGGGCTTAAAAGGGGAGTGTGGTGAGGCTTGCAAAGCCCTAAAGGGGGAGTGGGGGTGGGAACGCTCACCCCGTTTGGCTCACATGTCCAATCCCAATAGGTTACTTACTACTGCTGTAAACATATTGATTGTCTAAAACTAGAGATGCCCAGGTCTCTGCACCATATTTTTATGCTAAATGGGGCCACCTGATAGCAGTGGCAGGAGGGCAGGTACTGGCTCCCTCCCCAGTATAATTCAAGTTCACACACCCTACCTTGCAACTCTCTCCTTCCAATTAAAGGGTGTGGCTTAATTTTTCCTACTGACCCTGTGCTGTAATTATAGACATCTCTGAACCAGTACAGCAGAAAAAAAATGTTCAGGAGGAAAAGTAAACGCCTAAGTTGTCCTCATACCCTGTTTCTCATATTTTAAGACATACCCATAAAATAAGCCATAGCAGGATTTTTAAGCATTCAAGGAATATAAGCCATACCCCGAAAATAAGACATAGTGATAGGCGTAGCAGCAATGCCGGCCACGGCAGGAGGAGGAGGAAAAAAATAAGACATCCCTTGAAAATAAGCCATAGTGTGTTTTTTTGAGGAAAAAATAAATATAAGACATGTCTTATAATATGAGAAACACGGTAGTAGGGGTATTCAAATGGCACCCCCCCCAAACAGGTGAACTGGGTGGTGGGATCGAGCCTACTCACTCTGTTTTTGATGCTGTGCATCCACCATGAACAGGAAGGAGCCCTATGAGCACGTCTATGCATGTGTGTAGGGTTCAAAGAACCCTGGTCAACTGGGGTTCCCTACTGCACATCTTAGGTATATATGGACCCTTCACCCTGATACACAACATGCAGCTCAATCAAGGGTAGGGCCAGTGGGATATGCAACAATGTGGGGTGGGAGGGATTTGCAGTCCTATGGTCCCCTCTACACACTGAAGGTACACATGAAGGAGGCTCCAGCGACTGACCACAGTAGCAAAGACCACAAGTGTCCAGAAGTCAAAATACCTCAAATTCATTGTATGCGCTGTGGGGAGGAAGGGGTCCCATTGCATTTGATGTGGTGCTTTGTAAACGAGTCTCTACTGAAACTAGCATGGTTCTTTGTGTTCCTTGTTACTGCTTTACTACCAGAGACTGGTGGTGCCTCAGTTGTGGAACACTCACTTCAAAGGCTGGAACTTATGGTCATGTTGTCAGAAGGCAAAGTCTTTTTTTAAAAAAATTTTCTGAGCTGTTTAGAGTCAACATTAATCCTGCTGATTGTTGCATGCTGCTTTTTATGTAGCTTTTAATATAATATGTTAACAGCTTTTTCTTTTCTTTTTGCAAACTATCCTGGGAATATGACTGAAGCTTGATATAAACTAATAAACCTGATATAAACTAATAAACTAATGTTTTAAAATATTTGACTGATTGACAAAATTTGTTTTGACCAGTCAAGTGTTGCTCGTTTGTCCATAATCAAAAAGCCCACCCTAATTTACATGTTCATATTTTGCATGCATGCAATGTACTTAGCATATTTAAGATTAAGCATATTTCAGATTGATTTAAATTATTTCAAATGGGTTAACCTTTATTAAGTTATTACCTTGACTTCTTTTGTAATAATTGATTATAAATGGAAATGAATAAATATATGGTGATACCTATGGAACTGTCATTCAGTTAATATTTTTCCTTCAATAATGTTTGAAATTCCAGCCTCTCTCTTTAATATATTGGAAACTCACATTTGTTATCCTGTAGGTAGACAGCCCTTAGGAGGAATACTGATTCTCCGCAATTACTCTAGCAACAAAGATAGTGCACCCCAAATTTTAAGAGGCTATAGCAAAGGTAGTAAAGTGTGGGTGGTTTTAATATAGGGTGGATAATTACATCAGACAGACACTATTAAAATTAATACATAATATTCAGCACTTATGTCGTGCCTTTCATTTGAAGTGTGTGAACTCCAAATGCTGTTTATAATCCTTAAAGCAGCCAGAATGCAGTCTAAGATTTTGGCCAAAAACCCTTGACAAATCACGATCACCACACTCCTGGCTCCAGCCAGACCTCAAAACATATTGCAAAGTGCACTGTTTTCTTTGTATAGAATGTAAGGCTTGCATTGAAAAGATGCCGCCCATTGCAAGCATGACCACTAATGGGACAAATTAGCCCGCCAATAAAGTCTCATTGCTTTCAGTTGGATGTACACTGGAATCCTATGCATTTTTAGTCAGAGGTCCCGTTGTAAGAAAACACTTCCAAACACGCCAGCCATCTTTTGGTTGGGAGTTGTCATGCAGGAAGGATTTTTGTTTTTTAAGAAAAAATAAGAAAGAAACCAGTGTCTTTTTCTAGATTGGAAGGAGATTGGCCTGCTCCGAGGAGCTTACATGCTCTGGGGAAAAGAACACTAAGCAGTGTCTTAAATGTGTAAACGTAGTCTGAGACCAAATCCTCAGAAACCTGTCCTCCTCACGTGAGTAATTAAACAAGAAAAGAAACAGATTGCTTTGGCTGGTGACTGGAGTGGGACACACAGGTCAGACCTGAAAAACACAAAAGCAGTTGGGAAGCTCAGCCACAGTAATTGCGGCCTGACCACTGACTACCTTTCTGGCTTCCCAACATCCATCACTTGACTAGTGTTGCTGCCAGCAGCAAGGGTGTGGGTGTGTGGCAATGTGGTGGCCGGGTTAATGAATGGAGTGACAGCTGAGCCCAGGGTTGCCCAAGTCTGGGAGAGCAGACAGCCTCGCCCATCATTTCCCACACTTAGTTTGGGCTTTGCCATTAGGGTGGAGAGAGAGCGAGAAAGAGAGTCACCCGTCTCCTCCTTAACTTCAACCCAGCTCAACCAGTAGGTTGTGTTCTTTGGGAAAGGAGAAGCCTCCAACCCATTCCAAAGTGCTTTTAAACTGGGTGTCCAATTTCAGAAGCCAGCATTCATTGAGGAGTTGGATTAAGGGCAAAGGAATGCAGACACCTTTAATTGCTAGGAGCTCTTCTCTCACGTGTTGTTGCTGCTGTCCTCTCTTGTCGGACCCATGTCAATTTGTCTTTATGAAGATGCAATTGTACAATTTCAGGATTTATTCTTTAATAAAAGATAAAGAAGAATCTATGTGTGCAACTTGGACCAGGGGCAGGGATGGTGAATTCCTTCAAATTCAGGGATGGGGAAGCTGTGGCCATCAAGATGTTCTTGGACTCCAGCTTCCACCAGTCCAAGCTGGAATGGCCAATGGTCAGCAATGTTGTGAGATATAGCCCAATAACACATGCAGGGCCACAGAGTGCCCATTCCTGCTCCAGTTTCTACTGTAAGAAGGACCATAGCTCAGTGGTAGGGCATCTGCTTTGCATGGAGAAGGTCCCAGTTTTAATCCTCAGCATCTCCAAGTAGGGCTGGGAGACATTCCTGCCAGCAACCCTGGAGAGCTGCTACCAGTCAGTGTAGAATCTAGGGCTGCCCAAACTTTTTTCAAAGAGAGCCAGATTTGATGAAGTGAACATGCATGAGGGCTGGCCAAAGTTGTTGAGTAGGGTGATGACCTTTTCAACAATGGGGAGTGTTCTTAGCAACATAAGGTATACAAATGTCACACCTGCACAAGGTAAAAGCCCCCTTTTGGGACCTCAAAACTCAGCCAGAAGACCCTGAGCTTCTTTTAGGATTGAAGTTGTTGAGCTTTTTTTTTTTTTACTCCAATTTTAATTTTACTCCAAAGCTTTTTTTAAAGCATTTTACCCCAGGACATATACTGCCACTGGAGCCGGGTTAAATTGGATTAGGCCCCCGAAACAGACTTTAGACATGGTATAGAGACAATACTGAACTAGACGGACCATTTGACTGCCTTGGTATAGGCAACTTGCCATATTCTCAATATATTCCCTAAGGTGCTTCCTGTGGATTAGAGTGTTCAGTGCTGCTTCTGTAGAAAGCGTGAAATACTTGACCCCCAAGGGAGCTGGCTAATGGGCCAAGACTTATGCTCCCACACTCTCCAGTTGCATACCAGCAACACTCTTTGGCCTTCTCATCTCAAGCATTACCACTGCCCCTACTCTCCCTGCTCTGAGCTGTGGGCAGAAGGTTCCCCTGCCCCCTCCGGAACTGATTCCATGTGGGCTCCTCCAGATACCCTGTTCATTGAGCATTCATTCTGAGTTGCTTGTAGAAAGTTTATTTGGAGGGCATACAATGCCTGGTCTTTACTCAACATTTATCCTGCTTTGGTCACAGGTCTATGAATGGTCACAGGTCCATAGGTCTATGAATATTTGCCCTGGTGTGCTTGCATGGTGGTTATGCAACTTTCTGTTACTTATTCATTTATCCTGCACTTTTCAGTATCTTTCCCTATCCTTTTCCAAAAAGCAATTAAACACACAAACACAATTTCTAGCATGTGCTTGAATCCCTCCTGCAAAATAGTGAGAGTCTGGAGAGGAGTCTCCCTGTACTGAACTATGCAAACTCATGCTCCTGTCTTCTTAGAAGTCTCTCTCTCTCTCTCTCTCTCTCTCTCTCTCTCTCTCTCTCTCTCTCTCTCTCTCTCTCACACACACACACACACACACACACACACACACAGTTTAGAAGAAGGGACATTTTAAACATTATGTCATATGAATCTAAGTAATCTTATGTAACTGATACTCTCTGCAATAATCAAACACGGCCTGCCTTATGTAACTTGTACTGCCAGCAGCACTCGTTTCACAATGACAAACTACTGCTCCCGTGCCCTCCTGTGAATACGAGGGCCCTGCCCCTTTCCATCGCTTCCCTTCTTGCGTGTGCAACCATGCTCTCCACCCTTGAAGGAGAAGCATGATGGAAAAAGCTCCCTTTTTAAAACCAGTCAGTTGCATCTCTTGATACTTGTATCCCCACAACGCCATTGGCTGAAGTGAATTCTGGAAACTCTCTTGCGCCTCAATGTTTATCTCCAGCTACATTGGTAAAGAAAAAATGCTTGATATGCATGATAACACTGTGACACCAGATGGCGCTGTGGAGTCCTATCTTTCACCAACAGGATTTCCCTTTATGAAGGTTACAACACGTTTAACTGAATCGCTTTTTTGATATGTCTAGATCCAGCCCAGATCTGCTGTTGCTGATTGTGCCAAGCTAATTACATTTCTACCCAACCTTTCCCTCCAACGAGTTCAAAGTGGCATACATGATTCTTCTCCTCCAACATTTTTATCCTCACAACGACCCTCTGAGGTAGGCTGAGAGGCAGTGACTGGCCCAAGATCACCCAGTGAGCTTCATGGCTGAGTAGGGATTTGAACCCTACTCTGCTTCATCCAAGTAAAGCATCTGGCTGGATGCAGAGGAGTGGGGCCAGCTGGGGAACCACCAGGGGAAGAAGGCTCAGAGCCAGGGGATTGGTGGTGGGATGACAATGAGTGGTCAGGGGGAGAAGAGGGAGCAGACTGAGAGGAGGTGTTGGAAGCTGAAGAGCTAACAGGGTTTAGTGAGCAGGAAGAGGCTGTGGCAGAGAGCAGCCCAGAATCAGAGGCGGAAGCGGAGGCTGGAGAGGGGGCAGCCAAGAGGCAGAGATGAGGCAGGCTGCTGAAGAAGCCAAGGCGTCTCCACCTCCTGCTGAAACCAGCTCCCCTCTCTCCATCTCTCCCAGAACATGCAGAGAAATGAAGAGGGCAGAGCAATGAGAGACAAGACGGCGGAGCCTTTGGCTGCTGCGGAAGGAACCAGGGGAGGATGAGACTTAGAGAGTGGTGGGAAGGTGGGGACCTTCAATCTTCACAGCTGCTTCATTGGGGCAAGACCTACTGGGAAAGGTTGCTGTGACCACTAGGACTGAGCTGTTTTGTTTCTTTGACTAAAGAGTTAATTTCACTGACACCGGGTCCTTTATTGTTTTATTGCTGCCCTCCACCTGACTCCTGGTCCAGACACTCATGCACATTTAAATACGGCTTCTTCAACGTGGAGCTAACACCAGCTGTTCTCAGGCTGACAGACACCTGGACAATGGGATTACCAATTGGCCAGAGGAAAAAAAGGAAAGGAAAACACAGCCAAGCTTCCTGTGCCCTTAAAATCAGCCTGATGTACAAGAATTAAAAGGTGAAGATTTCACAGTGCGACCATCTGTGCATAGTTGTAATTCAATTGGCTCTTCAAAGGGAGGCCAGCTGAAAAGCTGGCAACTGCATGCAATAAGCCTGCCAGGAAAGGGCCTTGTCTCTTTTGGCAGGCTTTTCCCGAGAAAATTAAGGATTTTGTTCATAGCTGTGATGGTCTGGACTTGAACATTGCCAAGGATTTGGCACCCTAATGACATGGGAAATGCTGATGGGGGTGGCATGGAATTGTATGACTAACCAGTCTCAGGGAGAGTATTGCAGCAAACTACTGTACAAATTATGTGATTCATTAAGCATACTCTGTTGCGGGTGTGGTATGTCTCCATGGCAACACAATAGTATTCCTTTCTGGGCTTCCCTGTACTCCACCCAAGTCTTCATGCTTTCCCTCTGTGAGTGGGACATGCATAGGGTTGTACAGAGGACTCTGTGTGAGAAAAAGAATGGGAAGATCAGCACTCGTCTTGTCTTAGCATGGTCCTGAGGGGGAACTTCACTGGTGCAATGTTGGTTCTCTCCCTACCACACTGAGTTGTTATACCTCAGCACTGTTTTAGCAGCAATGGAACTGCTTTCTGCTGCCGCCGCCGCAGAAGTTAGGTCACAATGCAGAAATCAGCATTGTATCCATAGACTCATGAAGATAGAAGGGATCTAGTCCAGGTGCAGGGCACCGTTGGCCCTCCTGATGTTGCCCCAGGAAGCATGGATGATAGCCAGGGATGATAAGAGTTGTAATTCAGAAACATCTTGGGGTTGGAGCAATGTCCCCCCACAGCTGAACTAGTCTAAAAGAGAAATAAAAAAATTCCTTCAGTAGCACCTTAAAGACCAACTAAGTTTTTATTTTGGTATGAGCTTTCGTGTGCATGCACACTTCCTCAGATACACTTGAAACAGAAGAGTCAGACCCTTACAGAGGGTGGTGGTGGTGGGGTGGGAATGGGTGTTGAGCTGATGGGCTGATGGGAGTGGTAAACCTCTGTATACCCACCACCCTCTGTATATACATAAGGGTCTGACTCCTCTGTTTCAAGTGTATCTGAAGAAGTGTGCATGCACACGAAAGCTCATACCAAAATAAAAACTTAGTTGGTCTTTAAGGTGCTACTTTAAGGTGCTACTGAAGGAATTTTTTTATTTTGCTTCGACTCAGACCAACACGGCTACCTACCTGTAACTAGTCTAAAAGAGGTAAAGACAACATATTTGTATCTTCTCCTAAAAGCCAGTCAAGGAACACAGCAATAAAGAACTTTGCCATGTAGGGGTTCTTCTTCTTCTTCTTCTTCTTCTTCTTCTTCTTCTTCTTCTTCTTCTTCTTCTTCTTCTTCTTCTTCTTCTTCTTCTTCTTCTTCTTCTTCTTCTTCTTCTTCTTCTTCTTCTTCTTCTTCTTCTTCTTCTTCTTCTTCGCTTGCAATGTTACCAGTGTGTTGCAGAAAAAACAACAAAGTGTCTTATGACACTGTAAAGATGCTACAAGACTCTTTTCCTTATGTTTTTCAGGATCCACGGTTCTCTCTGTAACAATAGCTAAAGACTGGAGGAGAATACAGTGGAACCTCGGTTTATGAACACCTCGGTTTATGAATTTTCGGTTTATGAACACCGCAGACCCATCCGGAACGGATTAATCCACTTTCCATTACTTTCAATGGGAAAGTTCGCTTCAGTTTATGAACGGTTACTCTGCGGACCGTCTGGAACGGATTAATCCACTTTCCATTACTTTCAATGGGAAAGTTCGCTTCAGTTTATGAACGCTTCAGTTTATGAACAGACTTCCGGAACCAATTGTGTTCATAAACCGAGGTACCACTGTATCTCCATCACAAGATGCAATGGCTAGCAATTTGGATGTGAAACCCATATTTAAATCTCCATTTAGCCCTGAAACTCACTCAATGTTCTTTGGCAAGCTGCCATCTTTCAGACAAACCCAATTTAGAGGGTAGTTCTGGTGACCCACCGGGTGGCCAGGGCTCCTCAGAGGGAGGCCACGCTCACATTTTTTCCCAGGATGGACATCTGACTTATTCTACCAAACAGCACTTGACTTCCACCTCCCCTGATCATGTCCCTGCTGAAGGGAGAAATGCTCTTGGCTCAGCTGCTCCTGTTCCAAGCAGGAACGAGTTGCGAGGAGTTGCATCCCCACAGCCTAAGAGGTTGTGATTAGGGCCATCTTACGCCTATCTTAAGCGTGGTTCAAATATCCCTCTGGCACCCCCCCCCCGTTTCCCAGAGTTGCTGACCCTTTTATAGCGCTGCTGGCAGCTTTGTGGGGCTGGAGGAGGTGGGCAGCGGCTGGAGGCTGGCTCCTCTGGCGGGGAAGAGGCGGAGGCTCCGGGCGCAGCGCTGCTTTAGCGCGGCGGGCAAAGGCGCCGTGCCCAGCCTCCTACTCTTCCCTGGTGCCCTCCAGAACTCGGCACAAACTTGGCGCCTTGGTGCCCCGCGCCACTTGCCTCTATGGGCAAGACACCCCTGGTTGTGATTTCTTTTTTCTTCCGTTCAACACTTGGAGATCTCGCATGGGCTCCCATTCATCTTAAAGCTCTTTCTAATCTCTGAATCAACTTTCATTCTCTTCCTTCCGAGCTTCCCTGCACTTGGGTAAATCAGTTGGTGTAAAGCCAGACAGGGACTTTGAGCACTTCCAAGTCTTTGCCCATCATTGAGCCTGAATTGTTGAGGCACCTGCCGTGGGCAATAGAATAGGTAGCTGAGATTAAAGTACAATTGAAGCAGAGGAAACAATGACTCACAAGAGATAAGGCTAGCATACTGGCTTCTTATCTGATTGACTGCAGGTAGATAAGGTGGGAAGTCCCTTCGGCATTCCAAGCCAATTTGCTCAGTCTGACATCACCCGCTTCTTTTAAATGCCTACCTTCCCTCTCAGCCATTTTAATTCTCAGCCTTGGTGACTGAATGGAGCTCGGCAGCCCCCCCCCTTCCCTCCCTCGAATATCTAATCATACTGCAAATTGATTCATAAAAGGACTTTGGAGTTAAATAAACTGCCAGTGGGTAGAACTGATCTGCGGCCACATGAAGGCGATTTGGGCGTTGACAGATGATAGCTCTCTTGAAGTAGGGAAACCACATCCAGGAAGGGCAAGCCTGGCCATTCAAAGGAACTTATCTTAACTTTCCAAAGGTCTCAGAGTGTACTCAGGCGGCACACTAAAGCCTGTTGTGTGCACAGGCATAGCGCCACACCTGTGCAAGGACCATCTGCTGGCAAGTCTTGCCTTTCACCTGTTCTGCCCGTTTCATTTCAGTGATTTATTGGTGGCTTTACATCACCAATGTAAAGCAGTAACTTTTTTTTTAATTAAAAAAACCCACCATCTGGTGACTCTATGCACATGTAATCATCTGTAATCTCTGGTACTGAACCTATGGCTACCCCCCTTCTACACTGTCAGAGGTTGTTACGGCTACTCTTGAGTAACGACTTTCCACATACTTGTCTTTAAAAGAGTCTTTATTGGTGCACGTTATTTACAGTGTGGTGAGCTGTCGGTTTCATGTCCGCTTACTCCGTCTCAGAATCCGGCACTGCCACTTTTCACGACTTGGACCAACATAATAGTCTAGGGACAGCGAATCTCCTCCCCTTTCTCGTCCTCCTTAATTCCGGTGCCGGGGGACATGTCACAGTGCAAACCTTTTACATTTAGTTTCTTAACTGTGGATTCCTTTCTTCCCAGTCCCACATTTCTGAAACGTTCAGGGCCAAAATGTGACACAGGGCCGTCTTAAGTGCCCCTCGCGCCATGGTGCATCGGATCTCTCCGGCGCCCTCCCGCCCCGTTTCCCAGCGCGATGGGCGGGCAGGCACAGTGCGATCTCTCCGGCGCCCTCCCGCCCCGTTTCCCAGCGCTGTGACGGACCGGCTGGCCAGAGGGCGGGCGCAGCTCGTGGCGCCCTCCTGGCAGGCCGGCGCCATGGTGCCCTGCACCACCCAGCCTATACGTAGGGCCGGCCCTGATGTGACATGTAGCCACACCCTCCCTTCTGAGATCTCTGGTTCCAGGTGTCTGGGTGGGGACTCACTGCAGATCATGCTAAGCAATATCTGGTATTGGGTTCACACAGCAGACAACCAGATGCCTCTGGGGAGGCTACAGGGGAAGAAGAAGAAGAAGAAGAAGAAGAAGAAGAAGAAGAAGAAGAAGGAGGAGGAGGAGGAGGAGGAGGAGGAGGAGGAGGAGGAGGAGGAGGAGGAGGAGGAGGAGGAGTTTGGATCTGATATCCTGCTTTATCACTACCCGAAGGACTCAAAGCAGCTAACATTCTCCTTTCCCTTCCTCCCCCACAACAAACACTCTGTGAGGTGAGTGGGGCTGAGAGACTTCAGAGAAGTATGACTTGCCCAAAGTCACCTAGCAGCTGCATGTGGAGGAGCAGAGACACGAACCCAGTTCCCCAGATTACAAGTCTACCGCTCTTAACCACTACACCACACTGGCTCTCCCACTGTTGTTCCACGGCAACAGCATATTCAAAAGCCTGCAGCCTTTGATCGTGGAGATCTCATATACCAGTAGCTGATCCTCCATGAATTTGTCTAACATAGTAGATTGAACCCAGCTGGAACCTTCTGTATGCTCCACCATTGAGCTATGATCTCTCTACAAAGGAGCAGAAAGCACTGAAGACACATTATGGCACATGATAATTATGAAGCTACACTTTATGAGTTGCTGTCAAACATCCTTATACCGGTATAAGGCTATGTATTGTGTTGGGCATAACTTTAGTTTGGAAAGGTGCCCCTTAAGCCACATTTGACTATATAGAGACAAATATATATAACACTGATAAATAACTATTCAATAGTTTGCAAACTCTGAAATCACAACGCAATCAAGGCAAAGTCCCAGGATTGCTTCATGTGATAGCTCAGTTCCACTAATTTACCCTTTCATTTTCTTAATAACTCATTACTGATGAGCAACATTTCTCCTGTGAAAGCAGTTTTCCCGATCAGCTAAAATATGAGTCAGGTTTTCAGTAAGTTGAGTTTCAACGTGCCTCAGGCAACAATTCATTGAAATTTTGTTTCAAGAAAAATAGTTGATGATAGCCACCATAGAGTGTGCAATCTTCATTTTTTTTCTTGGGAGCAAGCCCCACTGAACATAGTGGGACTCCCTTCTAAGGCTGTGCACACACCATACCTTTAAATCAGATTTGAAACACATTCTGCCCCCACAAATTCTGGGCTCCGTAGTTTAGCCCTCACAGAATGACAATTGCCAGAAACCCTTAACAAACTACAGTGCCCAAAATTAATTGAGGGGAAGAACATGTCAAATCTGATTTAAAGGTATAGTGTATACACAGCCTAAATAAACATGCACAGGATTGGATGGAATGACTGCTCATGTGAACCTAAGTAGATAGCATTAGCTGCTGCGGGAGGCATGCTTCACTTCTGTACTTTTCACCCACAAGGTTTGAAAAATACGCAATAGGGTTTGGCCTGTCCTCTTCCCCTCCATTTCCTGTGCATCGCATTTGCTGAAGTCACATGATGATATCCCAGAATTCCTCTAGTTTCTTTTCAACCAAAGAACACAAGAGGAGCCCATCTTGTCCAGCATTTTCCTCTCACATTGCCCAACCAGATGCCTATGGGAAGTTGATGAGCTAAATAGCTCTCTCCCACTCCTTATTCTCAGCAAACTGGTATTCAGAGGCATGCTGGAGGAAGTAGATAGCCAATGCCAGCCTTCTCGTCCACAAATTTGTCTACTCAAAATATACTCTTGCTGATTCTATATAAAGCATCTGCTTACAGAAGTCATCACCTGATACTTTTACGTTTGAATTTCTTGTCCTTTTTAACAGACACGTCACCTGCCTTTTTACAGCTCTTTTTTCTTAGTCATTAAAACTTTGCCGCAGCCCACATGCATAGCAGAACGTTGATGAGGCGCATCACATGCGCACCATTGGGAAAGCGCATAATCTCCTGCTCAGGTGATTGCTAATGCCTTTCCCGTTTCTTAAATTACTGAGGAGGCATTACACCAGGGCATTTCAAAACCCACAACGGAAGGAAGGAAAGTCTGTGACATGCCCCAGAGAAGCTTGTTAGCAAGGCGTGTTCAGAGGACCTGAATACCAGATGGAGGAGGAAGAAGAAAAAGTGCAACTCAACGAGATTGCTCCATCCACCAATATTGAATTAGCAAATGCCAAGGGGCCAAACCTGCTGTGCCATGCTTATCTCATCAACTTAAAAGGAAAAGCAGAGGTACCAACACGGAGCACTTGGGACCTGTAAATGCCTTGTGCTGTCAAGCTATTCTACTTGTTCTGCTCTGGTTTGTTTGGTGATAATAATAAATAATAAAAATAAAAATAAATAAAATACTAAATTACCCAAATTTATGCTTACTGGGGCATCTTTCAGGCAGGAGTGAATCCATAAACCATTGGCATACCAAGTGGATCAGACGATGCCTGCATTAGAACAATTTATCATATGTGAGAGGGTGTGTGCAATTTTCAGTTGCCAGCATGCATACTAATGTATTTACACTATGCGATTCACACAAGCAGATTTTCAGTCTAGAGAAGGCAAGAGAGAAGGAAGGAAAGGATTCCTTCCACTGAGAAATCCCATAGGAACAATTTCTCCCTTCAGCTACCTCCCACGCCCCTCTTCTTGTATACATACTGCTATAGTGTTGAGGCTGCAGCCTTACACACAATTCTTTCTAAGGAGCACCTAAATCTCTGGTCATAGCTCAGTGTCGCCGAGCATAGGCTTTGCATGAATATAGTCCCAGGGTCAAACCTTGCCATCTCCAGCTAAAAGAACCAAAAAGCAGTTGGAGGGAAATACATCTTCCTGAGAACCCCCCCCCCCCAAGAGCTGCTGCCAGTAACAGCAGGTGGGGCAGGGAAGAGACACCTTCCTGACATGGGCATTGCTGTGGCTCACCTGCCCTAGCCTTGTCCATGAAAGGGGGTCTGGAGGGAGGCAGCCTTAGTATAAAGCAATTTCCCATGTTCCTCTCCTGAGTGTCCATCGTAAAAATAAATAAATGAACGGCCTGTACACTAGGCATACAAACCAAACACAGAAATATATTAGCTTTGGTTGTTTTTTTTTAAAAAAGGATGACTTGTTGATCTGTGTTGATAGAATAACAAAATAATCACCTCACATGGTCTTAGAATACCCTTCCTTCCTTCCTTCCTTCCTTCCTTCCTTCCTTCCTTCCTTCCTTCCTTCCTTCCTTCCTTCCTTCCTTCCTTCCTTCCTTCCTTCCTTCCACAGTTTAAATGTAGAATGTATTCAGCAGCAGGTCTTTTTCAATCTTTTGCTCGCTGACATCTGAAATGGTACCCCTGCTCACATGTTGAAGTGCCTTTCAAAAGCTGACCATTGAGAGGCTGCCAGCAGGAGATTAACAGCTTCTGACACAGAGTGGGAGTTAAATCAACGATTGCAATGGAATCTTGGTGGCTTCCCTTGTGGCCATAGCACAAATGAAATCTCTGCCCTTAATGCTCCACAAACAACAACAGATATCTTCCCTCGTTGAAATCTGGAAGGAAGGGAAAGTTCCATTCCATGGACATTATTATTATTATTATTATTATTATTATTATTATTATTAGTTTCTGCTTGGGTATTTTGCAACATAGAATTGTACCTTCAGTTGCACTGACCTCATTTGTCTATTCCAGTGAATACAGTACACAAATCTGGGGCTGAGGTCCAGCCCTCTCCCATTGACAATCACCCAGCTGCGGGTTGCGTACTTTCGGGTTAAGAACCACGCAGCCCCGGAAGTGTTTACTTCTGGGTTCCGCCGCGTGTGCAGAAGCGCTCTATCGGCGCTTCACGGGTGTGCGAAAGTGCTGCTCGCGCTGCGTACTTTTCTGGGTGCGAACAACACCCCAAAATGGATTGAGTACGCAACCCGAGGTACCACTGTAAACACAATATACTATATCTATACTGCCAAAATAACACATCTCTAAGGCCATAGATCAAACCTATCCAAAGAAGATCAAACCTATCCATTCTGAAGGAAATCAGCCCTGAGCGCTCACTGGAAGGACAGATCGTGAAGCTGAGGCTCCAATACTTTGGCCACCTCATGAGAAGAGAAGACTCCCTGGAAAAGACCCTGATGTTGGGAAATATTGAGGGCACTAGGAGAAGGGGACGACAGAGGACGAGATGGCTGGACAGTGTTCTTGAAGCTACCAACATGAGTTTGACCAAACTGTGGGAGGCAGTGCAAGACAGGAGTGCCTGGTGTGCTATGGTCCATGGGGTCAGGAAGAGTCGGACACGACTAAACGACTAAACAACAACAAGGCCATGGTCTTTCACAGCCATGATACTGTAGCGGTTTGCAGCTTGAGTGAATGTGATCCTTAACTTGGTAAACTGAAAGTGGTTTTGCTCCTTGAATTTTTCCTTCAGTGGGCTTTGCATCAAACACCAGCGTTTCTTTCCTTGCAGGAAATTTGCTCCCAGTATGTGGTGCAGGAGGCTTTCACCAGGGGAAACACACACTGTGTCATATTTAAAATAAGGAGAAATTATTCTCTAGCTGCCAGCCATATCACTCTTTGGAAAAGTGAACTGTGTGGAATAGTGCCGAGTGCCAATCATCCAAAACAGTTTGCAGGAAATGCTGCGAGCTGGTCATGCCATCATAATCAGGAGAGTTCACAGAACAGGAATTGCAGGCTAGCTTGCCAGGAATTTGAAGTCAATGCTAAGAATGTACATAGTGTGAGAGTGTATCAAGGATACAGCAGAGCTGAAGCTACAAATGTACAGTGCTCTTCATGCCCCTAACTATCCTATAGTCTTGGAATATAAACACAGTAAGGTAGGAACTTTATGTTTTTTTGGGTGGTGGTGGTGGTGGTGGTGGTTGTAGTTAAAGTATTTGACCCCCCCCCTAGTCTGGCAGCTGCTATTATTATGTAGCTCTGAATGTATTTTTTCTTAGAAGACTTGCAATGTGCTGGTTGCCTGCATTTGCAAGTAATCCAGTTCCCCAAGTACCAACCCAGGCAAGCTACATGGAAAGTAATGGAAGTTTTTAATGGCAGTGTCAGGTAGTGACAGTAATTGTCGCAATCCCTGGACTCCAGCTCCTCCCTTAATTAGGCGGAGGCAGCTCTGCAAATCCACTCTCCCAGTGAGCAAAGTATCATATAAATAGCACAGCCTTCCTGAACCTGGTGTTCTCCAAATGCTGTTGAACTACAATTCCCATCATGCCACCGTAACCAGAAGATTTGGCAGAGCAGGATTTTCCTGCAGCTGACACTCTGGTTTCTGTGTAGCCTACTGTATGAAGACAAGAATCGCATTTGTTACTCCACCCACATTTGTCTCTAGTCCCATGCACCCATAGCTGTCAACTTTCGGATTTGAAAATAAGGGATCAGCAGCAGCCTCACCTGTCCCGGGGACAGTCTACGGTATATCTAACAATCCAGGATAGCAGTGGGAAACGGCGCTGGAATAAGGGAATTTCCAGGGAAAAAAGGGAAGGCTGACAGCTGTGGCTTGGAATAAGGGAGTTTCCCGCAAAAAAAGGGAGGGTTGACAGCTATGTAAATACCTCCGACCCTACTGTTCACTAGCATGGAACATTTCCTGTCGGCAAAAGTCCTGTTGGCAAAAGTGATCCACAGGCCATAAAAAGTCCCCTACACCCGATCTATAGTGTAAACATTTTAGTACAGCCAGCATTATTTTTATTTTTATAAAATTTATTGGCTGCTTTTTTGCCACAGGCAACTTAAAAGAACTTACACACAGAAATCCACCGAAAGAGCTGCCAATCCTAGAATGCACTGGCCCAATCCAATTCCGGGCTGCAACCTTATGCCCAGTTCCCTGGGAGTAAGACCTACTGATTCTCTGAGTAGACGTGTGTAGGACTGCACTGTAGTCGTGCACAGTGATTAGTGGCCACAGATGGGAATCGATATCCCCACCCACAGCAAAAGACACAGGCAGCCACCCCAGGGGTGCCTAGATGCAAGGGCTGCATACTTGGAAGACAGCTTTTACAGATGCCTTTTCTTTGTTAGCATGACTGACTCTAGAAGGCACATAGTCTGCTCTCTGTATGAACACGGGTCACACACTCTCTCTCTCTCTCTCTCTCTCTCACACACACACACACACACACACCGTCCTGTTTGCTTTTCTGTATTATACCGGCTTGTCTTTCCAAAAGCCACAGTCCAAGTTTCTGCTCCCTCCCCCTCCCGTCTCCTCCACGATCTGCGTTGCCAGCCATAAAACAACCTCTTTCTCATGTCTGTAGGCACATCTCTCTCAATGCCACATTCCTGGCCTGGTGAACTGGGCAATAAATACCTCTCTTTCCGCAGTAATGAAAAACCTGCCATTCAGGATTTGTACTCGCACTTTGGACCTTTATTCCTTTGGCTCAGCAGATAATTCTGAATGGTCGGTCCTTTTAGCGTATCTTTGCTACTGCCATTAAACTGTTTAGATTAAATCTACATTTTGAGAGCGAAAGCAAAACCATCCTCAAGTGCCAATTCGCTTTGCACGGTGAAGTCTATGGACACCTACAGGGAGCCACCAAAATGTCACAAAACAGTGAGCAAGATTAAGGCTGGATTCTTTCTCCAAGAAGGCAGGGCTGATCCTTGACACTGGATGTAAAGGAAGGAGCTTTGACAAGGGCAGTCATGGGGGGAAACGATTACGAAACCACACCTTTCATCTGCTCATACTACCAACCAGGGAAGAAGCCTGTGTAACTAGGAATCTATCACACTGCACTATTGAATACTGCTTGATCTTAGCTAAAAGGCAAGCTGGTTAATGATAGGATATGTTGGTTTCTACTGTCCTAACAAAAACTTAAGTGAATTCATTGATGGGGCTGTGGCAAGACAAGGCGATCCCATGAGCTGGCCCCCTTCCACAGAGCTCACAAAGCACCTGCCACACCCAATAACTCCCCGCTGCTGTGAAAACAGTGCTTTGCCAGCCATGTACATGCCTTCGACTCTTTCACTGCTGCAATGCAGAAGCCACATTGGCTCTGTCTAATACAATTGGCCTAGTTACCACTTTCCAGCTGTCTAGCCAGCAGGCAATCGTAGGGTAAGGTCAACGAGAAGGCCACCCTTTAATAACCAGCCTTCACCTTCCTTCCAGGGGTGGGTTGGGCAGCAGGCAGATTATCCTGCAGTCAACACAGCCCTCTGTGATGGGCAGGGGTAGGGTTCCTCCTACAAGCTCCTGACTTGTTCTGCACTTTACTCATTTATTTGACTGCAATGGGCCAAAATTTGTAAAAAGGTGGGTTGATGGCCATTGTATGTTATCACCAGAATCTCTTATAGAAACCATCTTTTAAAAAACCCAGAAACCTAAATAACATCTGGCTCTGTAATTGCCAGCTACTCTTGTACCAGAGCAGCGAAGTGTACGCATGATTTTTTTTTTATAAAAAAAATCCAAGGTGAAAATTTGCTGTTTTAAATGTAAAATTGCTTTTTTTATATAATAGAAACCTGTGTTTTCAAGGCATTTAAGAAGCAGGAAAAGGAAAGATTCCTTAAGCTAAAAGCCTTTCATCCTGTCCAGCATGACATTTGCTCCTGCAGGACCTCCCCGCCCCTGCCCTGACACACCAAAAAAAGAGAGAATACAGTTCTAAGATTAATTTGTTTCAAGGCAGGCACCCCCAAACTGCGGCCCTCCAGATGTTTTGGCCTACAACTCCCATGATCCCTAGCTAACAGGACCAGTGGTCAGGGATGATGGAAATTGTAGCCCAAAACATCTGGAGGGCCGAAGTCTGAGGATGCCTGTTTTAAGGTGTTCCAAAATGCTGCCTGGGGACTCCCTGAATTCTAATCTTCTCAATTCCCTTTCCTGTCTTTGAAAAACTTACTCTCATCAGAATTGATGGGCTTCTTGATCAACTGGGCAGGGATTGAGAAACCAGCCAACTGTTAAAATGTAGGCAAATCCAGCTTTCAAAGCTCATGCAGGTGTACAGGATGGAAGTGACTTCTGCTTCTCTGCATGATAGGATGCCCTTGTGTGAGATAGGTTTTCAACACAGGAGATTCGACATTGAGTATACCAGCTGCTCATAATGGAGCTTTTGATTATGGAGGTGGTTTCAGGTTAAGCCGCCCAAACTTTAGAAACTGGACAATTTCTGACACACCAATTATTGCAGGACTCCTCCGTTTCTCAATAAGCATGTTGTTGCACGCCATCCCAATCTCCGAGCAATGCGAGACTTGAGGGATTCCAGATGGTGCTTACCCAGGGTTCCTTTGGAATGAGATATAGTGGAAATGGTTGCGTCTTTATGATATATGACTTAATTACACATATATACCACCTGAGCCTACGACAGAGGGGTTCACAGCGTTAACACCCCAAGAGGGTCTTGCTTCACCCATAGCCACAGTCCTGGATGTGAACAGAAATCAGGCATCATGTCTCTCCTTCACAGGCTTCAGTCTGCTTCTTCCTCCAGCTTCTAGCTCTCACACATGCAACTCAACTCTTGTCTTTGTCTTTTCTACCTACCTACCAGTGAGTTGAGGGAGGGAGGGTGGGCACCCATTTGTTGTCTGGCACATAGCCACTTCCTTTGTTACCTCAATGGCCCATATTCAGAGGGCCATTATCACACCAGAAAGCTAGCCTGGCTGTTTCAGGAATTTGAACCATTGCTTAGATTTTAACACTTGCTGTACCCAAGAATTAGAAGGGTCTTGGCATACAGCCTTCTCCACCACCAAACTCATAACAATATCCTCAATGTGATAGATAGGGATGGAGGAGATGTTCGATTTTGTCTGCATTTAAATGAGAACCTACCTAATTTGCACTTCTCAATCCAATATGTGAACTGAAACACAAGTATTCTTCAAAATCCACACTTCTCTGAATTTTGCAGTACAGTTCTCCTCTCCAACCAAATCCTGGGAACTGTAGTTTGTTAAAGGTGCTGGGAATTGTAGCTGTGTGGGGGGTAAACTAGTTTTAGGATACTTTTTTGTGTGTGTGCATGTGCATGTTTTAAATGTATAATGTGTACACAGCCTTAGAGCAGTGTTTCCCAACC
Source organism: Zootoca vivipara (assembly GCF_963506605.1). Classification (NCBI taxonomy): domain Eukaryota; kingdom Metazoa; phylum Chordata; class Lepidosauria; order Squamata; family Lacertidae; genus Zootoca; species Zootoca vivipara. Next base: position 72,648,006 of record NC_083276.1, read on the forward strand.
TTGTGCCTCCAACTGTTTTGGGACTACAACTCCCATCATCCCTAGCTAGCAAGACCAGTGGTCAGGAATGATGGGAATTGTAGTCCGAAAACAGCTGGAGGCACAAGGTTGGGAAACACTGCCTTAGAGAACCAAAATGACAGATTTGTCCAGTGAAATACTATCAGTTCATCACCCCAGAAATGCTGCCACCTCTTGCTTCACAGCTGTGGATCCCCAAACAATTCACCAAAACCCTTATGCAGTCTGCTTTGTTCAGGACAACCCAACAACAAAAAATGCTACCCAGTGTAGGTAGATGTGTAGGCTAACTGGAGGAACAGCACTCACATCATTTGAATGACCAATATGTGCTAGTATGAATTGGGTGCGGCCTTGGAAAGCAGCACAATACCGAAAGTCAAGAATCTTATAGCAAACGCCTGGTTCCCAGGAAAGAAAACCCATTATTTCAAACAGGACATCTGGAGCAGGGCGTGTGCAAACATGTGCCTGCCTGCACACCTGACCTTTGCTCTGCCTTGATCTGGGTTTCATTCATGCCTTCTTTTTGTTGCCTTTCCAAGTACACAAAGTCAATTTAAACCCTGTCCAAGGGCTCTGACTGCAATGCAGCCCATTTGTACTAAAGGTAGCTGGATAAAAATATAAAAAGGGTAGGGAGGGAAGTGGAAACATTGATTAAAAAAAATAGTGAGATATTCAGGGACTCTCCTCCTCCAGGTGTGGGCACCATTTAGCAAACATTGGTTGCAATTAAATCCTACGGACAACAATGGGAAAGGAATGCACTTACGGTAGCTGTGTGGCTAATTTTTGCAAGATTGTGTGCCTTCCTTCCCCCTGTTCCTCATTTAGGGAGCTAAGGCTCATGGGTGGCTGCTGGTGACTAAAAGCTGTGCAAGAGGGGCACTGTGTTCTGCTCTCAAGCCAGAAGGTGATGGACACAAGGGTGGGGAACTTGGTCTTTACCACCACCTCTGGGTTGACAGGTGGGTGGAGCCACCCAGTGTGTCAGTCACCTGACATCGCTATGACACCAGCTGACTCAACTTTACCAACATGTGGGCAATGGCATGGTGCTCTGCACCAAGCGTCAGTTGAACCAGTAGGAGAACTGGGTGGCTGTCTAGGGTGGCAAACTTCCAGGGTAGCTAATCTGATGCCAAGTTTCTGTGTTCAGGTTTTTATTAAAGTTTTTTTCATGACACAATATAGATATAGAAAACGGATGTAAATTAGAACATGAAAACAAAAACAGCGACAAAAAGTAAAAATAAGGTATGATGTCCTCTCTTAAAGGTAGTTCTTAACATTCAGATCCCAGTTCTTATCTGGGATCTTTCCTTTCTCCTTCCAGCCTCTCACCCTGGGAGCCTGCCAGAAGTTTCTGGACTACAACTCACATCATCTCTGACCATTGGTTATGCTGGCAGGGGCTCTTGGGAATTGTAGCCCACAATATGTAAAAGGATGTCATATAGAAGAGGGTGAAAGGTTGTTTTCTGCTGCTCCAGAGAAGCGGACACTGGGCAATGGATTCAAGCTACAAGAAAGAAGATTCCACCTAAACATTAGGAAGAACTTCCTGACAGTAAGAGCTGTTCGACAGTGGAATTTGCTGCCAAGGAGTGTGGTGGAGTCTCCTTCTTTGGAGGTCTTTAAGCGGAGGCTTGACAGCCATCTGTCAGGAATGCTTTGATGGTGTTTCCTGCTTGGTAGGGGTTGGACTGGATGGCCCTTGTGGTCTCTTCCAACTCTATGATTCTATGATTCTAATTTTCTGGAGGGCACCATGTTGGTTACCTCTGCTCTCGCCTATCCCTCACTTTCCCTCCCTTCCTCTCTGGCTTGCCTGCACCTCACAGGATGACTAGCGGCAGGAATGCAGCTGTTGCCAAGCCCACTATCTATGTCTGAGTCAGCTGCCGCCTTGGAACACTCCCCAGATTTCATTCAGCTGCTGGGCTGGGTCTGGCTCATGGAGGAGGGGTAGGCCTCTTTATCTTAAGTGCCGTTCCTTCAGTTTCCTTTGCTTCAGGAAACCTCAACACAGAGACAGGCCACCTCTTATGTTCACACGCATAGAGCACAAATTAATTATTCTTTTCTACTCTCCATGAGGAATGTTAATTCCTCAAAAGTAGGGTTGACATATGTCCTCTTTTTCCAGGACAGGTCCTTTTTTGTGGGTAGAGTTGTCATAGCGATCCATAGTAAAAAGTAGAAATCGGCAAATGTGTCCTCTCTTTTGCTCTTCAAAATATGGTAACTCTACAAAAGTGGCTCCTGCATTTTACAACTGAGCCCTACCATTAGGCAAAATGAGACAGGTCCTACCTACCATTAGGCAAGGAAACATAGCTGGCTGCTGATGGGGGGAAACGGGGGGGTCAGACTCAGAGCTGGTCCAGCCCTTAGGAAGTGTGAGGTTGCTGCCTCAGGTGGCAGAAGCTCCCCAGGTGGCACTTCCTACCTGGTCTGCTCCCTCTGCCAGTGGCAGAGAAGCAATGCCGCAATTGGGACCAATTTTGGGCAAGATACTCCAGGGATCCATGCGCTTACCTAAGGTTCTGCTTCCTTGGAAAGAGAGACAGCAGAGACTGTGGAGTCTTTGATATATGGGTTACTTACACATATACTCAACCTGATCCTACAATGGAAGGCTCATAGCATTAACATCACAGAAGGTTTGGCATCTCCCATAGTCATAGCCTTGGATTCAAGCAGAAATCAAGCATGGTCCTCATCCACTAGCTTCTGCCTGCTTCCAGCCCAGCTCTGCATTTTTGTCTTCTTCACTACCAGCCAGGTGAGGGTGGGTGGGACACCCATTTGCCCTCTGGCACAGAACAACCTCCGTTGTTATACTATGGACCCATACTTTGGTGGTGATAAGGACCATAGTTCAGCAATGGAGTCCTCCATTAGATTTTAAGCCTTGCTGGATCCAGGACCCCAGCGATTAGAAGAGACTCAGGCATCCTGCAGGCTAACACACGCTCCCCCCCCAAAGCCCTTAACTCAGCAGCCTAATTTAGGGGTGTGTGTGAATGCGCAGATCTCCTTGCTGATCTACTGCAAGGCACGCAAGATACCTATCAGCAGATCCTGCCCCACTGCCAACGGATGGAACAGGAAACCCCCTCGAAAGCTTTAATGGGAGCAGGGGAGCAAGAACAGAAGGCAAGTCCAACACGTCAGCAGATAGGAAACGAAATGCTCTCTAAGGCTAAGGGAAAGAGACCCGGGGGAGGGAAAGGCAGGGAGGATCTGCTTTGGCAGCCGCCAGTACCAGGCGCCTCCCGGCCCCGAGGGTGGGCTGAGGATCAATCCGCTTCCGCCGGGAGGCCGCGCGGGAAGGGGGGGGGGCGGCGGCGGCGGGTTGTGTGTGAAGGGCTGAGCGAGCGAGTGGGCGGCAGGAAGAAGCGGCCAAGTCATCCCGGGTCGGTCGCCTCGCGAGGGCGGAGGTGCGCCGGCAGGGCGGGGCCTGGGGCGGCCCCAAAGCCATAAAGAGCTCAGCCAGTTCTTCGCCCGCGAGAGCGCACAGCAAACCAAGCAGCAAGCAACAGCGTTGCGGAGCCGGAGGCCAGCGTCCCCGTCGGAAGGAGGGCAAGCAAGGCGAGCGGGCGGGCGGGCGAGCGTGGCCTTGGCGCTGGTCCCTCGAGGCGATCTCGGTGCGGGCAGCAGCGGCAGCATGAAGGGCCCGGCAGCCGCGTCGCCGTCGGACGTGATCCGCGAGGGCGAGCTGGAGAAGCGCAGCGACAGCCTCTTCCAGCTGTGGAAGAAGAAGGCGGTGGTGCTGAGCAAGGACAGCCTGAGCCTCTTCTCGCCCGAGGCCGGCAAGGCCCGAGGCGGCGGCGGGAAGGAGCTGCGCTTCGGCTCCATCCAGAAGGTGGACTGCGTGGAGCGGACGGGCAAGTACGTGTACTTCACCATCGTCACGACGGACCGCAAGGAGATCGACTTTCGGTGCCCGGGCGAGAGCTGCTGGAACGCTTCCATCACCATGGCGCTCATCGACTTCCAGAACAAGCGCGCCATCGAGGACTTCAAGAGCCGCCAAGAGGCCGCCGAGCACGCGGCCGCCGCCACTCGGGACAGGCGCCTCGCGCGCGCGCCCTGAGCCGGACACGCGCGCCCCCGAGCGAGAGAGCGACCTAAGGTGAGCGAGCGCTGGCTGCCGTCTTAGTCTCGTTTGCCCCCTGACTTCGCCCCCAACCTGCCTCCCCATCTTCACTCATTGATCCTCCGAGTTGATTAATCTAAATCAAAACTCTAAGACCTGTTCCGTTTGATACGGCCTGCTGGATCACAACCACTCCGTCGATTACCAGCGCAACTTTGGGAAAGTTGTATGCAATTCAGTGGCCTTCCCCTTCTTACCCCATACAGGATTTATGGTTGGTTGAGAAGGTGATTCGGAGGAATCTATTGCTCTAACCTCCCATGTGAGCAGCAGAGCTTGGTTCCAGATGATGATTTTGCAGATTATTGACTAACAGTAGGTTAGCTTTAGTGAACAGTAACACACCACAGTGGTACCTTGGTTTAAGAACAGCTTAGTTTATGAACAACTTGGATTAAGAATTCTGCAAACCCAGAAGTAGGTGTTTTAGTTTGTGAACTTTGCCTTGGAAGCAGAACTTGTTCGCTTCCTGTTGAGTGTGTTGAGCCAGTGTGGTGTAGTAGTTAAGAGCAGTGGACTCTCAATCTGGTGAACTGGGTTCGATTCCCTGCTCCTCCACGTGCAGCTGCTGGGTGACCTTGGGCTAGTCACACTTTCACATGGTCTTAATATCCTTAAGAGGGTCTCTTCTCCAGTCTTCAGAGAGTAGCTGAAAGTGGGGAGGCAGAAAAGGGTCCTCCGTTGCTTCCACTCTGCAGCCAGTTAAGAGTGGTGGACTCATAATCTGGGGAACCGGGTTCGCGTCTCCGCTCCTCCACATGCAGCTGCTGGGTGACCTTGGGCTAGTCACACTTATCTGAAGTCTCTCAGCCCCACTCACCTCAGAGTGTTTGTTGTGGGGGAGGAGGGGAAAGGAGATTGTTAGCTGCTTTGAAACTCCTTCGGGTAGTGATAAAGCGGGATGTCAAATCCAAACTCTTCTTCTTCCATAAATTGAGTCCCCCCGCTGCTATGGGAAAGCACACCTTGGTTTAAGAACGCTTTGGTTTAAGAACGGACTTTCATCCGCTTTCAAGTAAAAGGAGAAAAAAGTTAGGATTAGGGTGTTGGGAGAGAGCAGCTGTTCAAACTTTTAGGAATTCCTGGGATTAGGAACACTGTACCCCTTTTAGTCCAACATAAATTGGAGGATACCATGTTCCTTGTCCCTGGTTTAGATAGTTTGGTTATTACAAGTCATCTGGGTGATAATAGATATTTGCAGGAGAGTTGGGATGTTGTGAGTTTTGCACTAAGAACTCATTGCAGAGAGTCTGTGCAGTAGAGTTTGGGGGGTGTCTATTTGTGTATTACTCAAATTATTATTTGACCCAAAATAACTTAACAGGAGGCAATAATTTGTATAGGAGTAGCTATGTTTAGTCTGTTGCAGGAAAACCAGCAGAGAGTCTTGTGGCAGCTTAGAGAGTAACATGTTTATTATAGCAAAGCTAATATGCCATAATATAACTTTTGCCAGCCTGGTACTGTCCCGGTGTTGAACTACAACTCCTTTTAGCCCCAGCTAGCACAGCTTTGCATGCAAAAGACCCTTAGATTCAGTTCCCAGCATCTCCCATTGGAATGGGGGAGAACTCTCTGCCTGAATCCTAGAGAGCTGTTGCCACGCAGTGTAGTGGTCTGACTCTTGTCTAAGGCAGCTTCTTATCTTCTCTGTATACATGGTAGTAGGATGCCTTGACCTCAGTAGGTTCCTGAGGCTGTAATCCTAACTACACTTTCTTGGGAATAAGCCCCATGGAATTCAGTAGGACTGCCTTCTGAAGAGACCGTATTTAGGATTGTGCTGTAAGTAAACAGTCAGAACTACTAAAGTCTAGCCTATGCTGGCAAAGCCCCAGAAAAGGATGACATTAGATGCTTCTTTATAGGATCTTTCTGTATTCCTGAGGTTTTTGCTATTAATTTATTATTATTATTATTATTATTATTATTATTATTATTATTATTATTGCTACTAGGTAGCTTGTCCTGCTGCATCACTAATAATTTGCTTTTCTCTTGTTTTCAGCAGACTGTACCTCTGGATGACAAAGAAGATCAGTTGTTTTAGACTGAACCGGGACATTAGGACACCAATGAAGGAAAGCAAAGGAGAATGCTAGGAGTGCCCAGCTTCTTCCTTCCCGGGTCCGATGAGGTGGCTGAGCAAAGAGGCTAGGCTGTTCTATGAGAGGCATTTGCAAACCAAAGACTTTTTTAAAGAATCAAAAAAGACTCATAAGGCAAAGCATGGCTGTGTGAACAGGATGCCTAGCTTTGCAAAAAATGCTATTGTTTTTTCTATTTATGAAATGCAAAGAATATTCAGCACCTGCTGATGCAAAACCAGTTTAAATTATTTGTAATATCTATATTTGTATTTATTTTGATAAAATATCCTTAAGCACATGTTTGTCTTAAAATTGCTTCCGGCATTTGAATATGTCCATTCCAAATTAAATGCTTTTTTTATTACTGTATATCTGAGGTGAAGTGTTTTATTTATCAGCAGATGTGGAAATGAGGCTCTCTGCTTGCAACCGTTACCTGACAATGGGATATGACTAAGGAAAGCCCTTGTATTAACAGAATTGCAAATGTGTGTTTAGGAGTCAAAATCTGCAGATATAAAGAGTGGGGGCTCAGCCTTGCCAGGGATAAGATAGGAATGCATGTAGAGTAGCCCCATTTGCCTGTCTTAAAAGAGAGCAGCCCAACTGAGTCAGACCAGCGGTCAGTTCACTGCATGCTTTCTCAGGCTGTAGTTTAGGATCATAAAAAGAAATCAAAAGGTTATCCAGACCAAGGCTTTACTGCAAGAAAAACCCTTTTGCTCTCATCCACAAAATACACCAGCCTACCTGGTTCACACTATAGCATGCAGAGAATCAGTGTGGTGCCTTAAGGTGGCTGCAGTTTAAGATCTTCTGATGACATAGCTCAGCAAAGCAACATAATGTGGTGGAAGGCAGTACCTTTTCACTGCTATGGAGAACTAGCTTTCTCAGCCCCATCTGAGCAATTTCCCTTTTCAGCCATCCATCAAGTTCTACACCAAAAGCATAGACAAGGGTAGAGCGCAGCAATGGAGGGGCACCTTGAGCTTGGAGGGCAGAGGCTATTTTCCTGTGTCATTTGCTAGACACTAGGATTGGATGCGGGTGGCGCTGTGGGTTAAACCACAGAGCCTAGGGCTTGCCGATCAGAAGGTCGGTTCGAATCCCCGCAACTGAGCTCCCGTTGCTCAGTCCCTGCTCCTGCCAACCTAGCCGTTCGAAAGCACGTCAAAGTGCAAGTAGATAAATAGGTACTGCTACAGCGGGAAAGTAAACGGCGTTTCCGTGAGCTGGTCTGGTTCGCCAGGAGCGGCTTTGTCATGCTGGCCACATGACCTGGAAGCTGTACTCCGGCTCCCTCGGCAATAACACGAGGTGAGTGCCGCAACCCCAGAGTCGGTCATGACTGGACCTAATGGTCAGGGGTCCCGTTACCTTTACCTAGGATAAAACAGTATGCTCACCAAGCATTTTTGGCAGGGCCCTGATGCATTTTTGGCAGGGCCCTGCTGCAAAGTGTTTCAGACCAGTTCCTGCATGACACCGGCACTGTTGCTGGGAGGAAGAATTTGAAACAGACATCAGAACAGCCACAGATCAGGGCTGTGGGGAGCAATTGTTTCAATGCCAGGTGTTGAAGGAGCACTACATGTTTATTTAGCCATGCTAAATGCCACTTTTTGTACCTTGTGGAACATGTTCCACTGTTTCAGCTCACCACAAACTACATTGACACTGCCTTAGTGTCATGCTAAAAGGATTACTGAAGATATGGGATGCAAATATCTTTGAACATTTACTTACCAGAAGTTTGAAACCTGCCTTCCCCAACCTGGTGCCCTCCTGATGTTTTGGACTACAAGCCCAATGCCTGCACACACAAGCGGAGTCCAAAACGTGGCATTGAAGGCACTTTCGGCTATGCAGAGCAGTTTAACCACTTTACAGCTGTGTAGCTTGCCAGCTTGGTAAGTGTGAGGTTAACTGAGGCGGCTGCATGACACCTCTGCTGACTTGAGGGAAGTCATGCTCTGTTTGAGAGGATATAGCTTTTCAAGTATTGCTGTCTGCTTGTCAGATTTGTAGGCTCAGAAAGGGGTGACTGCCAACTGGAATAGGTCTCTGCCCAGAAGCAGACTCTTCCATCTCTGACGCTCCTCCTGTCTACTTGTTCCAAATGATACAGCCATGCACTCTGGTAAGGAGTGACAATGCCACAGGGCAGAATCAAGGCAACTAATAGAACCTAGCATTTATATAGACCATGTGAGTGTTCAAAGTGCCATGAATGCACAATTTTTTAATCCTTAAAGACAATCTCATAAAGTAGCTCAGTATTCTCTTCATATTATAATGGGTGGGGATTAATCCAAGAGTGACTGGCTTATTTAGCTACAGGGGTGCAACAATAAAACTGCTAGTACAGTTGCAAAGCTAAGTAGGGTTTGGCTCAAATTGGATGTTGAGATTCCTTCATTACAGGGGGCTGGACCTGATGATTCTCAGGAGTCCCTTCCAACTCTACAATTATAGGATTCGGCAGTGAGCTTCTGGCAGGGATGAGATGTGGACAAGGGGCTTCTTAGAGACAAAATTGACATGACACATGTAACTTGAAATTGGTTTTCTTTTTAAAGGCAGCTACATTTCTGTTTTCCCTACCTTGTATTCCAAACTAGGCCTCTTTTTTTAACAATAGAAATTCTGCTGAGGCTCTGGCAGAAATACATGTTGCTATCTAAAGAAAGAACATTCCATCTGCAGAGCCTTCAGAGATCCCCAGTGTGATTTCAATCAAAGGTGCGGAATGCTTTGATAGAGCTTTTAGGCTTTGATAACAGTTCCAACTGTTAATGCCTTGTCGTGGCGAAGGGGCTTGAATAACTGTCAATGCCTTGTCAATGCCTTGTGCCCTGTCAATGCCTTGTCGTGGCGAAGGGGCTTGAATAACTCAGAGAAGCTATGAGCTATGCCATGCAGGGCCACCCAAGATGGACAGGTCATAGTGGAGAGTTTTGACTAAACGTGATCCACCTGGAGAAGGAACTGGCAAGCCACTCCAGTATCCCTGCCAAGAAAACTCCATGGACAAAGACAACAGGCATATAAAAGTTATGACGCTGGAAGATGAGCCCCTCAGGTCGGAAGGCGTCCAACATGCTACTGAGGAAGAGCGGAGGACAAGTACAAGTAGATTCAGAGCTGATGAAGCGGCTGGACCAAAGCCGAAAGGACGCTCAGTTGCGGATATGCCTGGAAGCGAAAGGAAAGTCCGATGCTGTAAAGAAAAATATTGCATAGGAACCTGGAATGTAAGAACCATGAGTGGAGGTAAGCTGGATGTGGTCAAAAATGAGATGACAAGAATAAATATCGACATCCTGGGCATCAGTGAACTAAAATGGAAGGGAATGGGCGAATTCAGTTCGGGTGACTATCATATCTACTACTGTGGGCAAGAATCCTGTAGCAGAAATGGAGTGGCCCTCATAGTCAACAAAAGAGTGGCAAAAGCTGTAATGGGATGCAATCTCAAAAATGACAGAATGATCTCGATACGAATCCAAGGCAGACCTTTTAACATCACAGTAATCCAAGTTTATGCACCAACTACTGGTGCTGAAGAAAGTGAAATTGACCAATTCTATGAAGACCTACAACAACTTCTAGAAATGACACCAAAGAAGGATGTTCTTCTCATTACAGGGGATTGGAATGCTAAAGTAGGGAATCAAGAGATAAAAGGAACAACTGGCAAGTTTGGCCTTGGAGTTCAAAATGAAGCAGGGCAAAGGCTAATAGAGTTCTGTCAAGAGAACAAGCTGGTCATCACAAACACTCTCTTCCAACAACACAAGAGACGACTCTACACATGGATATCACCAAATGGGCAGCATCGAAATCAGATTGATTATATTCTCTGCAGCCAAAGATGGAGAAGCTCTATACAGTCAGCAAAAACAAGACCTGGAGCTGACTGTAACTCAGATCATCAGCTTCTTATAGCAAAATTCCAGCTTAAACTGAAGAAAGTAGGAAAAACCACTGGGCCAGTAAGATACAATCTGAATCAAATCCCTTATGAATACACAGTGGAAGTGAGGAACAGGTTTAAGGATTTAGATTTGGTGGACAGAGTGCCTGAAGAACTATGGATGGAGGCTCGTAACATCATACAGGAGGCAGCAACGAAAACCATCCCAAGGAAAAGGAAATGCAAGAAAGCAAAATGGCTGTCCAACGAGGCCTTACAAATAGCGGAGGAGAGGAGGCAAGCAAAATGCAAGGGAGATAGGGAAAGATACAGGAAACTGAATGCAGATTTCCAAAAAACAGCAAGGAGAGACAAGAGGGTCTTCTTAAATGAGCAATGCAAAGAAATAGAGGAAAACAATAGAATGGGGAAAACCAGAGATCTGTTCAAGAAAATTGGAGATATGAAAGGAACATTTCGTACAAAGATTACCATAATCAAGGACAAAAGTGGTAAGGACCTAACAGAAGCAGAAGACATCAAGAAGAGGTGGCAAGAATACACAGAGGAATTATACCAGAAAGATATGGAGGTCTCATACACCCCAGGTAGTGTGGTTGCTGACCTTGAGCCAGACATCTTGGAGAGTGAAGTCAAATGGGCCTTAGAAAGCATTGCTAATAACAAGGCCAGTGGAAGTGATGATATTCCAGCTGAACTATTTAAAATTTTAAAAGATGATGCTGTTAAGGTGCTACACCCAATATGCCAGCAAGTTTGGAAAACTCAGCAATGGCCAGAGGATTGGAAAAGATCAGTCTACATCCCAATTCCAAAGAAGGGCAGTGCCAAAGAATGCTCTAACTACCGCACAATTGCGCTCATTTCACACGCTAGCAAGGTTATGCTTAAAATTCTACAAGGCAGGCTTAGGCAGTATGTGGACCGAGAACTCCCAGAAGTGCAAGCTGGATTTCGAAAGGGCAGAGGAACCAGAGACCAAATAGCAAACATGCGCTGGATTATGGAGAAAGCTAGAGAGTTCCAGAAAAACGTCTACTTCTGCTTCATTGACTATGCAAAAGCCTTTGACTGTGTCGACCACAGCAAACTATGGCAAGTTCTTAAAGAAATGGGAGTGCCTGATCACCTCATCTGTCTCCTGAGAAATCTCTATGTGGGACAAGAAGCTACAGTTAGAACTGGATATGGAACAACTGATTGGTTCAAAATTGGGAAAGGAGTACGACAAGGTTGTATATTGTCTCCCTGCTTATTTAACTTATATGCAGAATTCATCATGCGAAAGGCTGGACTAGATGAATCCCAAGCCGGAATTAAGATTGCCGGAAGAAATATCAACAACCTCAGATATGCAGATGACACAACCTTGATGGCAGAAAGCGAGGAGGAATTAAAGAACCTTTTAATGAGGGTGAAAGAGGAGAGCGCAAAATATGGTCTGAAGCTCAACATCAAAAAAACCAAGATCATGGCCACTGGTCCCATCACCTCCTGGCAAATAGAAGGGGAAGAAATGGAGGCAGTGAGAGATTTTACTTTCTTGGGCTCCTTGATCACTGCAGATGGTGACAGCAGTCACGAAATTAAAAGACGCCTGCTTCTTGGGAGAAAAGCAATGACAAACCTAGACAGCATCTTAAAAAGCAGAGACATCACTTTGCCGACAAAGGTCCGTATAGTTAAAGCTATGGTTTTCCCAGTAGCGATGTATGGAAGTGAGAGCTGGACCATAAAGAAGGCTGATCGTCGAAGAATTGACGCTTTTGAATTATGGTGCTGGAGGAGACTCTTGAGAGTCCCATGGACTGCTAGAAGATCAAACCTATCCATTCTTAAGGAAATCAGCCCTGAGTGCTCCCTGGAAGGACAGATCGTGAAGCTGAGGCTCCAATACTTTGGCCACCTCATGAGAAGAGAAGAATCCTTGGAAAAGACCCTGATGTTGGGAAAGATTGAGGGCACTAGGAGAAGGGGACGACAGAGGACAAGATGGTTGGACAGTGTTCTCGAAACTACGAACATGAGTTTGACCAAACTGCGGGAGGCAGTGCAAGACAGGAGTGCCTGGCGTGCTATGGTCCATGGGGTCACGAAGAGTCGGACACGACTAAACGACTAAACAACAACAACAACAGTTCCAACATCAACAGTTACCCAACCATATCTACAGTACATTGCAGTGCATCAAGGGATCTGGTTTAAATTAGTTTATTTCCTGTCAGATAGAGTTACAGCACATCTTGTCATCAGCACACCATCTAAGGAATTCATTACTGTACTTTCCCTTCATTGTGGGGGATCTTCTTCCTCAAGATGTAGAAAAACAGAGGTATATTAACCAGCAGCTGTAAATAACCAAAGGATGAGACCCCAAATCGTCTGTATAGAAATCCTCCTATAGTTGGGCCTATTGTCCTTGTCAGTGGTTGAACTGATGAACTAATTCCCAGCATGGCACCTAGGGAAGAAAATGTAAAGAAAATTAATTCTGCAGATCAAAATTAATGTCAGCATCTACTGCAACACCAATGTATTAGACCCGTATGTCTTCAGCATTTCTGCAATCAGGGATTTCCTATGCCAGTCCTAAACATAGTAAAGTGGCAGACCATAAACCTGATTTCACACAATTCACACAACTCTGCAATTGAAATAAGCCTAAGGAACGAAGAGAAGTCCATTTCCAAACATGGAACTTGGTACCTCACCAGCATTACAAGGGATGGGTGGGATGAAGCACTAGTAAATCCCACTGGCCCAGTTTGCATGTCACATGAAGCTAAACCATGGCCAGGGGCACCAACTGCAGGATGCACAGAGGGTGCATGATGTCATGCATATGATGTCATGTGACACCACACCCCTTCAATGTGAGGGGCAAGTCAGCACCCCAACCATGGCTTAGCATAAATGTGTGAGTGTGCCAGTTCCCAAGGAGATTGTGACCATTTTGCTCCTCTCTGCATGTTTCATTGGCAGACTGTGCTGAGCTAAGCCATGGTTTGGCTAAACACGTCATCTGAGCTGTGGCTTGTGGTTTAGTTCACTCCGGGCTAACCATGCGCTGCAACCAAAGTCTGTTCTTGGTTTACAGCTTGCGGTTAATCTGGAGAGTGCAACACCACCAAATTGGGACAAGGCACTAAGTCAAACCAATGCTTAGGTCAGCAGTAAAATGAGGAGCGAAGTAGCCACTATCACCTTCCCAGGAGATCACGCTATGCCACAGTTTGGTTTAGCATGATGCGCAAAAGCAGGCCACCAGTATCAATAGGAAATGTAAGCATATGTTTAGTTAATTGCATGATGAAATTCCCTTTTCTACACAGCTGCTAAAGGAGCCCTGCCCTCTTTTTGGACCTGGTCACCCTACCATGGGTGCTAACAAGTGACCTTAGCTTGGAACTTTGCTGACCTATTCCCTAACACCCAAACAGCTTGTTCTGGATGCTGAAGTGAAGGGCGGAGTGGCTCCTGGCCCAAAGAGAAACCCAGAAGACTGTAGACTGATGGAGGCAGCTGGCATTGCAGCAGGGAGCAGAAAGGGTAGGGCAGGAGAAACAGCAACCCGAAAAGAGTCGACTCCATAGATGGCTGACACGCCAACAGAATCTGACCGAGTGGATGGCTGGAGAAGAGGCCGTTTGAGCCAGCATTGAGCTTCACCTAACTGGAGCACACTGCATGGTGATTGGCACAGGGTGGCCAGGTGATAAAAAAGGGCAAGGCTGCTGCACCTTGACTGGTTGTGCAGAAGAGGGGATTTTAGCATGTGTAGCCTACATGACAAGGTGCAGTTTGCATGGCAACCAAAGGTGCAGAAATTCTATCTTTTCCCCCACACTGGCCCATAGCTGTCAAGCTCTCCCTTTTTTTAAAGGGAAATTCCCTTATGCTGAATAGGCTTCCTTGTGAGAAAAGGGAAAACTTGACAGCTATGCACTGGCCACCCAAGGCATGCATGCTCCTCCTGAAAGAGGACCTTGATTTATGTTCCTTAAGGTGTCTAGCAATTCTCCTCACCGGAAAAACCTCAGTTTGTTTAACAAGAAAAGCCATGAATGAAATAATTGCAACTGGTGAAGAAGCTGTCAAAAAGATTGAGGTTGTTGTTGGTTTTTTTTTTAATATATATATATATATATATTTTAAAGCCACAAATAAAAACATTTCAACTGGCAATGTATGATTGTAAAGCAGGGAGGTGTCTTTAAATGAATCGATGGGTGGGTCAGGTAACGTGCAGTTCCACCCACAGCCAGAAATGGGTGTTGAAGCACTTTTAATAGCTGCGCTGCTTTGGGAGTTGCCCACACTGCATTAATTGCCAGAAACGGCCTTAATAAGAGCAGTCGAAAGACTTTGCAAAATTTTCTCCAGTGATGCATGCTGTCCCTAATGTCCCTCTTTGGGGTCCCCCCCCCGCACCTCACAGCATTAGCAACTTATTTTCCTCAGCTGAAAGCATATGGTTTTCTGACTGGGAAATGCAAGCTGTAGTCTTAAACTCATGATTGCTACACGCTTCAGTACAGACCCAAAACATCCCTTGTTAAATATAGCACAGATGCTAGACATGTCTCTGCCGGTAACCCAGCCCTGATCTTCTACGTGCTCATATTATTCTAGTACACACATCTACTTGAATGGAAATACAAAACCACCACCCCTTATATGCAGCTCCCTCTCCCCCTCTCCTCTCTCTCTCATATTCTCTGGGCCCCAGTACCCTGTTCCCCATGCATTTTGCTCCTAGGCTATATTACCAGTATTTTGCTGCTCCCAAGCAGACCCTGGCAAATTCTTCTGAACTGTGACCTAATAATCTATGCAAATTAGGTTTGGGATTAGGCCACTGAGGGAGCATTCATATGTGACTGAGGCTACCCCTCTGGGCTCAGGAAGCAAGCAGAGCAGGCTCCATTTCCCTTATAACAGCTCTTTTGAGAAGATCTCTGAACCCGTGCCAGCTGCTGCCTTTTTTAAACCTTCCCTCTCAACTTCTTCATTTTAAAAGCATAGGATTGCTTCCAGGGTTGACGATATCCACAGCTTACGCTGATCTAGCAACCACAAACGCCACTTTAGTTGTGTTTTAACGACACAAAGAGCTGGTGTGGCGGATTCAAATCCCCACTCAGCCATGAGGCTCACTGGGCGATCTTGGGCCAGTCACTGCATCTTAGCCCAACAGGGTTGTTGTGAGAATAAGGTGGTGAGGGGGGCAGAGCATGGAACATGCCCATTTATAGGTGGGCTATAAATGCAATAGTAAACAAAGGAATAATAAACCAATCATGTGATTCACAGGAAGTGTTCTCAGAATAATCATGCAGAGTGCATGTGGCATAAGGCTGGAGACATTTCACATTGGCACCAACATGCCACATTGGATACAATGCTGTTGTATCCTTACAACAAACCTGTGAGGTTAGGATGGGCTGAGGGAGATGATTGGCTCAACACCGTCCAGTGAACTTTAGGAATAAGTGGGAATTTGAACTTGGCTCTTCCCAATCCGAGTCTGAACACAGGCTGTAAGTGACTTGAGAGGGCCTTTGCTTGCCATTGCACATACACATTCCTTTGACCCTGCTACAATCCGGGATCAAACAAGTCTGCCATGATTTTCATAGAATCATAGCATTGTAGAGTTGGAAGCGACCATGAGACTCATCTGGTCCAACTGCCTGCAATGCAGGAATCTTTTGTGGGGCTCAAACCCACGACCCTGAGGTTAAGAGTCTCACGCTTTACCAACTGAGCTATTGCAGAAGTCTGTGTAAAAACCTGGAAAACCTCCACTCCCCACCCCCCACCCCCCCGAGCTGAAAGTTAGGTGATTGGCAGGCCATGAGCAGTAATCCCATTTTCAAACCACCTTCAACTCTCTGGAAAAACAACAACACTATGGCTTGTCTTCTGCTTAGGTAAAGTGATTGTTCCAAGGAGACACTGTGAAGCACCAGGATACAGCTTGCATATCGCCATCATGGAATTCTTCAGAAGAGAGAAGAATTACAAGAACTCCCATTCACCACTTGCAGTGGCCCTCAAGCAAGTGCCTTGAGAGTGCATGGGTGCCACCGCCAGGCTCCATTTTTGCAGAGTGACAGTGCATGAGCATGGATGCCACTCTAGGTGGGGTTGCTGGAATCAGACATACTGCAGGGGTGGACACACAAATAGCCCTGTTATGGAGGCACCAGTTCACAAACATTGCACCTATACATGAGTGCTGCTAGGCTGTAAGCCAAGAGGTGGGTCCCAAGGCGCAGGTGCGATAGGAGGCCACATGACACCTAGGTCCTACCTCCAAGCAGAGAGACACTGCACAGGTCTTTCCCAAGGACATCAATCCCAGGAAGCCCTGCAAGATTCTGTCTCTTTCTTCTGCAACCGGCTCATTAAGTCAATATGGGTCACCAGCTTCCTTGCAGGCATCCTTGCAGCTTCCAGCCCTACTGATCCTAACTAGCCTTCACCGGCTTGGCAAATAAACAAATCCCACTGAAGGCTACCCTTTGTTCCCCCCCCCCCAAAAAATATTGCATGTGAGATGTGCAGAGACTTTGGAACTGGGCATTCTTCCTGCTGGGCTCTCTGGCAGAGCACAAGACACACATTTGGCAGTGCACAGCATTTTCAGACAAGTGAACCGGAATCAAGCACTGCATCCAGCTGGTTTCATCAAGAAAGAGGAAGGAGGAAATCTATCCGGCGCAGGAGCCGGTCTTACCAGTATCAGAAGCAGGGACGGACTTGGTCAGGATGATGTCTGAAATGACGGCTATAGTACCGAAGGAGAATATCATGGGGGGCACAATGAGGCAATAATGGAAAATGTTGGTCATCAGGGCCTGGGAGATGGGACAAAGCAGGAAAGCCTGTTAGAATGCCAGCTTTAGAATACAACAAAAACAGCAAGGTGTGTGGGGTGTGTGTGTGAATCAGTATCCAGCATGACATGGATAAAGAAAAAACATTGCAAGACCTGAATGTGACATGGCCCACAGAGCCCAAACTTGCCAATACACCAGTCTACACCAGTCATGTTTGTCTGACAAAAAGTGACCGGTTCTTAAAAAAAAAAAAGAGCTGAAAGTCAGTTGATCAAAGGATGGAACCTTATTGAATAAAAGACAGTCACTGGGTTCCTTCGATCTGAAACAGGCAGCTACTGACTTGAATCTGTAGTTTAGTAGCCTTTTTTTTGTTAAGTAGCTTATTGTTAGGTTTTAATAAAAGGAACCTACGCGTTCTGATTAGTGCCAGTGTCACAACCAGACTCAGCCAGTGTCTGGAGGCATTTGGATTTCAGAAAGGAGAGAGGCCACCTGACTTTTAAAAAACTACTTGTCACAAGTTCACTTAATGAGGCAGCAAAGAACTTCCTTTATCTCCCATTTTAAGCTGTGGCAAGTCATATGGTGATTTCCTACAGAGAAACCTTTGGCAGACACTGCAATGCAATTTGAAAGGAGAGAGGAACTTCCATCCGTATCTTTAAGTATTGGAGGGCAGTGGGAAAGTAGTGGTGTGCATGTGTGAACACAGAGCGAGTGGCCGGCTTCACTTTGGGCAGGGGCGGAGCAAGCGGGGGGCGGGGGGCAGTACGCCCCGGGCACCGCCCTGGAGGGGGTGTCGCTCGGGGCCGTGCCCCGCCCCGCGATCAGCGCCTCCAAAGCCACGCGCCTTGCTTCAGCTACAAACTCCAGGTAAAAAGCCCGCTCAGTGTGGCGGGTGCACCGCGCTGAGCAGGCTTTTTACCTGGAGTTATGTAGCTGGAGGCGCGCGGCTTTGGAGGCGCAGGGGGCGCCGATACACTGCCACACATGCGTCGTTACATAGTGATGCATGCGTCGTTCCGTAGCGACACCGCGCCCACCCGGGTGCATGGCAATTTGCCGCTCTGGATGTCGCGGCGCCTCGCTACGCCCCTGACATTGGGTACTCTCTCTCATGGATGCAGGCTGCAGATGTCAGCAGGAATGACCACCTACTCAGCAATGGTATCTTTGCAAAGCAATGGTATCCTGCAACACCCACCTGCCAGCTCCCCCCATCACCTCCCCGTGCTTAAAGATACTGGCATGAAGTTCTCTCCCTTCTCAATCACCACTTAGTGGCTGCTAAAGGTTTCATCTAGTGAACCACCTCAAGAGCTATGGCTGTTTTAAAGATTCTTCTATGATGTGATGTGCAGCTGCAGTGCAATTTCCCCAAATGGTATACACATCACACACAAAAACACCCTCCAAAAGCGGGTTCCCAAGGCTTCAATTGGTTTTTAAACAATGTTGTGGGGAAGAAATATGCCAGCCATGTGTGACATCTAGCTCAGCCTTCGCAGGGGCGATTTAAACAGCAGAGAGAGCTGTAATGTGGTCTCATTCAAGTGCTCATTACTAACCCAAGACTGCCTGCACAATATTTACCAGCAATATATTAGCACAGATAATTAAAGTCAAACCGTGCTTGTCAAAACAAACGAGCAGCAGCGCATTACAGAGTGCAGAACTGGTGTGTGTGTGCGACCTGTCTGGCCTGCTCACTTGCTAATGAATCAATTGAACTTTTGTCAGCCGGAATGTCTCCCAAGCATAAATGCAAATTAGTGTGCCTAAGAAGTGAATGTAATTATTTTCTTATCGTGCAGCTGCTCAAAGATCCTTCCAGATCTTTATCACCAAAACAAAAGCACTGAAGACATGCTTAGGCAGAGACTCTGAATTTGGGAATGCACTTATAACCCACTTCCAGAACTCCAGGGACCATCACTCTGTATACTTTGCCTTCCAAAGGTCTCAAGTTCAACCCCTGGTTATTGAAGCTTATTGGATAGACCTCCAATCTGGGTTGAAGCTGATTGGATAGACCTCTTATTCCTGAGACAATGGGGAGCTGCTCTGCTCAGGAGATCCATCACTGGACTAGAACAGGCTTCCTTAACCTTGGCCCTCCAGATGTTTTTGGCCTACAACTCCCATGATCCCTAGCTAGCAGGACCAGTGGTCAGGAATGATGGGAATTGTAGTCTCAAAACATCTGGAGGGCCGAGGTTGAGGATGCCTGGGCTAGAAGGACAAATTGCCTGACCATACATTTAAAGCACTCCCCTAAAGAATCCTGGGAAATAAGATGCTGTGGATTATAACTCTTGTGAAGAGTAAACTACAGTTCCCAGGATTCTTTCAGGTGTGAGTATCCTTTACATGTGCTTTAAATGTATGGTGTGATAGCCAATTGACCTACCTTATTGGTGGTGTGTTTGCTAGGGTCTGCCCAGCAGGGTCTTTTCAGAGGTGGCTCCCTGGTTGTGGAATGTCCTCCCTAGTGAAGTGTGCCTGTCTCCATATTTATTAAGTTTCAGGAGGATTTTTGAAAACATTCCTGTTTATCCAGGCAATTGGTGGCTGAAGAATACTGTCCCTGGCAACCCCAAGATAATTGGGTGGAACTGCTTTTAGAATATTTTTTAACTGTAATTGTTTTTAGAATCTTTTCTTTCAGTTTGTGCATCTGTGTGCTGCCCTGGGGTCCTTGGGGAGGAAGGGCAGGATATAAGTTTGATAAATAAAATCAATAAGTAATAAGGCGGCTTCTTACATTCTTTGTTTAGTAGTCAACTTTCGATCTCTCAGGGAGTCTGGAAAGATATAGGTGTGTTTGCCCACACCCAGCTTTTCAAGTAGCTTTGGGAACAACCCTTTAAATCTATATCTCCTTTCAAAGTGTAGGTGGGTTGGTAGGAGTTTTTACTGTTAGACGCCTTATGTGCACACACTACCTGCCTTTTTACTTTTTAATATCCAGTGGGGGAGAGGGGGAGAAGCCCTCAAATATTGCTGTCACTTCCTGCAGATATTTTGACAAGGTATTGACCATGAATGGGTGGCCACAACAACTTAGAACCATAGCCTTGAGAAAGTGAAGAAAGGACACAGGTGAAAGATGTGGTGTCAAAGGCTAGGGAGGACCCTCAAATGATGGCTCTCAAAGCTCGGGGTTCAAGCTTCGCCTGCCCACCTGACCTGATCTGCCGCTGCATCTACCATTTGCCTGTGGCAAGAAGACTTTGTAAATCAATAGGAATTCTTTTGTAAGCGAAACAAAAACTGCTTCCTGCCTTCTTCATTGCAATTGCCCTTGAGATCTTGATATGGGGGGGAAATTGCAACAAGTCCCAAACTGCTTCAAACAAGATTGCTGGGTGACACCTGAGGACAAAAGGCATGCATAGTGTATCACAGGGGTGTCAAACTCAAATTCATCGGGGGCCACATCAGCAGTTTGGTCACCCTCAAAGGGCCGGTTGTATCTGTAGGACTATGTGTCCACTCTTTATTATCATAAATTATTGTCACTGCATTCAATTATTACTGTTTTTGTAATAATGTAAGTAATAACTAGCTCTGAAAGCAGAAACATAGTCAGAATAATGGCAAGTAGATATTTAAATGTACAATTATTGTACAATTTATTGAAAAATGATTTTTGGTAACTGCACTGGGTGGTGGAGGCTCGCTAGGGTTTCATGCAGGACCTTTGCAGAGCTACTAGTACCTGGAGATGCTGGGGTCCTTCTGCATGCAGGACAGATGTTCTGCCAGTGAGCCACCACCCTTCACCAAAGGGACTGGCTGAGGTTGACTCACTGGAGCTGCTCTCCTGGTTCCAGGGTTTAAGGGCCAGAAGTATGAAGCAGCATCCTATGTTTCTGAGGAGAGGGAGAGGGAGGGGAGGGGAGGGGAGGGGAGGGAGGAAGGAAGGAAGGAAGAAAAGAGGGAGTGGGAGGGAGAGAGGAAGGAAGGAAATAGGGGAGAGAAAGAAGAGTAGGAAATAAGGAAGGGAATAAAAAAGGAAAGAAAAAGAAAGAGGGAGAGAAGACGGAAAGGGAGAAAGAAGGAAGGAAGTAGAGGGAAAGAAAGAATAAGAATGAGGGAGAGGAAGAAAGATGGGAAGGACGGAAGGAAGAAAGGAAGGAAGGAAGGAAGGAAGGAAGGAAGGAAGAAAAGAGGGAGCAGGAGGGAGAGAGGAAGGAAAGAGGTGAGAGAAAGAAGAGTAGGAAAGAAGGAATAAAGAAGGAAAGAAAAAGAAAGAGGGAGAGAAGACAGAGATAAAGAAGGAAGGAAGGAGAGGGAAAGAAAGAATAAGAACGAGAGAGAGAGGAAAAAAGAAAGGGAAGGGGGGGGTCGACGCCTTGATTCAGCGCCAGAAAAGAGCACGAAGGGACCCAGGGGCAAAAAGGATTTCCCGTGCAGCGTGAGGCAGCGGGGGTCTGTTTTAGGAGAAGTGCGTAAAGCCTCAGAGTTGCACGTTCGTGAGGCTGAGCCGCTGCTGAGCTCACGTTCATGAGGCTGAGCCACGGCAGGAGGAGGAGGAGGTGAGGCAAGAGGAGGAGGAGGAGGCGGCTACCCTGGTTGGTGCCCGGCAGCGCCGTGCAGAGAGTCCCGAGCCTCTGGGACGCAGCTGTGCTCTGTAGCACTTTGAATCCTCCTCCTCCTCCACACGGCACTGCTGGGTGCTTTGTCTGTGCTTCAGCAGCAGCAGCAGCAGCAGCAGCAGCAGCAGCAGCAGCAGCCGTTTCCAGGCGCCGAGCCATGGTAGGAGGAGGAGGATTCAAAGTGCTACAGAGCACTGCTGCGTCGCAGAGGCTCGGGACCCTCCGTGCGGCGTTGCCGGGCGCTGACCCGGCAAGCTGCCTCCTCCTTCTCCTGCTGCTGTGGCTCGGGGCGCTCCACGCAGTGCTGCTCCGGCCGCCTTTCTATCCCCCCCAGCCCCAGCTGTTTGTCGGCGCTTTGTCGGCACGGCGCTTCAGCAGCAAGGTCCCACTGCTGGGTCCCACTGGCTGGGGCGCTCGGCAGGCCACATGACGAGGTCTGGCGGGCCGGATTTGGCCCCCGGGCCTTGTGTTTGACACCCGTGGTGTATCATATCTGAACAGCGCATGGTGGCTCCCCCCCCCTTAACATCTTGACACGGCAGCGAAAATGTTGCTCAGGAGAAATTGATTCTGACTGCAAATATTTTAAAGAGATAAGCAGCACATGAACTTTAAGTATGATGCTTGAGGCTTGCATTTCATAACAAACGTTATACCGTCTCCCTAAACAGATCTGAGGGGGACATTCATTAATGATATTTAGGTGCAAGATTAAAACTCAAGTCTTTTATATGATTCTTTTGCTCTTTTTATTGGTTTTTATTGCTGCTTTATTGACTATTGCTGAAGCCTTTTGGAAGGCTTAATAAAAAGTATTAATGAGAAAAAACAATTATTGATGGTGAAATTGAAAATTATCATTGGGCTGTCCGTATAGTTGGCCAAATATTTGTCCATCTAGGCAAGCACTGTCTACTCTGACTGGCAGGGTCTCTCCAGGGTCTCAGTCAGAAGTCTTTCCTATTATCTGAAACTCATTCTTTTTACAGGAGGTGCCAGGGGTTGAACATGAGACGTTCTGCATGAACTATGTGACTGAGCTATAATGAGTACTTTCCCCAAACCATAGTTTCTTCCTAAGGAAACCATTGGATATGGGGTGGTTTGGAAGGCAATGAGGCTGAACTCTGGCTGATCATTACTGCTCTCCATTTCCCATTATTTTTTCCATTTGCTACCCTAAACCTTTGCTGGGATTCTTTTCAGTGCAGCTGACCTCTCTGTTAATTTCAACTCTACATATTTTGGAGGCCACTGAAAGGAAGTGATTAGTTTGGGTGGGGCTGGGGGTTGTAACTGGAGATCTTTGTTAAATGTCCTCCTCATAAAAGAGCTGCAGAGCTCATAACATTGTTTTTATGTCAGCAGATCTATAAACTGCACACTTAGTTCAGACAGGGATATTCCTGAAGCTCAGGCCAAGTTGCGTCAAGATCGTGTTTTCCTCATGAAGAAACCCAGCACATAAACCGCCCCCAGAGATGGGATATTTTCTTGGCAGCTCCTCGATTGTAAAGCTTTTTCGCCTTGCAAACAGCACTGCAGCTGTACTTTCCTATCAATAGTTGTCGCGGGGAGGTATTTCTGGGCCCTTTAAGGCCTCTGTGGCAGTGGGGTGTCCAAGAGCCTTGTGGAAAAAATGATTGTAATCTCTGAACCAAGTTGATAGCAGAGATCCTAGGTCAGGGGTCCCCAAACTAAGGCCCGGGGACCGGATGTGGCCCAATTGCATTCTAAATCCGGCCCGCGGACAGTCTGGGAATCAGCATGTTTTTACATGAGTAGAATGTGTCCTTTTATTTAAAATGCATCTCTGCGTTATCTGTGGGGCATAGGAATTCATTCATATTTTTCCCCCAAAATATAGTCTGGCCCCCCACAAGGTCTGAGGGACAGTGGACCGGCCCCCTGCTGAAAAAGTTTGCTGACCCCTGTCCTAGGTGCTGCAGGCAGAAACCAGTTTGGGCTCAGTTTGGGCGCTCCACCATAGAGGTAACATGCTGTGATTAGCATGACCAGTTGAAAATGAAGAGAGAGGTCCTGCCCCTTTAAAAGTTGCATAGAAAATGGCATTTCAGCAGGTATCACTTGCATGGCAACTGTTAAAAGCGCAGGAGCCCCCTCCTCTTTTGCATCCCAACTCTCTTTCCAAGTTGTGCAGCATCCAAATAGACTGCTGCAATAGCCAAATCAGCTAAGCTTCAAGGGTTAACATCTACTGCCTATCTGCAGTCATGGAACCAAAGAAAGCATGTGCCTGTTTCCCAGGTGGCTACCCATCCAGTCACTGACCAGAGCCTCATGAGTTTTCAAACACATGGCTAGTGGTAATATTCAAACCATGATTTGAAGCAGAGTTTGCAACCTTAGTTGCCAGGGTAACTGGTAATTTAGGTTTGATGAGGCCCTAAGCTACTGAAGGTAATGGGGCCCTTTATATGTCCAGCTGTCCTTCGTCAACAACAAATTGTCGCTGTTTTCTGTGTTGAATATATGCTATATGGTAATTTATGGACCTAATGGGTATCTGAAGCCATTTGCACATAACAAAATACGTATTTTATCAAAGTAATTGTTGAACTGAAATACAATTAAGGAGAAGTATATTAATAGTTAAATACAATTGAGAAGAAGTATATTCATAGTGAAATAATTATTAAGCTCTAACTGTATGTAGACTTTATTTTATTTGTTTTTTTTATCTTATATTTTGGAAATGTACATCCAGGTTTTTTTTTCCTTTAATTTTTTTTGCGGTCCCCCAAGAGAGTGGAGCCCTAAGCTATAGCTTGTTTAGCTTATACGTATGTAAATCCGGCACTGAGGGTAACCATAATTTTCTGCCACTATTGCACCTGGAAATGAAGTAGGAATCTGAAAGGGGAGCTCTCGAGTCTGCAGTACATTCCCATCTTCCAAATGATGGTATGGAGGATCAACCACATTGAATTAAAATAGTGTGGTTAGATGTATTTTTTGTCCTTCTGGACAACGTAATGCAAACAGTAGACGTTTGATGACACTTAAAAAAAAACCTAAATATTGTTGGCTTTTATATTTTCTCCCAACCCAGGACATTCTGGAAAGATTTGGGAAACTCCATTCCAAGCAAAGCATCCTTTAACTTGCAAACATTAAAAAAAATTCCAGGAGGAAGTAATGGCTTAAATAATTGCCCCTTGTTTGTCCTAGTTGGACCACGATAGGATGCAGACTGTTGATCTGGAAGCCTGGTAGAAATTTTGGTCATAACACAAACACCCGTGGGAGAAATTTGAAAAATTGTGTGAATGGACCACCACTAATATAACACAACAGACAAAACTCCCGGATTATGTCAAACATAATACTTTTCACATGTTCACTCGCACAGCACCAAGTGTAGAGTATTCAAAAGCACAGACTAATCAGGTAACATATGCACGTCTGGTACCTTACCATAGCAACACCCACTCCGCAGAAGACAAGGACGCACAACATGATCAGAGTCCACTCTGAATAACGACTTGTCAGTCTCCCAATTACTAGGCCCTGGACAACCTAGGGAGAGAGAGGGCAGAGACATAGACAATGTCAAGTTCTCAGATGCTTCTAGCCCAGAGTGAATGTTTATTTCTGCACACAAGTACAGAAGGCCCCGAAACTCAGCGTTGTATCTGTGAGTGTCATCTGTGAGAGCAGGTTGCTGGACTAGCTGGGTCATTGGCTTGATCTTCTTAAGTTCATGCGCATGTCTGTGTGCACATGGAACAACTCTACGCTGCAGATCAATGTGTATGGCCCTGAACACTGTCTGGACAGAGACCACCCGGGATCACTTTGAAGGAAGGGCAAGCTGCAAACGGAGGAAAAGAGGAAATGAGACAGTGCAACCTAATCCTGAAAATAGTTCTTAAATGCACAGATCTCCTGGGAGGTTCTCCCTCTAGGTGTGCCATTTCACTATATGAGTAATTATAGGGTTTGGGGTTTAATTATATTTCCCCCACCCTGCCCTAAGGGATGGTTCCCAAGATCCCTAGACATACTTTCTAATAAACTCAGTTCCACATTGACACTATGCCAATTCAGAGGGGAGAAGTTCTTGTTAATCAAGCCTTGTAGCTGGGGCCATGGGAAGCTTTCTGGTTTGTGTGGCCCCTTGAGCTTTATTGCACTTGGTGCATGGACCTGAGTTGCATGAGTGTTACAGGTCGCTGGAAATCTTTAGTAAGTTCACTTGTGACTGGTGGGAGACGCAGCTCCCATCTTGTCTGCCTACATCCTTCCATGTGTATTCATATTTTTGTCAAATTTCATTAGTTTCCATTAGTTTTGAAATGAAAAATAAATCCTTGCAGGTTGTGCACTCATCTACTACGAAACATCCAGGCTTATCCAATTATCCTCTTTTAAAACAATCACCACCACAGCAAAACCCAGGAACTAGCAAACTACAGCAGCCTAGCCTTGAATGCCTCGATATTGAATACTTCTTTGTTGTTGGAAGTGTAACAGCAGGGATCATTCAGTTTGTAATGGAAAGGGTTAATTTTAGTTCCAGTGTTAGTCACCTACCCAAGGGAGGTGGTGATGGTGTTGCTAAAGCAACCATTTAGAATGGTATGATCTTCACTGAGGTAACGTGCCCTGATTGGCTGCGGAGTTCTGAGGGAGAATTTCTCAGTGGTGTCCAAACTTTTTTCAAAGAGGGCCAGATTTGATGAAGTGAAGGGCCAACCAAAGTTGTTAACCTTTTTAAAGGATTGAAGTTGTTGTGCTTTTATAATGATTTTACCCCAAAGTTGTTGAGCTTTTTTTAGAATTGAAGTTGTTGAGGTTACTTTCCCAGGAAATAAACTGCCACAGGGGCCAGTTTAAACTGACCAGCAGGCCGAATTAGGCCCCCGATGCGGACTTTAGACATGCCTGCTTTAGATGGATACTTAACTCTGTTCTTATCAAGGCTTAACTTAAAAGACAAAACCTTTATGAATAAAAATTATATTTTTTAAAAATAACCTAAAAGACAAAACCTCCCTGTTCTTTTCTCCTCAAATTATATATTGTTTTTGTTCAGTTTGTTCAGTAAAATGTCATCAGGATTTGTTTTCTCTCTAGCTTCCATCTGTGGCTACCTTTATACATATATGTGTCTATAAATTGTTAGTGGGCTGTGCATTCACTGGCTGACCAAGGTGGGGGTGGGGGGGAGCAGCCCGCCCCGGGTGCGCCGCGCATGCCCCAAGATGTGCACAGCCCCGAAGTGTGCCACGCCCCCAGATGTAAGCTGCTTCCGGTGCCGGAGCAGGTAGCTCCGCCACTGTGCACATTCTTCCTTCTCCCGAAAAAGGATGCTGGTAAACAAAAGGAAGAACAGGAACAACAACAAAAGAAATGCTCAGTGATGTTCTGTACAGTCATACCTCGGTTTAAGTACGCCTCGGTTTGAGTATTTTCAGTTTAAGTACTCCACAGACCTGTCTGGAACGGATTAATCCACTTTCCATTACTTTCAATGGGAAAGTTCGCTTCAGGTTAAGTACGCTTCAGATTAAGTACAGACTTCCAGAACCAATTGTGTTTGTAAACCGAGGTACCACTGTAATTGTATCAGAGTTGTATCATAATGACAGGCAAAAATGACAGGGCAGTTATTCACCTGTAGCAAACCAATTCCCCTCCTTCACCAATCGTAAACTCAACAAGATACCGCCCTGCACTGAAAAGGAGGGTTGCAGGAGTATCAGTAATAAGGGCTCACGTACAGCTGAAAGGTCATTTTAAATGACTGAGCAGGAAAGGACTATCTATCCCCAAGAACAATTCAAACTGCCCGAGGCTGTGCCCCTATGCAAGGAAGAGGAGGAAAGCACACCAAACGGTCAGGTCATGAACTGAAAATTTTCCTACGCAGAGGTAATCTGCTCAATACAATTGCAGAAACAGGAACTGTTGTTCAAACAACATTCTTTGTCCAACAAAGATATTATCTACAAGACCAATAAATAAATATATATATATATATATATTAGGAAACAGCCCAGGAGCTCTGCTCTGGACAAATGGCTAGCAAATAAGGAAAATGGAGCCCTTGGTCAAGGACACCATTTCCTAATTATTGCCCAGTCAGGGTGGCTATGGATATGAGTGGATCAGCTTCAGGCAATGTGACAGGGGAGAAGAGGCTGTGAAGCAGATATGAGAGCACAGATGACGAAGGCCTGTCCTTTTTTTTTTTAATAGTTCTGACCTCAGATCAGAACTGAAGCTCCTGATAAGAGTTAGCTGTGGCAGGGGGGTGCCTTATGGCAGGCACAGAGTTCAGAGTACATACATGTCCAGAGTACATACATGGGTATGTAAAATGAGAGTCATCGTAGTGATCCATAGTTAAAAGTAAAGGTAAAGGTAAAGGTACCCCTGACTGTTAGGTCCAGCCGCAGATGACTCTGGGTTGCGGCGCTCATCTCACTTTACTGGCCGAGGGAGCCGGCGTACAGCTTCCGGGTCATGTGGCCAGCATGACTAAGCCGCTTCTGGTGAACCAGAGCAGCGCACGGAAACGCCGTTTACCTTCCTGCTGGAGCAGTATCTATTTATCTACTTGCACTTTGATGTGCTTTCGAACTGCTAGGTTGGCAGGAGCTGGGACCGAGCAACGGGAGCTCATCCCGTCATGGGGATTCGAACCGTTGACCTTCTGATCAGCAAGCCCTAGGCTCTGTGGTTTAATTCCCAGCACCACCCGCGTCCCTATAGTTAAAAGTAGAAGTCGGCAAATGTGTCCTCTTTTGTGCTCCTTAAAATATGGCAATCCTATGTGACCTAACTTATTCCAGAGAAGAATCAAGGTTTCCATTGCTGCATTTCACTTAATTGCATCATAGTTCTGATGCATATGTGTGACACATTATAATGGGGGTGGGGGTGGGGGGAGGATGACCTATTAATGTGTCAGTGCTGAAGTGTCAGTACCACACATGCCTGCCTTTATGACTGTAACAATGCTCATGGTAATAGGAAAGTGGGGAAATTCCAAGAATAAAGCTGCCACCTTTTATTTGGGCAGGGTCCTTGTGCCTTTAACAACTTGCCTGACAGGCAAGAGATTCAGCAGGTGAAGACATTTAAAGGTCCATATAAGCGTATAGCCTACTTTGCTACCACATGGTCCTAAAAGTGGTTTACAAAACTGTAAAATAAATCATAAATACACCCAAACCGAACACGTAAAATTCAGTTCCCCATCGCTGTATCTCATACGGCAATATGCTTGATCCACTGAATTCTGCTTGGTACGCCTCTGTTAAAGCCATAGAATCCTTGCCAAATCTAGGTAGCAACACGTCTACCACCAACCATGAACAGTCACATTCTCCTCTTCAGGAAGACAAATGGTGAACTTCCTCGCCCTCCTGTCTAGCCTGTGAAAAGGAACTCATTAATCGAAAGGATTGAGCAAACTCCCATTTTCACAACAGCTCAAAGGGAACTGGGTGTTGAACTCTTAAACAGATTACAGGTTCTTGTTCACATCGCTTGGCAGTAGCTGGGAAAAGGAAGGGAAAGAGGTGAGAGTGTTACAGAGGACTGCAGAATAATTGCCATGTTAACACCCAAGCTTTGGCCTTTGGCCATTTCAGCTTTAATTCTATGGCATTACATAGGGTGATACAGAATAATGGCAGTTCAGAATCAGGCTGGGCACGTTCTCATGCAACCCCAGGCTTCAAGCCATCATTAGCACAACATTACAAGTAATTTGCGGCTCCTTTCCATAGAGGGTGGATGTGCAGCATCACAGCTTCATGCTATAATCAAACACTTCCTTAAAAGTGAATCGTCACTAGAATTGTGCACGTTTCCACACCACAAGGAGAGACCTCAAAGCGCTGCTGTGAAGGCCAGCTCCCACTGGAATGAATGGACAAGTCACATGAATCATCATACCTGCTCATCCGCCAGGTATTGCATGAAGCGGCGGAGGTTACACCAGGCTCCAGGTGTTTTATGAGCTCATTGTCACTGACTCAGCAGTGGTACATTTCACAGACAGAGGATTAGATTTTCTGTGTTACCCAGACTTTCCTCTATGATCTGTACAAGGAAGACAACAGTGGAGTCTTTTCAGACTTCAGTGAACCTATCTTTGGGTTAAATGCAGTACATTTCTGAGCACAATTCAAAGTGCTGGTGCTGACCTTTAAAGCCCTAAATGCCCTCGGCCCAGTATACCTGAAGGAGCATCTCCAGCCCCATCGTTCAGCCCGGACACGGAGGTCCAGCTCCGAGGGCCTTCTGGTGGTTTCCTCACTGCGAGTAGTGAGGCTACAGGGAACCAGGCAAAGGGCCTTCTCGGTGGTGGCACCCACTCTGTGGAATGCCCTCCCATCAGGTGTCAAGGAAAAAACAACTATCTGACTTTTAGAAGACATGTGAAGGCAGCCCTGTTTAGGGAAGTTTTTAATGACTGATGTTTTAATGTATTTTAATATTTTGTTGGAAGCCGCCGAGCATGGCTGGGGTATAAATTATATTATTATTATTATTATTATTATTATTATTATTATTATTATTATTATTCCCTGAGCCGTAGCCCGTAGCTCAATGGTGTAACATCTGCTTTACATCCAGAAGGTCCATGCTACAACCCCCAGTAACACTAGACTGCAAACATCTCCTGTCTGAAACCCTGGAGAGCTGCTGCCAGCAAGTTTAGACAGTGCTGAGCTAGATGGACCAATGGCCTGATTCAGTAATAAGGCAGCTTCAGATGTTTCTATGGAAGGCAAGCTCACCCAATGGATCATTCCCTTCCTCTCCAGTCCCCCTTTACCCTTTGAAAAGTATCTCCGGAGGATCATAGAAATATAGAATTGGAAGGGACCCCAAGGGTCGAGTCCAAGCCAGGATCTGGGGGACCTACCAAACATAGATAGAAGACATTTATGAAAGATTCCTCTACCCTATTTTGGGCATTTCCTTCCACCCATTGCAGCCGCATATGACAAAGCCCACAATGTTTGGTAGGGTCCCCAGACTCTCTGGAGAGACTTTTAGGGAACAGGGGTACAGGGGGCTGCAGGGGAAAGGAAAAAAAGAGCTTGCCTTCTGCTCATACAACCCAAAAGGCTCCCTGGGGACTCAACTGTTGAGATTTTCTGCTAGTGAGCTTTGGCTATTTCCTGTTGAGAGATGATGTTGGGAGTTTTCTGTTAGTAATCTTTCGATTTCCTGTTTCATATGGCCCCTTCTTGTTCATTACACTTTGGGGATTAATGTTCTGGAAAAGTGAAAAGTAGAATAGAAATGTAACTGGTAAGAAATAACCCTACAGAAAATATATATTAAAAAGGCTGCATTCTGATGCGTTGACAGAGGAGTGGGTTCAGGTAATGGGACTCTAGGGGAGTTGTTTCCTCCTGTACTTAAATATCATGCATGCACCCTCTGAACTGAATGCTGAATGCCTCTTCCTCTATGCTTCTGATGGCTTGTCTGTCCAGTTTGTGAAGCCATCATGCATATTTACTTGATCAAACTTTTATTTAGACCTTAGGGGGAAAGGGCCCTAGTGTTGTTGTTTTACAGTAGAAAAACTGTTCTAAGAATGGGGAGGCAATTTTATGATTGACACAAGAACCACCAGCTCAGTGGGTTTCCCTCAAGCTCAACACAGGAGAGAGGACTGTACTTCTGCTGCAAACTTGCCGAATGCTCTTCCATTTGCAGACTTGCTGTTGCATCTGGATGCGTCCAAAAAGACCTTGCCTAATTGAAAACAGGATCTCACCAGTTTATTGTAAGAGATATTGGCACCTTATGCAGTAATTCATTTTGTAAATATTAGCAATAATGAGAGAATATACAAAAGATCTCCTGAGTGGGAAGAGAGAAAAAGAAGAAAACTGGAGAATGAAAAACATTTTACCACAAAGGGAGGAAGTATGAGAATTGTGCAGACTCTGGGTGTTCAGCGGAGGCTGCAAGCAGTGTTGTGGGGCTGCTACTACCTATGGTACACCTTAAAGATGGGCAACTTGTGGCCCTCCTAGTGTTGGGATTCCAACTCCCAGGAAGCATGGCTAATAGTAAAGGATGATGGGAGTTGTAGTCCAAGGCACCTGGAGAGCACGAGTTTGCAGAAGGCTGGTAAAGATATACATGCTCACTTATTGTGCCCTGTCGTCATTTCTGTCCAAATAAATTTTGCAGAGAAATCTCCAAAGGAGACATTCATGCAGACATTCTCACACTTGTACTTTGCCACCTAAGTAGTATGTGAACACTGTACCCCAAACAGTATTTTTTTCCATAGTTCTCAACTTTTCCAGCCTCTGGCAAGAGCTGCCATTAACCTCACCTGCTAACATGGTACTCACCTTTCACTATTTAGGGTGGATTGTACCAATGAACTTGTCCTGTTTGCACAAGCACGTCTGCTTATGTGATGGAATATACCCACTCTCTCTTCTCCCCATTCCCCTAAATCTGTTTAAGGGTTTTCGCCAATCCTCTGGAGCAAATTTGGAGAAGGAGTGGGGAGCGTGTGAGTAAAGGAGAGAGAGAAGGCATGTTGCACAAGTAGAAGTTTTTGGAGGAATAGAAAAACTTTGTTGGATACCACATAGGCTTTTTACTCCTTGTATTTATTTATCTATTTGCATGCCACTCAACAAATCAAATAAAAAACAAGATGTAGAACCACAACATCCAAAGCTACAGGAATGCAACAGAAATAAATCTGCATCCCCCTTACATTCTTTTTCTCCTTCTCTCTCCCTTCAGACCCCTCTTTTTCTGCTTAACTATGGATACCATACGTCCATAATTCTCTGCACATATGGCAGCATCAAAACAGCTTTGCCCCCTCCAAAAAGCTCAACAACGCTCAACAACTTTTCTGTCTGAATTTTCACTGTTTGGCAACCCTAGCTTAACCCTCTCTTGCCACCTTTTTTGCTTTTTGCCAAAAGAAATGGGTGTTGGCACCTCTGGTGAGCTCAAACCTAGACTGCCCCAAAGCACAGCTTGTGGGGTCCCAATAGGGTTGCCAGACTCAATAGAGGACAGGACTTCTGTGCCTTTAATTGCCCTGCTCTCTTTTGAGTCTGGAAACCTTAAAGAGAAACCAGCAGACCCTTTGTTTAATTTCCAAGCAAAGGGTCTGCTGGTTTCTCTTTAAGGTTTCCAGACTCAAAAGAGAGCAGGGCAATTAAAGGCACAGAAGTCCTGTCCTCTATTGAGTCTGGCAACCCTAGATCCCAACCCACCAAACAAAGATCAGTAGCATATATGCTGTGTGACTTCATGACACTCAGCTGAAACTGGTGAAGTGCAACATTAGCTTTGCCAGTGAAATCCACCTGCTTTCCAAGCAAATCCCTTCCTGCAACTTTGCCTATGCCCACAAGCGTTTCAGGATGGGCACTTGATACAGACAGTGGCTACAGGCAGATACAGAAAGAAAGAACTCCACAGGGAAGGGCCCTAAGTGATTCAGCAACAGAGCAGATGCATTGCATGCAAATGTTCCCAGGCTTAAGCCCCAATATGGCCAGCTAGGGCTGGGAGAAGCTCCTGCCTGAAATCCTCAACTGCTGCAGCCCAACTATGTAGAGCAAGGTGGGGAACTTCTGGCTTCCCATATATTGCAGGACCACAGCTCCCTTTGTTCCCTGATCCTGACCACTAGCCATTGCTGGCTGGGACTGATGGATTCTGAAGGGTCACAGGTCCCCCATCCTAGGTGCAGACTCAGCTAGATGCAGCAGTGGTTTAAGGCAGCTTTTATAAGCCTTATTTGCATTAGACATCAGCTGAGCTTTGCTTCCCTTACTGTGAATTTGTGGGAATGAGTTTGAAGGATCTTTGGTTTAGGCACCCAGCTCGCCTCCACTTTTCAATCTTCCATATTGATAAATGTTTCTGTCCCACAAGGCACACAGGGGGGCTGCCTGGACCTCTTCTCCCCCACCCCATCCAGCCCCATTGTGCTTGCCTTTGAAACATAACCTCCTTTGAAGTGGTGTGTGTGAACAGAAGGCTCAGTTTACCTTAACAGGAATCTGCCCTGTCATCATTACACAAAAGAGGAAGGAAATAGTTTGCAAGTGACATAACAAGAGCCGCCCATGGCTATGTACACAAGCTGCAGGTGAAACAACTCTGTCTTTGTCCTCTTTCAAAGACAGATAAGCCTCTGAACCTGCAGTGGAAATATTTAATTGGAAACTCCCAGCAAATATGGCCAAACAGTAAAATCTGTCTTTCCTCTCTTCATGTGCCATTAACAATGGCTACCGTGCCACATTTCCACCTGATCTTTTCAGATCTGAAGGGAGAAAAATACACAGTGGAGATAAAATTTAACCTCCTTTTGGGATGGAAGTCAGCCTAGGGAGGTGCCTTCGATACAATTATTAATACATAATATTCTATCAGGCTCTCTCTCTCTCTCTCTCTCTCTCTCTCTCTCTCTCTCTCTCTCTCTCTCTCTCTCTCTCTCTCTCTTTCTCTTTCTCTTTCTCTTTCTCTTTCTCTTTCTCTCCCACCCACTCACCCACCATAAAATATATTCATAGAAACTTGAAAGGCGTGCAATAACCTGTATGTTGGAGAGGTTTCTGATGAATACGGAACTCAAAGGCCAGAACTGAAGTAATCAGCTTTCAGCTTCAGTTCCTTCTACTAGTATTTAAAAATATCAGCAGAATTTGTGCAGTGTTAATCCACAAAGCACAGCTAGGAAACCAGAACTGTTGGAGAAGGTTGGGCTCTTGCCCTTAGGCCCCTAACCCTCTCAGGGTACAAGCAGTCGTCGTTGCTCTGTAAAAATTCAGTGGCCAAGTATGGCAAGCAAGATCATCCATCTGGTTTTGAATCTGTCTGTAAAGAACCCAGAGGCAGTTAACTTGTGACCCATTGGGATTGGTAGGGTAGACAGAAGAGAGGCCAGTGGTCCATAGAGTCAGAGCCAGAGCCAAACCCAGGCAGAGCCACAGGAGCCGGGGCCAAGGGGTCTTCGCCCTCCCAATTAAATATTTGAGGGGACACTCCCCAAAAGTTGATGGGCATTGCCATTCAAATGGTGTGTGTGCACTGCATCATGTGATTGATTATCCAGGGTGGGGCTTACCTGCCCTCCCCCATATTTTATCCAAGTTGCCACCCCTGGGCAGAGCCAAACTACCGGTATTTCTCGTTTTGTCTCCAAACTATGTTATACATTTACAGCATTGCCATACCACTTTAAACAGTGAAGCCCCCCCCCCCAAGCGAATCATGGGAAGTGTATTTTGTTAAGGTTGCTGACGAGTTGCTTGGAGATCCCTCTTCTACTCACAGGGGTTCAATTCCCAGAGTTCCCTGAAAAGAAGGATTGACTGAGAACAAGAATGCTTGTAAGCAAGAAGATAGGTAGGTTAAGCATAGACTGAAGTTTGTGGGGCAGTGCCCCATTTTCCCTTCTAGACCAACCTCCACTCAAAGAACAGCTTGACAAGAGATCTCTTTCATGACATACAAGAGCAGATTGCTACAACCAAGGACAACCATTAACAAGTCTCAAATGTGGTTTTACAAATAGCACTTTTTTTTAGTGTTAAGAGACTAAAAATAATCTGAAGGGTGTTGACATGAACACACACGTGTGTGTATACAGCAAGGTCCTAGCCAGATCAAAACCCTGCCCTAGCAAGATCATGGAAAGAACAAACACAGCTGTTCGCTCTGATTTCACTGATGACTTTTAGGATGTCGATATCCTGCCACTAGAAAACAGATCGCCAGTCCATATTCACTGCACATCCGCCGTGCTGTTAGCTGGCAAATGGCAGGGTGCTTTTGTCACAAGAACTTAGAGCTGACTCTTTAGAACCACTGGAGGGGTCCTTATATGTGAAGCCCTTGCTCAGTGTAGGAGTTGACCAGTTGAAGGTACAACTGCTCAGGTAACATCTATGAAATGGCTACGCCAACTCTATACAGCTCCACATGCCTGCAAGGGCTATGACCCAGATGGTCTACATGCTTGCAAATAAAAACTTCAGGGTGAAAAGCTCGCTGAGCTCCAAGAGCACCTCTATTATACAGCTACACTGGCTTCCAGTGCATTTCTAGGACAAAGTAGTTTCAACCATTGGACCTGGCCTATTTATTGGACCACCTGCATCTGTGCCATCCTGCCCACACCACAAGGTCTCAGTGGGAGGGCCTTCCTCTTGTGTCCACCCCTTGGGTCTGTGAGGTGGGTGGCCATCAGAGAGAGGGTCTTCGTCATGGTGCTCCCATGACTTTTGAACTCCCTCCCAGTAGATTTGTGACTGGTGTTTACACTTAAGGGTTTTTTAGAAAGTATTAAAGACCTATTCGTTTCAATTGGCCTTCTCTTGGGGAATTTGCTGGATCGAGGCTGGAGTGGATTATGTTACAGAGAATCTGAATGGGTTTTATTCTTTTTTATATCATATTGATTTTCCACCATTACAATTTTTTCCCCGCCATTGTAAGCTGCTTTGGATGGGCTTTGCTTGGAAAGAAAAAGCCTAGACATTAAAAAAGAAAGAAAGTGAGTGCATGGAGGTCACACAGCAGCCAGAGTGCTTGATGGGTTTGTTCCTTCAACTTGGAATTAAGTTTGATGTTCAGATGAAAACGCAGAGTCTTAATAAGAGTGCACACACTGCACCTTCCTTCCTCTCTGATCCATACAGTAATAGCTTTCCCCCTCCAGATGTTTTGCTGGAAGCCAGAGCTCTATGGCAAGAAAACAGACGATTGGCTCATATTTAATTAAGCCTCTGGGCCAAATCTCAGTTTTCATTTCATCCAGTTGTGGATTCAAAATAAAAGCTTAGCACCGGCTGAGGTTTTAGAGGCTTTAGGTTTCCCAATGATTCAAATTGCACCCAGGTGCTGGGAAAGGGAGGGTAGGGAAAAGCCGTGATTATTTTTGTCCCCTTTCTTTTTACAAAGGCTGGATACCGGTAGATATCCCTTTCAGCTCATGGTCTCCAAAGAAGTTGAAACCGTGGAGCACTGTGGGTTGTGCTCTTATTCATTATTCAAATGCAGCTAATGATCACTCCTGTACTGATGCAATGTCATAAGAGAGCACACAGCTCTGAAAGAATTATATGAAAATTATATATATATATATATATATAATAATAATAATTTTGGTAGGGGGAAATGCAGTCAAAACAGCAATGAATGAGTGCTATATTGGAAAACTCTTGAATTTCCCTTAGGTACAGAAATATTGCCATGGGAAATGCCTTGGACATATTTTTTTTAAAATGGAAAGGCATTGCATACATGTAACAAATAAATAACAAATCTACTTATACTGGTACTTATATTCAGAGGCGTAGCAAGCCCGGGTGGTACCTGGTGCAGATTTTTTTTTATCACCCTCTGAATATTTTATCACCCTCTGATAAAAAAAATCTGCACCAGGCTCCCATCTGCACTGCCTTGGCTCCCATCTGTCCCCCTCCCTCCCTGGCTCGCTGTAAAGCGGCAAAGGGTGGGAGGGAGCCTGGGAGGGACGGGATCCTCTGCTCGCAGCTGCAGCCACGAATGGAGGATCCTCTACATGCGGCTGCGGTGGCGTGATGGCTGCTTGTGTCGCTGTGGCGGGGCACCACCTTGTAACCCCCGGAGATATGCCACCGGAAGCACACCACCCCCCGCCCCCCATTGCAACGCCACTGCTTATATTGCACACTTTATATTGCTTATCCACACTTTACCTTTCCTCTGCTCTTTCCAGGCACTAGCCACACTTTAAAGCTGTGTCTGATCTCCCCCTTTTTTGACCTGGAGTTTCCTTACAAAAACCTGCTCTTTAAAGCCGAATCGGAGCAAATGTCAATCTGCGGAAAACCCGAATTGATGTTTGTTCCAATTGGGTGCTAAAGAGCGGGTAAGTGTGGCTAAGCCCTTATACTGGCTTAAGAGACATCTCTTTTCCATAGGAATACTAGGGTCGCCAACTTTGGGGGGGGGCAGAATTTTTAGGAAACACCCTTGATGCCAGTCAAAAATGGCTGTCATGGGGATGTGGCATAACACAAAATTGTTGCTGTGGTAGCGCAACATATGAAGTGTCTGCTGCACCTGAAAGAGCAGAAAAAGAGGCAGGGCCACAAAGAGACAGGAACCCACCAATGGGGGAAAGGCATCTACATCAGAGCCACCATCATGCCCACTCACAGTGAGAAGCTCTTTCTACCTCTTCTCTGTTCAGAACAGAAGGAAGTGTGGGTGTCTACTCTCGGCATCCAGTGAAATGTTTTGGGGAGGGGGGTGTTATTCAATGTAGGAGAGCCTGAGCCAGTGCAAACACAATATGACCAAGAGCAAATACATTGCTGAAATTTGAGAGGTTATCTAATGAGACCTTTCTTGGATGCCATAGAAAATACTGGTGGGCACTACATGGCCCTCATGCTAGACTCCTGCATCAGGCAATATCAGACAAACTCATTGAACTACAATTCACAGGGGAAATCAGGGTCAGAGACAGCGTTTGGGGGCATAGAGCTCTACAGTGGGACCCCTCCTGTGCCAATGTCCTTCAGTGGGCTCATCTAACGTAGACACTTCCGATCCACATTTTTATTCTCTACCATGCTCCAGAGTGATGCTATATTGGGAACATTGTGAGAAATTAAAATGGTGTCTGCTTAGTTGCCGAGTGCTGGGGGTGTCTATAAAGGGAGCCACAGCAGGCATTGCCTGAGGAGGTTGTGCAATGATGCCAGACCTGCATAAATCCCACGCGAGTACATACTGTAGATAGACCCTCAATATCCATGCATCATAAGGGGGGGGGGAAGGACACCAATACTATTTACAGCACATAAAGGTGGTTGTGCAAGAAGATCCCAAGCGTGGAATTATTTGACCAAAGTTTATTGATGAATGAGCAACATCACCTAAAGAGGGGCATATGAATTGGATATGGCACACGTTTGAGTGACTTAAAGAAAAAAAGTGTGACCTATGTGTTCTTGATATCACAGATAGTAGTGTTTTGTCTAAGGGCCAAACTAGACGTGATGTTTAATATATCTTTGTATTTCAAAAGAAAAATTCAAATAGAATCAGCTTTTTTTTTCTGAGGGGGGGGGGATGATAATTCTCAGGATTGTAGATGTGGAGGGTGAAATTAATCAATTCCCCACCCTTCTGAACTCCAGAAGAAAAAAAATTCCTCCTACCGTAAGTGGTTGCCAATAGGGAATTTCCCCCAATGCAAACTGCACCTGTAGGGGAGGGATTTTCCTCTGGATCACAGCAGGGTTAAATTCTCCCTTCCTGCTGATTCTATTTGCAGCTTTAAAAACATGCACATAAAAGGCTGGGCCCTAAGGAGACTTCTAGTCATTGATCTGGAAGATGCCTTTTAAATACTGTACCTCATATGGCTAATCCATTTCTGTAAAACCAAGGTCTCTTGGGAGGCAGAGGGGGGATTTTAACCCCATTTTATTACCTAGTTTTCTTTTGGTGTAGGGAGCTTCCTCCTGGATGTATACTGGCACAGCTCCAAATAATTACACATCATGATGGTTGAACATTTTCCTTATTAGATTCTGCTTCTGGATTCCTTCCATGAGACTGCCTACGCCACTGTCATTTATTGGTACGCCTTGAGCAATTCCAACTTTGGTCATGTTCCATATTCTGAATGTCAGCTTCAAGTCAGAGCACTTTTAAGAATTATCCTTTTAAAGGAAAACAA
The DNA here is from genome assembly GCF_963506605.1 of Zootoca vivipara. NCBI lineage: Eukaryota > Metazoa > Chordata > Lepidosauria > Squamata > Lacertidae > Zootoca > Zootoca vivipara. The sequence goes on from NC_083276.1 coordinate 72,687,411, forward strand.
TGTGCTCCACAAGCCTCTTATTGTATTTCTTTAATCTTATTCATGGTCCTAGATCTTGTCTCCTCTTGCCCCTTCATCGTTTTTTACCTGGTGATCAAGCCCCAGAAGCCTTGCCAAATATTTATGAAAAAGAGGGGTGGGGGAGAAAACACTCACGGATGAGAACAAAGATAGAAAGCTTATCCAAATAAAAGAAATGAAAATAAAACGTTGGTCCACTAAAAAGGCCAAGAGCCAGATATAATCTTGAGCAAGTAGACTCGCATAACTACTGGAGACATTAGACAGACTTGCACCAAAAGTCACTTCTCACTAGTTCATTAGGGCTTGGATGCATATCACAATGTGGGTGTTAATCTGAAACCAGATCAGCAATGCACAAAGACATTGACACTGGCAGCATAAAACAGCAGTGGTTTGAGAACTGGACTTTAGGTCTAGGCCAATGTAACAAGCCGTGCAAGCAAGAAGGTATTTGAAGAAGTTTCTTCTATTACAGAACAGGTGATACAGCCTGATCTGAGGCTAGCGTTATCAACTCTATTTACACATGGCCATAAGAATTTACCATCTTCTTCATGTCTGTAGCAGCTAGAAATATATTGACACAATTCTGGAAAACAGCTACTAAATTAACTCTGGAGGCATGATATGATAAGACCAGGGGTCAGCAACATTTTTCAGCCGTGGGCCGGTCACTGTCCCTCAGACCATGTGGGGGGCCGGGCTATATTTTTTGGGGGGGAAATGAACAACTTCCTATGCCCCACAAACAACCCAGAGATGCATTTTAAATAAAGGCACACATTCTACTCATGTAAAAACACCAGGCAGGTCCCACAAATAACCCAGAGATGCATTTAAATAAAAGGACACATTCTACTCATGTAAAAACATGCTGATTCCTGGACCGTCTGTGGGCTGGATTGGGAAGGCGATTGGGCCGCATCCGACCCACAAGCCTTAGGTTGCCTACCCCTGGATAAGACTATGGGACATAGCTCTTGTGGAGAAAGTAAGGAAGCATCCTGGAGCACTAAGGAACCCAAAGACCAAAGATGATTTTGAAACCGTACGGTGTTGTTACATGTTTATTTAGTACCCTGGGAGGGACAACAATTGTCCCATCATCACCAGCTACTCACAGCTCACTCTGGGACAATCCGTTAAGGCAGAGAATAGAAGATGCTTCACAGATATAATCAACTCTACCCTATTGTACAAACCTGCTTAATGTTTTCACTTAATCATTTACATTGTATATGCATGGATATTTTTTTTGGGGGGGGGTGTTATATGGGGATTGCTTAAGTACTTCCATAAGAATAAAGTTTTAAAAAGAAAAGAAAAAAGAGTGCATTGAGCTCAGGTGTAAGGCATGTTCTTTGCATGCAGGCGGTCACAGGTTTAATCCCTGGTACTTCCAGCTACAGCTTCTTGCCTGACACCCAGTGTCAACAACACCAAACTAGGTGTCTCAACAGTCTGACATGGGATAAGGGATTTTCCTATTTGCCTAAGTTTGTGCTGCTGCATGAATCCTTCCTGGAGGATAAGGCTAGCAGTGGCTACTAGCTATGACGACTATGTTCTACATCTACAGTTTGAAGCAGTGCGGTGCTGAACACCCATCACTGGGAACTGCAGATGGGGAGAGTGCTGTTGTGTTCAGGTTGCTTCCCCAGAGCACATGTCAAGCCACTTTGAGAAAAGGATGCTGGACTAGGTCTCCTTTGGCCTGATCCCGTAGGCTCTTATGTTCTCAGGAACCGAGAGAGAGAAATAATAGAAACCTTAGCCTCCTCCTGGTTGGGGTGTTGTACATTTATTATCCAAATCCTGGCTGACACCCTGGCCTACGGACTAGATTTTGCATTTACTGTCATTTAATTAGAACTGGGAGGAGTCCAGGAAAGTGAGTGACATATGATTAACTCCATGTTGAAAGCCAGAAAGGCGGCTGTACTTTTGCTGGATATTCTTATGTACATGAATGCAGATGAATTACACACTTAAGAATGTACATGGATGCAGAAGAGTTTCCCACACTAAGCAGTAGAGACTGGCAGGGCTGTGCGGATAGGGTTGCATTGGTTTCTGCCTGCCCACACTGCGCATCGCTGAAAGATGCCAAGAAGGAGCAGCAGGGGGTTGGGCACTTTATGGATGCCATGTCAGAAAGGTTGGGTTGGCTCTGCTGCTGTTCCTACACCATGCTGAGCTCCCCACCGCCCTCCCCCTCACCATCTCAGTAACAGGCGACATAGGGCATTGGAAACTCAGAACAGTGCAGCCCCACTGGCTGCTACAGGCATTATGCATAGGCAGCCCAGACTTCTCCCCACACGTGAAGTTTGTGCAAGTCTCTGAAACAAAGAATCTCAGAATCTTTTTTTTTATTTTAAGTTTCCAGCCCTTATAGTTGCAGAACTATTTCTGGAAGATATAATGCCATGTCACATACACACACTCCGACTTGGGCCCCAGGTTATGGGTGCCCAGCACGAGCGACATGACATCATGATGTAACATAACATCATGATGTCATGTGCCCCGCAGAAGTCAGATTGGACAGCTTCTCCAAGGCCTTGATGCTTTGCGAGGTACCAGAGGTTGCATCGGGGGCCCGGTGGTAGGGGTGCTGAGCACCCACAACAAAAAATGTGGGTGCTCAGGCCCCCAGGGCCCCCTAGAGATGGTGCCCCTGCACATATATATATATGAAGAGATTTCAGTGGTTGTCTCAAGTTCCTGCTGCCTCACCCCATTTATGTCCAATAAGAACACAGAACATAGGAAGCTGCCTTGTATTGAGTCAGACCATCTAGCCCAGCATTGTCTACACTGACTGGCAGCAGCTCTCTGGAATTATAGGCAGGAGGAGACAGATATTGAACTTGGGACTTTCGGCCTTCAAAGCAGGAGTTAACCACTGAAATATGGTGCTTCCCCCAAATAATGGCCTCATCATCAAAAAAAGAAAAAGTAGAATAAAGTGTTTGTCACCTCTCCTTTGGCATTCACCAAGGCTGGGGAAATGATATGAAAATTATGTTATAATTGCATGTAACCATGTATGGAAATAACTGGCAGCTCTCCAGTTTGTATCTCTGATGTGGTTCCCAGTCATGAACAAATCACCCACCACTGAAGCCAAGTTGTTTCCTCAGCATGTGTACATAATAAGTGTGGCAGTGCTAGATCTTGATCGACATAATTTGCCCACAGTTCCTTCCTTTAGGAAATGGCGAACCTCTTTCAAGTCCGAAGGGGCTGCTCATAAAAACTAAAAACGCTGGCAAACACATTAAAACACATGCTTTGAATAGACAAACAAGCTTCTCATGACCATTAAATCAGAATGGCAGTAGAGCGAAGGGGCAATGTTCTTAGGTGGGAAGGAAGATGAACAGAGAAGAAATGGCTTAAAACTCTTGGGTGGGGTGGGGGGCATATTTGATCTGCAGATCAGCCACTCCTGCTTTAGAAGATCACTTATTTCATGAACAGCAGCAAAAAAACAAAAAGCAAACCTTTGATATATTGAAGAGGCACTGGCTCTGGATTGGGGAATTTTCTTCAGCAGGAGCATAACCCGTCCCCCCACCCGCCCGATCCGTACCCCTCCCAATCTTGTTCTTAATGTGGAATGTGTGCTATGAGTACACATAAACAAATGGTCTTCTCTTCCCACTGCAGCAGATGCCTCACTGTTTCTGAAACACAATGGGTGTGTGTCTGTTTGAGTTTTCATATAACCAAGCCATTCTTTTCTGAATGTATACACACAAACACAAAGGGAGATTTAAAGCAAACAGGATACTGATAGAATTGCCTCCTTCCTTTCAGTGATAAGATCAGCCACTTTTCCATCCTGAAGCTTTAAAAGAAAGTAATTCAAAGGAAGTAATTCACACATTTGTGTATTTCAAAGAGGTTTCTCCTGTAAGGCCTGCTATCTTTCAATCTAAGCAAAACTGTTGAACTGACATTTGCTGGACAACAAAACAAAAGGCACACACTCAGCAGAAGCCCTGTACAAAGATGTCTGCTTGACCAATGGGGTTCTCCCCTTTCTCTCCCCCATATTTCCCCTGTACCCCTGAAATTGGCTTCAGGGTGGGGGTCAGGAGAACCCCAGAAGCGCTGCATGGGGAAAGGAGGGGGGGGGTTGGAAAAAAATTTCCACTGATGGAATGAGCAGAGGAGCATGATGTTGAATTCCTTCCAAAATCACATGTATTGCTATATAGTCCGTAAACAATCAGAGCTGTACATGTTTATGGGCATCCCCACATGCATCCAGTTGGCCACTGTGGGAACAGAATAGGATAGGTCAGGCATGGGGAACCTTCAGCACACAGCCCAAATGACTCTTGGCAGAGCTCGTAATTTGGCTTGCAAGGCCATTTGGCCCCAGCCAAGCTGACCTGTCACTCAACATCAGATGTTCAATGGAACATTTCAGAGCTTTAAAGTGCCCTCCTGATGGTTGCTTTGCAGTGGGAGTGACATCTGGTGCTGTTTAAATTTAGTGCCAAGTACAAGTCCTGCTATTTTGGAATAAATCTGCTCTGCTATATAGCTCTCAGTTGGGAGTTTCCATGTGCAACCCATTTCAGTGGATTTGCATTCGGCACAGAATTTAAAAAACACCAAAGGTGAACCCCACTGCACAGACACAACCACGAGTGCACAGCTTAAGAAGGATCCTTTGCAACAAAGCTGGCTTTCGGCAATATTTTAAATTCAGTGCTCCAAGCAAGGCCTGCTTTTGTCTGGAGGGTTTGGACCCACCTGATGTCATATAATGACAGGTGAATACAGGAAAGGTGAACCCCACCCACCTGTCAAAATTGCTGGGGGTTGGCCTAGATGACCCTCGGGGCACCTTCCTAATCTCAATGATTCTATGAAAAAGCGACCCATAGAGGGGTGGGCCACTTACTGATCCTGTCCACTAGATAAAAGTAATCCCACCCCCACCCCCAAGATCAGCCTTTGCTCTTTTATTTCTTTTTCTTCTTTCCATTGAAGTGAAAATTACATTGTGCTTATGTTAATAATTTATATGATGGAGAATGTCTTAAAGCCTATTAATTAGCACTCTATTATTTTAATTAGCTCTCTATAAAATCTGCTAAACAGGAACCATCCAATTATAGTCAGATGAAATTCACCGACTTGTTAGCTTCCATAACCCTCAACACAATGGAGAAGAAAATGGAGCTATATAATCCAAAGCCAAAAAGGGCTGCTTCCTGTAAATGGATTCAGCAGAAATGACAATTATCACAGCGTCTGCATCAGATACCTTTAGACAGTTTTACATACAGACTTGGCTTGAAGGCTGATCTGATAAACCTCATGACTCTTTGTAAGCCATGTGCCTTATGCCCTTTTAAAGTGTGGGTTTTTTTGGAGGGGTGTTATTGGGTTGTTATTATTATTATGTAGTTTGTGGTTTTATATTTCGATTTTATTCTGTGAACTGCCCTGAGACCTCCAGGTATAGGGTGGCATATAAATTCAACAACAACAACAACAATAATAAAAGGCACGCAATAAAAATATTATAATAACTCAGCCTAAAAAGAAAAGTTTCTAGCACTCATGGGCTGTGTCCCAGAGAGCAATACTTTAGACATGCCTGAGGATTTGCATGTATTACAGGAGGATATTTGACCTTTTTCTGGGAGCAGCAAACACCCATGAAATACTGTATCACAAACCTTCAAATATCACAAAAGTATTTGAAAGCCCCCTTGCTTTGCCATGTGACATGGGAGTCTGCCGTTGAAGAAACACAAGTCCAAACTGCTTCTTGGGATTCATGCTAACAAACATTTTATGTTAGCATTGTGCCATAAATATTCAGAACACACAACTACCATCAACATCCCCCACCAACATATTGCAAAGAGAGTACACAGAGAGGATTGTATTGGAGAACAAAATCGTTTTTTTGGGGGGGGGATAAAAATGAAAAATCCTTCCAGTAGCACCTTAGAGACCAACTAAGTTTGTCATAGGTATGAGCTTTCGTGTGCATGCACACTTCTTCAGATACACTGAAACAGAAGAAGTGTGCATGCACACGAAGTGTGTATCTGAAGAAGTGTGCATGCACACGAAAGCTCATACCTATGACAAACTTAGTTGGTCTCTAAGGTGCTACTGGAAGGATTTTTTTATTTTTATTTTGACTGCGTCAGACCAACACGGCTACCTACCTGTAACTAGTACTTTGGGGGGGAAACGGAGAGGTGACCAATAGGCCTAACAAGCCCTTTTCACGCTTTCTCCCCTTAGGGGACAACAGTTGCACAAGGGGAAGGGTGGTGTCACACTTGCTGCCCCTACTCTCACCACTGTTTTCCTTCCATCCCCTCCCCACCATGAGGGAGAAGGTTTGAAAGGGGGAGCCTGCTCCATGTGTATACCGGTAGCAGAACCCCGAAGGCTGATATACAGGTGAGGCGGCCTAGGAGAGACGGCCTGTGCTGCTGCAGCTTTTCCACAGCACCTAGAAATTCCCTGTTCAATCTGGTCTTGGCCATTCCCCATACAGTATACTCTGTTTTTCTTAGCCGCCCTAATGTATGCATCTTTGCTTCCTCAAAAATGTCCCAGTCCAACGGCGACGCATCCCATTTCACCACGAGCCACCCTACCACCTCCACTGGAGAAGCAGCACCAGTGGTGGGGCAGGGCACCCACAGAGACCCTGCCTGAGGCGGTGGCTTCACCCTGCCTAATGGGTGGGCCAGACCCAGTCAGTCCTCACCACAGTGAAGGTCCCCCTCCCCCTCTGCACTGAGTGATCGTTATTGAAACATAGTGTATCTTCAGGCTGCAGGCACCCAAACCCCTGGCTGGACTTTCTCGAAAAATTTCTGATATGGTAAAAGACTTTGGGAGATGAGAGATCACAGCAGCTCTCGGTGCCAACCTCCTTACCATTTGAAGGATTCCACAATATGCCATCACGTACCCAGACGCCGCTGCTTCCAGGCCAAAGAAATCGATAGATACGATAGAAAACATGATCAGGAACACACCTGAGGTTAAGGAAAAGACAGCCTCTTTTTAGAAGGCAGGCGGCAGTGCTCAGCACTGCTAACTAGAGATATCAAGAACTGAGCATGGGGCACAAGCCATGTAAACTATGAACTCTGTAGTGGCCTGCAAAGGTGCGGTGCTGCTGCTCTCCTGGGTCCCAAATGCAGCATGTTGCCAGTGCTTACCTGTGGGAGAAGGGGAGTGGTGAGGTGCAGAGGGCTTGGAGCTTTGCGGTGTGGCAGAGCCAATCTGATGCTCTCACCCTTAGGCACCTGCACAACCCTCAAGCTCCCCAGGCCTCAACCCTCCTCCTGCAGTGAGCACCAGCAACACACTGTGTGTGGAAGCCAGGAGAACATTGGTGCTTCGTTTTTGCCACTGCTACTATGTGCTTTATCACCACTGAGCTATACTCTTCCCCCTTAAATGCGGTATATTTTAAAACCTGTTCATTTGGCATGACTAAAATTGCAATGGCATGTACTTTTTCTGTGACATCCCTTGAAATGGACAAGTCACTAAGAAAAACAGAAATGATACAGGGGAAACTACCAAAGACATTTGAAACATTGGTAGAAAATAATGATATAGTAAAGTTGATATCTGGAGGGTGAAAAACCCGACAGCAAAAGAATTTACTTATTATTCAGAAACCCCACACAAGTTGGAGTAGAATTGATCACATTTGGATATCAAAACAGTGGGTCCCTAAAGTAACTAAGGCAGAAATCTTACCAAAAATCCTGTCAGACCACAATTCAGTAACAATAACTTGGAGAATAGAAGGTAAGCCTCCCTATAGATGGAGAGGATGAATGATTACCTACTGGACAATGAGGAAATCCTAGAAAGAGCTAAAGAACAACTAAACTCATACTTTAAATTAAATTTGGGTAAAGGGACTGACGTAAACCCTGTATGGGACGCCGTAAGGCGGTCGTTCTTTATCCAACAAAACTGTATTTTAAAAAGGAAAAGAGACAAAGGTAACGAAGAGATATAAGTTAACAATTGGAAGGTAAAATGTAATTGAATTACAAGATGTTATTTCTGTGTAAAAATTAATAAAGATTATAAAGGGGGGGAAATCTCTTTCACACAAAGACATCTGAAGCACAGTGTAGTGGTTGGGGTGTTGGGAAAGGACTGGGAAGGCCCAGGTTTCAAATCCCACAAAATCGCAAGTTTCACTTGTGTGATCTTGTGACATACTTCCTTAGCACAGCAACGGGGTTGTTGCAAGAACAAAATGGAGGACAGAGAACTATGTGTGCTACCTTGAGCTCTTTGCCAGAAAGGCAGGAGATGATAGATAGATGGATGGATGGATAGATAGATAGATAGATAGATAGGTGATAGATGTGCATATATATATGCAGTCAGTAAGTAAATGTTTATCTGCACTAAAACATATACCTCTCACTTGCAGAAAAGTATCAATTTATGTTCTTGCACAGCTAACTTATGGAGTTAAGCAGTGAACACTAGATCATGGTTAAGTCTAGCACAGATGAAGTTCACATCTACATTGCATGTGCAGGGTAGCCAATCCACAAGAGCTTTAAAGTAAGTCTTACTGAGTCCAATGGGGCTTACTCTCAGGAAAGTGTGCACAGGACTGTAATGTTCAGCAGAAGCATGCTTTCCAAAGTGAGTTTCCATAATTAAGTGGACTGTGCTTTGTCAGTTTCTCAAAAGTTTTCTTGCTTTGAAAAAGAGGCTTTCATTTCCCTGCATTATCTCTCAGGGAATGTTAAGAGTTCTTTAGAACTTTGGTGGGTGTGGGATTTTGAGCTCGCCTCATCATTAAATGGTGGCCAAGGGTGTGTGTTCTTCTTTTCAGTAAGCATTTCCACAGAAATCAGCAGCATACCTGGCTGCAATTCCTGCTGTGAAAACCCCCACAGGAAGGTAATGTCTTACCCAGAAGGGCTGCAGAATGCAGCCCACTAGTGCGGTGATGTGTAGGATGAAAGACAAGATATGTCCAAATACTCATGAGTCACCTCAGAAGTAAAGCAACTGTGACAAACCCCTTGGGAGTATTACTGAAATTTTCACTCCCCTTTGATATTTTTCAAATGCAATTTCTTTTCTTTTCTCTAATTGACGGAGAACGGGGCAGATGGAATTGTCAGCACAACATTAACCTGTGTACATCACAGCTCTGCTTATAATATAAATACAGGCAACACTATAATTTGGGCTCTACATATGTGTACATTACTAAAAATAATTATATGGTTGGAGCAGTGAGATGAAAATAAATGAGAACATTTATCGGAAGGTTATCCCTCCAGCACTGAGGTATGAATAAGTGGATAACAGCCAAATCTCCTTAAGATGTAATCTCAACCCTTCTCAGGGTCTCAGCAAGTTGGATCAGCAGCCACAGAGGACAGAGACAGGCTCAGAAAGAGCACCAGAGCACCGGGCAGCCCAATCCTGTGCATCTTTATTCAGAAGAAAGTCCCACCAAGTTCAGTGGAGATTAAGGACTGCAGAGGAGTGAAGCTTAAAAAAAGCAGTGGTGGTGCTCATACAATTTAATTGTAAAAATTGCGGGATGTGACATAGGATTAGACCCAGTTTCTTATTCAATTATATAGATGGCTTGCTGAAAAAAAAGAACACACAAGTCCTTGTTTCGTAGGTGTTGACAGCAGCAAAAATACTATACACAAGTAAATGGAGATTACAGGTTATGGCAACTCTAAATGAATGGATTGATAAAATCTGGGAACCCATGTTAATGGCAAGGTTGACGCATTAGATGAGGACAAAATAACCCATTCAGTTTAATGTGCACAGGATCAGATTGAGAAGGGAAGATACAGGTCTGAGATAACAGCTGGAGCCAGAAAATTTGCTCACATTTGGCTTACAAACCCAAATTCTTTTTAGTTCAGTCTTTCAAATGTAATCTCTTCAAACAATGGCAGAGTATCTTTGGGGGGGGGGATTGGCGCCCACTTATTCAATATTGTAAGAAAAACATTCCATGCTATAACTGGCAATTTAAAGGGTGTTTTGTGTTGTATTGAATTGCGAGAATTTCTCCTTTATTTAAGAAGTGACGTAATGGTATTTTAGTGATAAAAGCACAGAGATATTGAGTTTAAGATATTGAAGTATATGTAAGTGGTACAAGAGCTGTCTGCCTAGTGGGGTGAAGCTTCAGGAATAGTTTGCTGTCAGGGGTGTCACTGTCGCAGTGAGGCAGGGCTTACGTGAGAGTCCTGGCAGAGCCAATCCAAGCAGCCCTGACCTCACCCCTCCCACTAAGCAGCAAAGGGCTACTGACTTAGCTCCACCCCACTGGGCAAGTCACTTCTGAAGTGGTATGCAGCATCTCTAATAGTAAAAGGGTATGCTTGTGTAATTAAAAGTTACAATAATGAGTTTTAAATATAGACACAAACTGGGGCATTATGTTGATGGTGTGTTTAACTCCTGTGCTAAGGATTTCCCCAGGTCCTTTTCAACACAAAATGCTACACCTGTTGAAATTCTCTCTTCTGCACAAGTATTAAAGCAGTAAGAGCCCTGGCCTCATTTTAATCTGGCCACCTGCTAATGGCCTATGATGCTGAAGGCCAGGAGGACATGGTATGGTGGGGCAGAGGCTGACTTCCAAGCAGAGGAGTCACTGCTGTTTACGTGGAGTGGGAAGATCAAGAGGGTGGCTAGGTCAGTGTGGTGTAAACATACCAGCAGAGTCAATCCAGTGCTCCTGACAGTGTGTTTGCACCACACCACCCTTATCTCTGCCCCACCACTCCATCTGTTACAGGTGGGGGCTAAAAAAACAAACCCCAAATAATTTTTGCAGCAGAGATTCTGGTGGTAGCCCAATAGACTCTTAAACTTACCACAGGCTGGCTGCCACCAGGTATAAACCAACCTAGCTCATGAGTTATACTGGAGTATGCAACACTAAGCATTATATAATTTGCAACTAAAGGAATACATTTTTTTTTGCTGAGACAGAAATACAAAACATGCCAATAATCCCTGAGCAACAATCATATCTGACTGGAGATCTTACTTTTTTTATAAAAAAATCTCACAGCACTCACCTGAAGGAAGTCCGGAAAGTACTTTGATTAAAAAAACATCCATTACTCCTGGAAGTTTCATTAGGCGAACAGTTTCTTTAAAACTAAATACACTAGTGGATTGGGACACACCTAGAAAAATTTAAAAAGTAGGTTAAAGTCTGGGAAACCAGGTGGGCACCAGAAAGCAAGGAAGTCATATGTTATCTGAGCACAACAGTTTCTTTCTTTAGGAAGAAGAGTTTGGATTTGATTTGATACCCCGCTTTATCACTACCTGAAGGAGTCTCAAAGCAGCTAACATTCTCCTTTCCCTTCCTCCTCCACAACAAACACTCTGTGAGGTGAGTGGGGCTGAGAGACTTCAGAGAAGTGTGACTAGCCCAAGGTCACCCAGCAGCTGCATGTGGAGGAGCGGAGACAAGAACCCGGTTCCCCAGATTATGAGTCTACCGCTCTTAACCACTACACCACACAGGCTGCAGAGTGGAAGGAAAGGAGATGGAAAAGTTGCTCATGTTTGGCTTGCAAAGCTAAATCCTTTTTCGCTTACCGTAGTCTTTAAAGCGTAATCGGTCGTGCCAAAAGGTCAGAAATGGTAATCACTCACCCTGGCGTGGAGCATCTCCTTTCAACTGCGGCTTTGTCTGCGCAGGGAAAAAAACGAGGACTGTCAAAGCACATGCGAGGCATCCCGTTAGTGCAACGTAGCAAGGAAAGTAAACGCTGTCAATGGAAAACAAACAAACAAAAAGGTAAAAGTAACTATTATGAATGCCAAAGCCATTCATTCCCTCAAAATCTTGTATGCATAACATTCCATTATTTAAATTTTACATAATATCCTCTTAATTCAGCAGCACATATAGGCATTTAAATAGTCTTCCAAACCCTGCCTTCCAAGATGAAGGGCACTTTGAGATCATTTCATCGTTTTACATGATTCACAAAGCAGTCTGAATCCTTCCTGCACCCCACAAGGGGGTGGGAGGTTGGAGTGGGCAAAGGTGTCCTTCCAGCCAGCCCTGCTGGCCTGTGCCAACCTACCAGCAGCTGCCACTGTATGGAGCTCCCTCTTGCACCTGCAGCCACTTCCGGAAATCCAGGAAGGCTGGGTCTGTAGCAGGAGGGCTACAGATGCAGCATTGGCCCTGCTATACCGCAGAGCCCCATCAGGTTGTGGGGCAGGAATGGGGAGTTAGGGTTGCTCCCTCAGGCTACAGCTCTTCACCTGTTCGTCTGGCAAAAGTCCCATTGAACTCTATGGGACATAATTCTGAGCGGATATGTACAGGGTTTCTCTGTAGGCGACCAATACTTGTATCAAACATGCACCTGACTTCCTCGTAATGGGCAGTGGTGTTGCCGATGAAAACTTCAGGAAAGAAGCAAACACATTTTTCATTTTATGTTATCCCAGTCAGGACAAAGCAAACTATGAAATGGCAAACAAGAATTATAAAGAGGAAGAAGGGAATGGAGTCGACGGGGCTTGATAGAGGCCCTGCTGCTGAAACTTAAACAAGAGGCCATGGGAAACCAGTCTCCTTTGTGGTGGCCTCATGTCATATATACCAAATCATCTCTCTATTGAAAAATAATTGTGTTCTCTTCTGTATTCACTGAGGTTTATTACTATTCTCCTTCAAATGCAGATTAAAACTGTATAAAATACAAAGGGCTGAGTAAGGCTGTGGGCACAATGATTGCCCACGTCTTACAGGCAATGTTTCTGTTAGTGTAACTGTGCATGGCAAGTTAGGGAACCCTTTTTTCAGTAGTGGGACGTGGTCCCTGATGTGTGTGGGAGTGGGATAATCTCTTGGGGGTCACATGCTGGCAGGGAGGCAGAGTCCATGGTGGGCAAGGCACTCTCTCATTCTGTTACTACCCGTTTCTCTGTCGGCCCCCCAGTTTCCTCTCAATTTCTCCTCTCCTTGCCATCCACATGAAATTGGGAGGAGGGCTGGTTCCCACCCCTTCTGCAAGGGAATTTGCCTTGGAGGTGAGAGGCAAAGTGCGGCACATTATTCACATGTATTTGCATTGCAGTTCACCATATCCTTTAGGAGATTTTTAGGAGACTCAGATGTTTTCTCAAAACAGATGGAGGAGCTGTGGAATAGCAGTAAGATGCATCATGGTGCCATTTATCGCTAAAACTCAAAAGCAAGAGTCAAGTTTCTCAGTATGTGCAACTGAAGAGCTTCAAAGGGCAAAATATACAAAAGCACTGCTGGAGATAGGAATTTGAACAGTCCACAGCAAATTTCTGATTATTTGAGAACAAGATCAGACTCCTGAAAACCACCTCAAGCAAACAGAGATATTTCAACAAATTGCAATCTTCTTGGGTGGCGTCAGCCAAAGCAATTGTTAACTTAAACCACAAAATTAATCCATTTACTCAGTGTCAACACTTTAAGACCTGAACAGATTTTTATCAGCTTCAGTAGCTGTTTCTGCTTGCAGGATCCAAAATTGCATGGGTGGGGTAAGGTAAAAGGACCCCTGACCATTAGGTCCAGTCGTGACCGACTCTGGGGTTGCGGCGCTCATCTCACGTTATTGGCCGAGGGAGCCAGCGTACAGCTTCCAGGTCATGTGGCCAGCATGACAAAGCCGCTTCTGGCGAACCAGAGCAGCGCATGGAAACGCCGTTTACCTTCCCGCCGGAGCAGTACCTATTTATCAACTTGCACTTTGACATGCTTTCGAACTGCTAGGTTGGCAGGAGCTGTGACCGAGCAACGGGAGCTCACCCCATCGCAGGGATTCGAACCGCCAACCTTCCGATCAGCAAGCCCTAGGCTCTGTGGTTTAACCCACAGCGCCACCTACATCCCCCACAGCACCACCTGTGGGGTGGGGTAGTCAACTACAATTCAAGGTTTTCATTTTCATCTATATATATTGCAGATTTTATCCCTGGGATTTCATAGAGCTGTCAATCTGAAATTATAGGGTGAGCACAACCACCCGTATCACTGAAAGGCACTGAAAGGCTTTAAACTACCAAACTCTCAAGCAGGGATACTGCGTCCCATTTTGCCGCTTCAAGCAGGGTCGGCTCTAGGGGTAGTCTGGGTGGCACGGGGCGCCAGGGCGCCGGCCTGGTAGGGGGGTGCTGTGCTGCGCAGCCGTGTGGAACCCGTGCTGCACGCTGTGCCCACCCATCAGCCGCAGCAAGAAACGGAGCAGGGCGGGGGCGCTGGAGTGATCTCCGCACCACGGTGCCCGGGTGCCTGACGTGCTTGAGACGGCCCTGGCTTCAAGCTAACCAGGAAGTGCCACCTTGCCTTGCTGCCACTCTCCCACCACCACATACTTGCTCCTGCCACTGCCTGCTCAGCTGCCACTGCACTCCTTGCTGCAACTGCCGGTGGTGGAGAACCAGCATCACCATTGGTGCCTATTCCAAGCAAGATGATGCTGATTTGGTGTGAGGCCCGGTCTTGCCCAATATTGGTGGCAAAGCAAGCAGGGCAACCTCATGGCTGGGCCAGCTTTCCTCTGAAGGATCACACATAGGCTGCAATGCTGAAAAGGTCTTCCAGGCCAACCCAGGTCTTCATGAGGGCCATTCTTCATTCCTTATCAAGCACAAGCAGATGGAGCAAGGGGAACTACATGACACTGGAACCAGATAACCCTGGGGTGGCTGGTTCCTGGTCGGGTCAGGAATCAGTCCCTCTTCACAGAATACTCTAGGAGCTATAAGCATGCTTAACAGTTTCTGGAATTCTTTGGGAGGGAAGCCATGACTGTTTAACATGGTTTCATAGTGCTTTAAATATATGGTGTGAATGTGGCCTAGGAGAGACTAAAATTCCCTGTGGAACAGCAAAACAAACAAACAAACAAACCAGCCAAATTACTTTATTGGGTTATTCCCTTTTTCTGAATTTCTTTTGGGTATTTAGTAGGAGTTGGCGGGCGAGTTCCTGTCTGCACTGAAGCTTCTAACATTCCATCCACTTGATAACAAAGACAAAAGTGGTCTCATGTTGACACATATTTTGCTGTGTATATTCAGGGAAAGTTAATATTGACAGCTTCTCAGAGCTTCCCAAGTCACCTGGACCAGCTTTCATACCACTGGCAGATTCCATTCTCTGTCAGCTGTGCAGGGAAACCAACCATGATAACAGATTACTGTGTTTGCAGTCTTGTGATGATTTTTCTAGGGATTATGTAGGTAAAGATAGAAAAGCTTTAAGAGCAACAGAAGTGATTAGAGACATACCAGGGACTCGCCTTATTTCTGAAAACTTGGCACGCCACACAGCCTCATGGTCCTCTTCCCATATGTGTGTGCATGGCACACAGAGACTGTGGTCTATTCATGATGGTATTGGGACAGTCACATGCTATTCTGCTTTCAATGCTGTTGGTTCCTTCAAAAGTATTGGGGCAGTCACACTGCTTCATTTCCAATCTCTGCATATATTGTACCTTCCTGTTGAAATCCTGTAACTTCTTATACCACAAATGTACTGGGTTTGTGCCTTTTTTGTCCTACTTCTGATGCGCTATAGCCCCTCTGGACGTCTGAGAGAGATTGAATATTTTGATTCTGGTGGTTTACTCTAGGCAAGAGGGTTTGCAGCTTGAGAGACAGTGATGCCTGTCTCTCTCTATGCCATAGGTCTCTCAAATTTCCTCTACAATTTCCAGAGTTCCTTAGTTCCTGTTGGCATTTTCTATGTAAAGGTGGAAGAAGGTATCAGGGTGTGGAGATCAACTGGGGGACCACCACCCTAATAAACAGGGACCCTGAGATCCCAGGGACAACATGGGGCAGTGTTTCTGTTGGGATATACAGGCCCCAGAAATATATGTTGACTAAACGAGGGATAGCCTTAAGGGCTCAGGATAGATATCTATGCAAGTCTCCTCAGATGTAAGCCCTACAGAGTTCAAGGGGGTATCCTCCCAGGTAATTGTAGCCTTGGTAGCGAGATGTTCTGGACTACACCTCCCATAAACTCCAGCCACTTGTCAATAGGCAGGGGTGGTGGGAGCTGCACAGTTCAAAACATCTGGAGTATCCCTGGTGCATAAGACTGCTGCCTAAGCTTGCCAAACTTCTAAAACTGCAGGAGGAGTCACCCCGTTTCTGCCTCTAACAACAGGCCTCATCCCACTTGAGTCTAGACCTGCAGCCTGCCTCCCCAATGACCTGTTAATCTGCTGGAATGCTGTGTTTTTAGGGGCATTGTCTGCTTATGGCTAAATGTCTTCCTGTTTATGTATCCCTTGGGTGAGATCCTGCCTCATAATACAGACGGACATCTTTGAAGCCCTCTCAAAGGATAAACTGTGTTGTCTGAGTCACAAGTATACGTAAAACTGAACATGGTGTGTAAAGGCTTCAACCAAGGAAAGGGTTGACTGGAGTGGAAGTACACTCACACTTGAAGGAGGCACGTACAATTCCACTGTCTGCCATAAACATTTATACTGCAGAATTGGTTTTGCACTCTGCCAGCTATTCATGGTTTACCACCTGTCAGGGACAACACTATTTAATGTTTCCTTGGTGAATCTCAAACCAACCCAAACACAGAAATGGTAACTGCATTTGTACAGTAATCACTGTAGAGAGATAAAACGAAAACTGTCGCTGGATGGAATGTGCTTATTTTCCAAGCAATATCAAAGCCACATCTACAAACATTTTCAAATGTTTATGGATCTTAAACAGTACATCTTAAAATAGAAAATAGAAAACTGAGTTTTCTAGGAATTGCAGACAGGACAACAATGGCGTCATTTGAAGCATGACTAGCACCATCATTTTGGGGTTTAGACACCAGTTGAAGACCCATATATTTAATTTGACAAAGGTGCACAGGAAATGGATACGTGTCTGGCTCATATTGTTTTAAGTTAAACTGTTGGACTGAACGTTTGTGTTTTCAATGTTTTGGTGACTGTGTGGCAAAGCCATCCTCAGATCACAAACAATGACAGGTGGTTCAGAACTTGAATAAATAAAATAAAATAAAATTTGAAAAACTGTTAGATGAGGTTAGCTGCTTATTCCTGCTTCCTATTCTCAATGCAAATCAAATTGAATACTTCCCATATATCCATGGAAGTCCCCCCCCCCCTTGCTGTCTTCCTGGCCCTTCCAACCTACTTTTTCCCAATCAGCTCCCCAAATCACCATTGTCTTTTTCCTGGCTCTTTCTCATGCATCCATCACACATAAGAAGAGTCCTGCTGCATCAGGCAAAATGGGACCAATCTAGTCCAGCATCCTGTTTTCACAGCGGCCAACTAGATGCTTATGGGAAGCCCTGAGTGCGACATCACTCTCTCCACCAGTGATTCCCATCAGCTGGCACATACTGATATGACACTTCTCAATATACTTTAAGTCTTGGGTTCCCCATTTGTGTTGGATGGGATTACTATTATCCTATAGGAACATGATGACAGTAAGAGTCTACACATGTGGTGAATGTGCCCACGACTGCCTTATCAGCTAAATGAAGGCTGCACCAATTCTTAGATGAGAGGGATCTTACCACCCTCATGAAAATCTTTGTAACTTTGTGGACTGAGTATTCCACATTCCACATACTGCAACATGGTCCACTCTATGCAGGACTCCACTTGAAGTTAATTCAGAAGCTTCAGCTGGTGCAATATGTTGGACCTGTTGAAATTAATAGACCTAACTTAGTCACATTCATTAATTTCACTGGGTCTACCCTGAGTCAAACTTAGTTGAATGCCACCCAATTTTTTTATTGTTGGACAGTTCCTGTTGGTCCTATCCATATTCGTGAAACAGGACTTATTTCTCCCTTTAACAAATCTGAACCATTCTTTGCTTGTTTCCATTTCCTCCTTCAATAAGGTCACAGCTGAGATCTAAGAACGTACAAACTGAATTTCAATGATTCATGCCTACTTCAAAACCAAGCAACATAAAGCCTCCATTCATGGCAAATTCAGCTACTTTCAAGTACCGCTTTTGACTAACTACATGAGAGCTGTAGGTGCATGTGGCTCGAAGCTCAGTGTTGCTCCATCTAATCAAAAGAAACATAGATTGCTGAACAACATAGCAATGAATCGTTGCATGTTTCACAAGCACAAAGTTAACAGGATACCCTTGGGCTGTTACAAGACATCTTTTGTCAGCCAGCTACAAATCTCAGACTTTTGTCTCCTTCACTGGCTATGTTTCAAACACCACAGTCACATACCATGGGTAGAACACACCAAAGGTAGAAATTCCTTAGCACCCTACAGGTATAGGTAGGCATAGCCAACATTCCAGATTGGTCATCAGGTACAAAGGAAGCTGTCCTATACCATGGTCACTGGCCTACCTGGCTCAATATTATCTGTACTGCCTGGAAGAAGCTCTCCAAGGTTTCAGACAGAGACCTTTCCCAGCCTTGCTTGGAAATACCTGAGACTGAACAAGGGACCTTTTGCATGCAAACCACGTGCCCTGCTATTGAGCAACATTCTCTGTTGTTGAAGTCCCATTCAGCAAGCATCATCCTATACAAAAGCCTAAAGAAACAGTCATCTTGTCCAATTGACATACAACAAAACCCTTCCCTTCCCATGCCTCCACCATCTGCTATAAATTCCCATGGGAGCCAAATCACAAGCCTGGGTGGAATTGTCAAAATAGGTGTGGTGATGCTATCAATGCAACAGTCAGATTTTTCTATCGTTGCTACACCTTGCAGCAGGAAATCCTGCTTAGGGGGGTGTTCTGCTTCAAGATACTAATGAATTAAGAGGCCAAGGCCTAAGTGCTTTGAGACATTACATAAGTAAAAGCAGCCTGTGTGAACTCAGGAAGGGCTGACTACGTCAAACTTAGCCAGCAATGAAGTAGCGAGCCCTTTTCCAGAGAGGAAACTAAGACAATGGGAAGCTGTCTAGCTAAATGCTCTCTTCAGTAAAATCAGCCCAAGCATAACACATCCCCTATTAAATGAATGAAATATTTTTGGCATGCTTTCCCAAGGCAATGGGGAGCAGCATGACGTTGCCAGCCAATTTCACTGCGGGAACTGAGAGCAGCAATTTTCTAAAAAAACTCCGGTTTAATTACAGGAAGAGAAGCAGATCAGTTACGCTTGACCACAATGTGGGAGGATTTGCACATTTCATCCATAACAGCTCAGTATCATTAAATCTGAAGTGTCAATTACTTTCATATGGTCTGAGCAGGAAAAATGCAGAGTTCAAAAATATCTTTGTTGATGTAAACCAGGTTGCCTACTTTCCCCTGGCAGGTGGACCTTGGGACTCTTCTTTTTAAAAATGCAATAACACAATTTTTTGTTGGCAGTATTTAATGGATTTTTTTATCCAGCTGGCTGAAAAACAGGCTTTGCTTCAAGTGTGTCACGGTCTTAAGATGGTGATTCAGGAAGTTCTTTGCAGCCCACTTAGGTTAAGTGTGTCCTCAAATGAGCTCTATTACCAATTCTCCTATGCAATCCTGGTCTAGTTGTGGACTTCGAAACACTTGAAAATGCAGAGATGGGAACCCTTATTCCATGCCTTCACTACTCAGTAAAGTAGGAAAAATTCATTCTTGGGGAATTTTGAGTTGGCAAAACACAACAAACTTTTTCTGGAGGAGTCATTTCAATTTTTAATAATAATAATAATAATAATAATAATAATAATAATAATAATAATAATTTTAAAAAATATTTATACCCCACCCATCTGGCTGGGTTTCCCCAGCCACTCCAAGTGGCTTCCAACAAAATATTACAAATACATTAAAACATCAGTCATTAAAAACTTCCCTAAACAAGGCTGCCTTCAGATGTCTTCTAAACATCAGATACCGGTAGTTGTTTATTTCTTTGACATCTGATAGGAGGGCGTTCCACAGGATGGGCGCCACTACCGAGAAGGCTCTCTGCCTGGTTCCCTGTAACTTCGCTTCTCGCAGTGAGTGAGCCGCCAGAAGGCCTTTGGCGCTGGACCTCAGTGTCTGGATTGAACGATGGGGGTGGAGACGCCCCTTCAAGTATACTGGGCCGAGGCCATTTAGGGCTTTAAAGGTCAGTATTACATTGATCTAGATAATGTGGTTTCTGGGACAAAGTTCCTTGGCTCTAATGCCTCATAGCCATAGTATTATATTTATTGATGTTTGTAACATACCCTGAAGTCCACAGATGCTACAGAAATATAGCAGCTAAAGATATATCACACCTACCTAAATGATTCCCCTGCTCTGTTTGCAATCAGATGTTATCAGCTTCACAGTAAGTACAGTTCTGCAGGGGAGATAACATACAAAGAATCCTGCTGGATCAGATTGAAGACCTGTCTCCTATCTCCCACAGTGGCCAAACTGATGCCTTAGGGGGAAGCCTAGAAACAGGCCGTTCCACACTGCAGTTTCTACAAATGAAGCATAATCAGGGGTGTGGGAAGTATGGGAAATACCCTCTGAAAAAGTTGGTGTGCTTTCTGAAAAGGACACCCCCAAAGTGCATGTGAGAAGCCAGCTATATGTACTAAAGAGCTTGAGCTGGTCCTGTGCTAGAACCTATCAGCCACATGGACCACTTTGATCTAGAATGCTCAACACTGTAGATCCAGAACCCCGAGTGAGTGACTCCATCAGAAGAAAGAGAACTTGAGATTCAGTTCACAGGCACCGTAGTCATTTGCATACTTCGTGGGGTGAAAAAACAGCCAGAAACCAATCACAACATGCAGAACTTTCACATAATCTAATGTGAACACAAATACAACACTTTTCAATGGAGACAGTAGCAGTCAGCTGAGAATAATCAAGTCCTTGCTTGTACTTCTTGTATGGTCCCTTGACATATCTTCATCCAAGCAAGCGATGTTATTTGTTAAGCAGATATATTTCTTGAAACAGTAGTTCTCGAAGCTGGCAGCATGAATCACGTCATTTAAACCGGGCAGAAGCCGAAGCCTTTAATTAAGGCTTATAAGGTCTGCCTGAACAGACAGGCCCTTTTGTTACAGTCATTAGGAGGAATCTTCTGTTACTATTTTTACAGCACCTCCAATTGGTTGCTTCCTCTAATGCTGCACATACTACAGTTGCCTTATGTCAAGGAAATCAAAGCAATACAAAACTTGTGTGCAGTTATCGTGTTACATCTGAGATGAGGAACCTCTGGCCTTCCAAATGTTTCTGGACCACAATATCCATCACCTCTGGCCATTGGCCATATTGGATGGGGCTGATGGGAGTTGAAGCCTCAAACATCAGGAGGTTTACAATTTTCCTAGTTTTATATGGCTTACAAACTGCATCCAAGGAGGCTTGCCTAGTTATCAGGCAGAAAAAGGGTGAGAAGCTCAGCTCAATATGTAGGATTGCTGAAGGGTTTTGTCATTGCTTTAAAGGCTGCCTGTGCAAGCTAGATGGGCACAAAGAGTGGTAAATCTAGCGGGAAAATTCTCTTCACCATTGGCAGGATGAAATAGGCAACTGACTTAAGCTGCAATCCTTAACACACTTACACGGGAATAAGCACCATTGAATTAAACAGGACTTACATCTGAGGAGACAAGGTTAGAATTGCACTGTTAGGCCACCTTCAAACTGATTTGAATAACATTGTTTGAACACGGATTAAAAACCTAGCACTGGAAATGCAGAGAGTGCACAATAAATGGGAGCGTGAACAAAAAAGATGACCTTTTTATTGAGCATTCATCCTGATATGCTCACACAAAGCTTAGAGTTACAGGTAGGTCTGCCGTAGTTGAAACAAAATTAAAAAAAAATCCTTCCAGTAGCACCTTAGAGACCAACTAAGTTTGTCATTGGTATGAGCTTTCATGTTAGACTAAGTCTGGTCTTTACTGAGCACTCAATCTGATTTATTAGTGGGAAAGTTATATGACGGACCCCACATCATGATTCCGATGCCTTTCCATTCATCATTCACTCATCCCATGCTTTTCAGCACATTCCCCTGTCACTCTCCTAACAGTCTGGTTTGATTGTTTGTTTGTTTAATATAATGAATTTGTTGCTCCAGGGCTATAGAGCACTTAGATTCACTTTATTTGTGCAAACCTAAATTTCTGGTACATTCTTGAACCCCATGTGTAAAATAGTGACATTCTGGAGGCACCCTTCAAACCAGCACACTGCTAATTTTGTGGCTCTTTTGGTTTCCACAGGGTGGCAAAGTAGGTTGCCTTGTTCTAGGGGCAATCCACTCTCTCAGGATGATGAAGAAAGGAACAGATTGTCTCTGTGACAGGGAATGGTTTCCAGCAGTCATTGCTGACATAGGATCCCCTATCCCACTAAAAATTCCTGTCATTGTTGGGTCTTGGTGGAGAGGGGGGCCTATCAGCGACAGATTCCTCTCCAAACAAATCAGGCCAGGGCTGAATAAAGCAAGCCTGGGCATGTCCAGCTTCCTTTTTGCTGTCAGCCTAAATTGCACAGCAACAGGACAATCACATCCTCATTCCTCTCCATCTGAGATAAAGTTCAGAGTCAATGAAAGCCTTATGCCAAATGGCAATTACATTTGAAATGGTTCCAAATGATAAAGTGGGGAAGAAATGTGAATGAGGCGCACAGCTATTCATTACTCATGTCATCTATTTATTTGGGATTTATTTGATAAAAGGTGTCCTTAATTATGAGGTATATCTACCCCACAGCTCTCCATTAGTTTTACAATACTGGCTGCATATTATGCACTATGCATTTAAAGTACATTTCCCCCCCTCAAAGAATCCTGGGAAATGTAGTTTAACCCTCAGAGCAACAAATCCCAGGGCACTTAACAAATTGCCAGTTCCCAGGATTCTTGGGTAGGGGGCTGTTATTTAAATATGATTTAAATGTACAGTGTGTATGCAGCCTGTAGCTTCTTCTAAAAGTCATATTATCAGGGCACCTTTTCAGCTTTCAGTGTCAGCAATGAAAGATTCTAGAAGTCTTTAAAGGTCTCACTGTCCCTGTGGTCACCTAAAGGCCTTCCTCTCCTAGAAGGTCTGGTATTAACGAATAATTCAACCCACAGGGAGTCAACCTACCCCTAAGAAAAGTGCTGGCAATGTCCTTGATTCAAATAAAGTTCAACGTAACAAACCCACCTCTTATTCTTTTCGTATTACAACAGGGTCTGTATCTTCTGTTTAGAATAGGGTCTCAGGAGAAAGACCTGCTGTTTCTAATGCCAATCGGATACCGGTACTTCAACAGGTACAATGTTTACCATGGTGGCGCTGTGGTTAAACCACTGAGCCTAGGGCTTGCTGATCAGAAGGTCGGCGGTTCGAATCCCTGTGACGGGGTGAGCTCCCGTTGCTTGGTCCCAGCTCCTGCCAACCTAGCAGTTCGAAAGCACGTCAAAATGCAAGTAGATAAATAGGAACCGCTACAGCGGGAAGGTAAACGGTGTTTCCATGTGCTGCTCTGGTTCGACAGAAGCGGCTTTGTCATGCTGGCCACATGACCTGGAAGCTATACGCCGGCTCCCTCGGCTAATAATGCGAGATGAGCGCGCAACCCCAGAGTCGGTCACGACTGGACCTAATGGTCAGGGGTCCCTTTACCTTTACCTTTAATAAGTTTTTATGATACATTTTTACGAGAGGTCTTCTTCATATGTTTTGTTCTTCTGAGGCCACATGCACACTTTACATTTAAAGCACTCTTACACCACTTGAACAGCCATGACTTCCCACAAAGAATCTTGGGAACTTTAGTTTGTTATGGGTGCTGGGGAATTGTAACCATGTGTAAGGGGTTTCCTAACAACTCTCAGCACCTTTAACAAATGCATGGTGTGGCTGTGTGACTCAAGTCCTAGTCCTATAAAGGGGAAGGTTACTTGCCCTTGCCCTTCCCCACTTAGCTCATCAGGCAGGACATGCAGCTTCTGCATCACAGTGGGCCCCAGGAATGAAATAAACTGCATCATTTCCTGCTCTGCAATGAACCCATGAACTCTGACGTGAAATTTCCGGGGAAATGGGACAGCTGTCCCTGCCTGTGGTCAACGGAATAACAGTTTGGCAGTTGCCGGAACATATTGTCTGTATGAAACATTCGTCCTACGTTCTTTGGGGCTTTGTTTTGCTTTCGCGATGCCATAGAAATCCTCTTGTTCATTGGCAGCTAGGCCATGTCCGTGTAGATCAAAGAGCTGCTAGTCATGAACATCGGAGAGAGAATATTCCGGAACGAGTCGGGGATGTGAAAGGCTTTTCTTCTGTGCCCTTCCATGGGGCTGGCATTTGCATCACTGAGCAGTGACATAAGGAACAGGGCAAACAAAAAAACCTTTATATTCCTAAATCTCTCAAGGCTGGTTCTTTTGCATATCTATAAGAGTCAGCTGCTGGAGGAGGAAGTCGAAATGCCATTTATTAGCTTTCACTTTTAAAAATACCAACAGCTAAGGCACATCAAAGCATGATGCACAATCTAGGTGGCGGCTAATTTACAGGGATTTTAGCTTCATTTTGAGTTGATCTTATGCGGGTGGCGCTGTGGGTTAAACCACTGAGCCTAGGGCTTGCCGATCAGAAGGTCGGCGGTTCGAATCCCTGCAACGGGGTGAGCTCCCGTTGCTCGGTCCCACCTAGCAGTTCGAAAGCATGTCAAGGTGCAAGTAGATAAATAGGTACCGCTAGAGCGGGAAGGTAAACAGTGTTTCCGTGTGCTGCTCTGGTTCGCCAGAAGCGGCTTTGTCATTCTGGCCACATGACCTGGAAGCTGTACGCCGGCTCCATTCACCCTCCGGGACTTCCAGAAACGTAAGGTCCCTACAATGGGGGTGGGGACCTTCAGGGTGCAATATCGAGGGCGAAAGCAACAATTGGACTTGCTGGTAGTTAAGGGCCCCTACGTTAGCTTACTGGGACTGGCATGGTTTGGACCTCTGGGGCTAGCCGTTACCGGGGTGAACCGCACTAGCTTACAAGTGGACGTGGACGCCATATGCAAAGAGTTTCCAGGGGTTTTCGATGGGGCATTGGGACGATATACAGGACCCCCCATTGCCCTACAGCTAGACCCCGCTGTACGACCCATCAGGCACAAGGCCCGCCGGGTCCCGTTCGCCCTGAAACCCCGCATAGACGAGGAATTGGACCGGCTCGTGGAGCAAGGAGTGCTGGAGCCGGTGCCCAACGCCCCCTGGGAAACTCCAATTGTCACACCCGTCAAGCCTAACGGTTCGGTCCGCATCTGTGCAGACTACAAATGCACCATAAACAAGGCTCTCACGGCTCATGCATACCCAGTGCCAGTGGTCAGCCATGTCCTCGCCACCCTGGCTGGGTCAAAAATCTTTGGCAAACTGGACTTGGCCCAAGCGTATCAACAGTTGCCTGTGGACGAAGCCACAGCAGAGGCTCAGACGATTGTGACGCACAGAGGGGCATTCAGAGTAAAGCGGCTGCAATTTGGCGTTAGCGTGGCACCAGGCATATTCCAGAATCTAATGGACTCTCTCCTTAAAGGGATTCCTGGCGTCACCCCCTTCTTCGATGATGTACTGATCGCCGGGCCCACACCAGAGGAATTTGAGGACCGCCTCCGCTCCGTCCTGCACCGTTTCCAGACGGCGGGCCTCAAGGTGAAGCGGGAAAAGTGTTTACTGGGAGTGCCGCAGGTGGACTTTCTGGGATTTAAGGTGGACGCAGAAGGGGTCCATCCAACCGGTGACAAGGTACGGGCCATTTGTGAGGCCCCAGCGCCCAAGAGCAAGCCCGAACTTCAGTCATTCTTGGGACTATTGAACTTTTACCATGCCTTCCTTCCCCATAAGGCAGCGGTAGCGGAGCCCCTACACAGACTCCTAGATAAAAGGGCCCCTTGGGTGTGGGGCCAGCGACAAAGGGCCGCATTCCAGGCAGTCAAGGACTTGCTCGTCTCGAACTCGGTCTTGGCACACTTCGACGAGAGGCTGCCAGTGGTGCTGGCATGCGACGCCTCTCCCTATGGCATCGGCGCTGTCCTGGGACACCAACTCCCGGATGGAAGAGAGGTGCCGGTGGCATACTTCTCCCAGACGCTTGCTGCAGCCGAACGAAACTACTCACAGATTGACAAGGAGGGTCTGGCAATCGTGAAGGGCGTAAAAAAATTCCATGATTTCTTGTACGGGCGGCCCTTTACCATAGTGACTGACCACAAGCCGTTGCTTGGCCTGTTTGCCCCCGAGAAGCAGACCCCCCAAGTGTTGTCTCCACGTGTCCTCAGGTGGTCAATTTTCCTTGCCGGCTACCAGTATGCACTAATCCACCGCCCTGGGAAGGCGATGGGCCACGCAGACGCACTCAGCAGGCTACCACTACCAGAAACAGGCCCCGACCCAGCGCCTGCGCAAGAGGTTATGACCCTGGAGCTGCTTCCCGACCGACCCATTCAGGCACAAGAAGTTGCGCACCATTCCACAAAAGATAGGGTCATCTCCCGGGTCCTGGACTGGGTGTGGCGAGGATGGCCCAGCAGCAGCCCCGGGCCAGAATTCGCTGGCTACACAAACCGCAAACATGAACTGTCGGCCCACAAGGGGTGCCTGTTATGGGGAAGCAGGGTTGTTGTTCCCCAGCCCCTCCGCAAAAGGGTCCTCACAGCCCTACACGAGACACACCCAGGGGTAGTGAGGATGAAGGCCCTTGCCAGGAGTTATGTGTGGTGGCCGGGGATTGACAGAGAGATAGAGGCCTGGGTCCAACACTGCCAGACCTGCCAAGAATCCCGCCCGGATCCCCCAAGGGCCCCAGTCCAGCCCTGGGAGTCCGCCCGACATCCATGGTCACGCTTGCACGTGGACTTCGCTGGCCCCTTCCAGGGAAAAACATTCTTCATAGTGGTGGATTCCTACACCAAATGGCTGGAGGTCGCACTGGTACTGTCCACTTCTACGGCGGCAGCCATCCGGGTACTACGTAAGCTGTTTGCAACCCACGGGCTCCCTGGCACCCTCGTCTCGGACAATGGAACCGCATTCACGTCAGAGGAGTTCCAGACCTTCACAGCGCAGAACGCCATCCGCCACATCCGCTCAGCACCATTCCACCCTGCCACCAATGGCCAAGCGGAGCGCCTGGTGCGGACCACCAAGGACAGCCTCCGCCGCATAACACAAGGGGACTGGGAATACCGCCTTGCCGCATTTCTTCTAGCACAGCACAGCACCCCAAGCACAACGACGGGCCGGAGCCCAGCTGAACTACTCATGGGCCGGCGCCTTGCAACTAGACTGGACCGACTTCACCCCGACAGAGCTCAGGATGAGGTAGTGGTGGGGAAAGGCAGGAACCCCTGGACATTTGTGGCCCAGGACCCAGTGTATGCGAAGAATTTTGGGGCAGGCCCAGCATGGGTACCCGCCACAGTCACCAAGGTGACCGGTCCCGTGTCGTACGAGGTACTAACGGAAGGGGGGCAATGTTGGCGCCGCCACTGCGACCAGCTACGGCGACGATTCCCAGGAGGAACCCGGGAGGAGAGCGGGACAGAGGGGTCCCAAGGGGACAGCAGGGCAGTGAGGCCTGTAGAGCGAGAGGGGTGGGCAGGGGAAGCAGAAGCAGTAGGCACAGAGGGGCGCCCCGAGGCTGGAAGGACAC
This sequence comes from Zootoca vivipara, assembly GCF_963506605.1. Taxonomy (NCBI): domain Eukaryota; kingdom Metazoa; phylum Chordata; class Lepidosauria; order Squamata; family Lacertidae; genus Zootoca; species Zootoca vivipara. The sequence goes on from NC_083276.1 coordinate 72,715,136, forward strand.
CGGAACCAGAGTCACAACCTAGTGGTTCAGTGGCGCCAGACCAGACAGCCCCGGCACAGCCAGCAGCCTCGGAACACGAGCCAGAACCAGAACCCCTGACCAAGGAACACCCCAGGCCACAACGCACACGGAGGCGGCCAGCAGACCTTGGGGACTATGAATGCAACTTCCCAGGCAGGACTGGAACTTAGAGGGGAGGGGTGTTATGTACTGAGCGGAATCCTAGAACAATAGGATTCAGAATCAGCGGGAGCTACCCAATCCAACTCCAGGTGGAAGTGAATCCGCAACCTGATTGGCCTGCTGGAGCAGCCAATCAGGCGGCTGGCAGAAGTGAATCTGCTACCTGATTGGCCTGTAGGAGCAGCCAATCAGGCTGCAGGCAGAAGTCAATCCACAATATAATTGGCCCACAGGTGTAGCCCTGAAGTAGCCAATCACGCAAGGCCCATTGTGTAAATAATGTATATAAGCAGATGGTTTTGGGAAAAGAGCCATTCGTCTTCTCTTCTTCTCCTTGATGAATATGAGCTGAATAAAGAGCATGAAATTCACTCTCGACTCCGAGTATATTTCACCATCCTACCTCAGGACAAAGGGCTGACCACAGCCTGTCCAATTCTATGCATGTTTACTAGAAGTAAATCCCACTGTACTCAGTGGGTCTCACCCTCAGGTAATAGTGAAAAAGACTGCAGTCTAAAATAATTCAACAGAAGCAGCTCAAATATTCTGCCAAAGACATCCAGGTTGGCAACTGAATCTTAAGTCTCATCCACACCACACATTTGAAACACATTTATATCACTTTAACAATCATGGCTTCTTCTAAAGTATTCTGACGATGGTAGTTTACCCCTCACAGAACTACAATTCCCAGCACCCTTAACCCAATGCAGTTCCTTGGATTCTTGGGGGGAAGTGAAGGGCATTAAATGTACAGTGTGGATGGGACCTCACTTCAACAGTGATTTGGGGACAATATCTTCCACAATGCGTAAAAGGAATCAGGCTATCTTAGGAGGTGGAGAGTAGCTTAGGAGACCCGAGGGGTGTCTGCCACCCCGAGTATTTGCTGTGTGAGGCAGTTGCCTCATTCTGCTTAATGAAATGGATGGCCCTACAACTTCCATCAGTCTCCATCCAGCATAGCCAATGGTCGAGGATGATGGCAGCTGTAGTCCACAAAATCGGGAATACACCACGTTGGTTACCCCCAGCCGTAAGAAGATCATACTATATCTGAGAAGAAAATTATCTGGTTACGCCTGATGACTAGGAATGAACAGAGGTATGAAAGAGGAGAGAGCAAGTCTTCCTTTGGTTCAATTTTCCTACTATAATAATAATAATTTATTATTTATACCCTGCCCACCTGGCTGGGTTTCCCAAGCGTTTAACCCAAGGCAGAGTTTGGTTTGCCATGTGGAAATGACACTTCACACCACCTTTTCCTTCCTTGTTGCGGCAACACATCACTGCCCAGGTAAATAGCAAGTTTGGACATGAATCGCGTTTCCCCCTGGTGAGCATGGAGACAGCCATTTATAAAGCAAGCTGGGTCTCAGCTGTAAAGGAAATATTCAGACTCTGGATGCTTCACATACCTTGGCATACTCACACTCAAAAGCTGGCAAGGTAATTGATGGGAATTTTACATAAGACAATTGTGGTGAAACCGACACCTGCATTTAGCCACGGAAACAGTGTACACTTGATATTTGGACCACAGAGATCTGATTGTTTGTTTGTTTTTAAAATGTGGTTTTAACATGGCAAGAGGAGTTGCTGAGGGGCAGAGTGTCAGGAAGCATTGGACTGGGGTGGAATGAGACAGGGTTTGTTGGGTAGGATTTGTAAACAATCAAAAACTGATGTTTTTTTTAAAAAAAGAAGAAGAAGAAGAAGCATGAACTGCTTTATGATTTAAGATGGGAAAACCAGAAGAAAGCTTGAGACTCAGTTTAACTTTGTAAAGAATGTAGACAAGACAGTAAAACATAGCAGTAAAGCATAATAAGCACACAATAAATGTCATTCTCTACCTAATGAAGTAAAAGACATAGGAAATTATTATAAACCCTGCTATGCCCTGAGAAACAAAAGCCTTCAGAGGCTCTAAGGCAGGGGTTGCCCCCATGGGCTCACTCAAGTAAATATGGATAGATAGGACTGCAGCCTGAGTGTTTTATATACGAACGTTGAATAACAATTACAGTATACCTGAAAAATATATTTTGAAGGAACGTTAAAATTCAGAAATATTATGTTATAACCTATTGCTTTGCACAGGAGGTTATTGCTCAGAGCAGGGATGGAGAACTTGCGACCCTCCAGAATGTGTTTGGACTCCAACTCCCATCAGCCTGGCCCGTGGTGAGGGATGATGGGATTTGGAGTCCAACCACATCCAGAGGGCCACAGGCTCCCCACCCCCACAGGCTCAGAGGGTTAATGCAGAGGATGGCAGACAGAATCCTAAATATTTAGCTTGAGCACTGATCAGGACTCAGGGAAGAAGAAGAATATGTGCCAGCAGATTTATGTTGCGCGGTCTTTTATGGACTAAAGTCAGATACGTCTGGTGAAGTGGACTTTAATCTGTTAAGTCTTTCAGGGGCCACCAGATCCTTTGTTACTTTCCCCCCCACTCAGCTACTCCTCAGGATGTTCTTACCTGGGAAAAGGAGAAAGCGGTGTGCCCTTGTGCGACAACACATTTCTCCAGGGAAATTGCCGGGTGAGGTATGTGTGCTCTGTCAGAACCTAAACAAATAGCTCTCTCTTGCAATGAGAGGTGGGACCAGGGAACGGAATGTTTTGCTGAAACTGAGAAAAGCATCCAGGACCTGTGGTTTCAAGTGCTCTGACCCTACTCAATCCCCGAGAGGAAGTCAAACAGAAATATGCAAATCCATTCCTTTTACAGATCCAGTTTGAGACAGCCCTTAGGGCAGGTGATGGAAACTTCTGACCCTCCTGATGTTGCTACAGTTCTCATCAGAATAATAATATAATTTATTACTTATACCCTGCCCATCTGACTGGGTTGCCCCAGCCACTCTGAGCAGCCAATGGTCAGGGGTGATGGGAGTTGCAGTTCAACAATATCTGGAGGACAAAAGGCTCCCCACATGCAGGCTGTTTCTTTCTTCTTCTTCATTTGGCCGATCTCAGGGTCATGAGTCTGAGTCCCAGGTTGGGCAAAAGATTTCTGCATTCCAGGGGGCTGGACTAGATAACCCTCATGGTCCCTTCCAACTCTATGATTCTATAATCATTCTACCAGTTGTTATTGGTGGGGTTTATGCTTTGAATGTTTTCTTATCAGATAGCTGTATTAAGTATTTTGGTTTGATTTGATTGCAACCTGCTCTGCGGTTGCTTTAGTAATGAAGAGTAGGCTAGAAACGTTTTAAGTGCTGTTGCACTCAGGTTCTGCTAGCGGGCTACCCAGACCCAGAGGCATCTGCTTGGCCACTGTGAGAACAGAGTGCTGGATTTAAATGGGCCTGATCCAGCAGGCACTCTCTGTCTCTGTCTCTATGATGTTGAGTTTGGGGAGGGAGGTGCTCACCATAATCTCTAGAGACAGTAAAGAGATAAGAATTTGAGCACACTCATAAATTCATGACACAAGCAAAGTTTGGTCAATTAAGAACTAAGCCAAGGGCTCTTCCATTCCCACTTAGGATCTCAAGCCCAGGCAGCTTCACATAGCTACCGTAGCTGGGGATAAGCCAAGCTGTTAATAAAAGGGCAATCCTTGGGTCTGGAATCCTTGGGTCTGGGAAGACGTGAGGTTCTCAAAGGTGGCAGGGTGTGTGAGAGAGGTGACAGGGAAAGAGTGTCTTTAGCAAGGTGCGCCGAGAACAAGGGGGAGAAAAAAAGACAAGAGATCCATCTTTGGTCAGTCTGGATGAAGGGAAACTGGGAAAGATGCCCTTGAGTACAGCATAGCTGCCAAGTTATCCCTTTTTAAAAGGGATATTCCCTTATGCTGAATAGGCTTCCTCGCGAGAAAAGGGAAAACTTGGCAGCTATGGAGTACAGTGCTGAATTGCTGCTGTGAACAAGCCACTCGAGATGACCATGCTGTAAGATCTGGACTCCCTCCATCTAAATTCAGATGTAAATATGTGAATAAATAATATTTCTTAAAGCTATGACAGCCTCTGCCATGTCTTCAATTCGCCAAAGGAACACAGACCCTGGGTGAGCACTTGGAACCCTGAAATCTTGCCACAGCTTGACAGAGATTGGGGGTAGAACACAACTACACACACACACACACACACACACACACAGAGAGAGAGAGAGAGAGAGAGAGAGAGAGATGTACCAGGGTGCAGGTAGGCCTTCTAGGATAAATGATCCAGAGAAGGGTGTAATCTTTAGCAGGCAACAGTCATCTACCAAAATTCCACTCCAGTTTAAGAACAGCCTGGCCCCATCCCATGGGAACCAGAGCTTCCAAAATGCCTTGTCATCAAGAACAAAGGATTTTTTTGTGTCCTGGGTCACCCATGCAAACTGCTTGGCTAATCAGCATAACCATTCTAGGCTGAGAAATACCAGCATTTCTACAGTAAAACAGAGAGAAAGAACGATTTCTCAAGCCAGAATGGGTAAACTGTCTCGAAGCAGAGCAGAGAGCTCTAGCCTTTTGCCCTGTTCCAGCCGTGGTCCAAGCTTAACCCCTTTAAACACCCACAGATTTTCCATTCCACCAACGTGATGGAGAGAGAAGGAATTTCGTGATTATTCTCCGGAGCCGATACTGCTAAGTTACAAGCAATAAACATGGAGAAAGAACGGCCTTTTGTAAGCAAGTAAGAATGGCACCCCATTTCATCTAATTAATAACCAGTATCACACTGCCCTTGTAGGGTGGAAAACCTCTTAAACCTATTGGCCGAGCCAGTATGGTGGTGTAGAACATACCAGCTGCTCAGGGATCAAAGCTGCCAGCCGTAGAAGCCTCAAAGTCTAGCACCCATCTGTACCAAGATACCGGTAGTTGTCAGTTTGGCTGGGATTCAAACCTCTTATGAGTACCATGAAAGAAGCACCTGTGTGGGGCAGGCCAACGACACTTTACTTTGTCATTTGTTGCCCACCTCTCTCCATACATCTCCCATAAATACATGCTTGATGTTCTTAGAATTTTGATAAAGTGTCAGGCATAGCTCTAGCGGCTTTAGTCCAAACGTAGCAGAGTATCGCTGCACAACACGGAAGCTTCCAGAGGTTTCAATGACTAGACGTCTGGACGCAGAATAACTATATACAGGATTTATTAAATAAAAGAAAAACAGAGTTTCTATATACAAAGCAAAGCAAAATAAATCCTTACTCTCTCTCTCACACACAACCATCTGATACAGCACGTCTCCTTCTAACTCTCACCTACACCACCACACAGAACAAATGTGCTAGCATTCCTTAATAACAGAGTTCAGTGCTGACCTTCAACCAATGAGAGAGTAGTTGCTATGTCTCTGGCAGAACTTGGCTTTCTGCCCAGTCTTAATTGACTCCCAGAGTTATTAGTTTGAGAAGCAAGAGTCTGATTGTTTCTCAGAGAACCAATTAAGAGAAACCTGAACAGATGTTACATGGGTAAGGCAGAGGAGGAATGAACAAGAGTGCAGAGGTGGGTGCTGACGATGTGCCCAGAGGTTTGGGAGGTGATGGGGAGGGGTCTGCCTCAGTAATATTGGATACCCTGACTGCCATGGGAAAGCTGCCTGACTTGCCTCCACCGCCTCTGGAAAGGCACGAGGCTAAAATGAACAGTGAGCTGGCTGTGTTAACTCTACCTCCATTGCCAAGGATGCTGTGCTGGCATCAGCAGACCTTGCAGACCCAGTCTACTTGTTGCAGACCCAGTCTACTTGGTTGCCCAGTCCTGTGACTTGGGGAAGCAACCACACAAATTACTGTGCCTGCCCCATCCTTCAAAAAGGGGGCCTAGGAGGCACATCAAGTGTTGGGACAATGATTTAGCTTCTGCCTAGCTATACATCTTAGACCTCTGGTCACTTCTGAACCATGTAACCTGTAACTTGATCTAAGTTTGGGCACTGTGTGTGGGTTGGGGGAAGCAACAAGGACTTCTCTTAAGACAAGAGTGAGTGCACCAATCTCAGGTGCTTGGCAGCCAGCCTCCCTCGCTAGCCCGCTTCATAGCATTTGGAATTTAGTGCAAGTGCCATGAACGTCAGCCACAAAATGGCTGCCATGGGGTGAGTGGCAGGATGCAAAATGAATACGGGAACGGCACAACACAAAATGGCTGCCACATCTAAGAGAGCAGAAAAAGCAACAGGAATACAAAATGGTGTGTGCATGCCACCTACCCTGGGGTGCAGCGTGGATTTCTGAGGGGATATTTACTGAGATGTTTTGCAGGTGCCATAGTACTGGTGAGTACACCTCGCAACAACGAAGTGAGCTCAACTCTACACCCACCAATATTCTAAAGGGATTCAAGAGTCCTCAGAAAGAGGCAGAGAAATGGAAGCTTATTTCGCAGGAGGAAATATACTTCGAGAAATTAGAGGACAGGTTTTGCCAGTTCAGACTGTCCTAAAATTCACTACCACCGAAGGACCAAGGACATAGGTCCAAGAGCCAAACAACAATTTTATCCTCTTCTGCATTTAAAGCACAAGTACAGTATGTCAGTGCCACACACACTTGAATAATAGTGACAAGAAAACGCAAAGTGGGCAGAAAACCCGAGGGACATTCTTTCCCTATGGCATCACAGCAAACAAACAGAAAAACCATTCCAGGACAGTGAAGCATGAATGCATAAGAGAGATAGCTGGTGGGACTTTATAGGAAATTATGCAACAATTAACACAAATGGGCCCTTTTTAAAACAAAACTTTGGAATGTGTTAAGAGGAGGGCACGAAGTTTGGCCAATACCGTGGTTTCGTTCACAGGAACTACAGTCTCCTCCGCTAGAGTCCTGCCAACAGCAAGGCCATCCCCATTTGCGTGTGTGGATGGATCTGCTCCCCCTGCCACCACCAACAAAATGGGACACTCTGCAAATTAAATAACTCTGCATGCATACTGGAGCACTCAGAGAGCTTGTTCAGAAGACACTGCAGATCTGCCCTTTTAAGATAAGAAATGCAGGAGACTTCAAATGTGGCTAGCTACCTTTGGCAAAGCAAGGCTGCAATCCTATGCATTCTTCCTGGGAGGAAGCCCCATTCAATACAATGAGATTTATATCTGGCTGAGCATGTAGAGGACGGCAGTGTAACAGAACACTGTCACAGGAGCGGGTAGTCCAGGAAGAACATTTATTTGCAAGCTCCCATTTTTAAAGGCAGCAAATGCCATTCATAAAGTCCTTCTCAAGGCAATTTGCTTTTATGCAGTCAGTGGCTGAGGCCACGTTCACACCATATATTCAAAACACTGTGATTCCACTTTAACTTACCCCAAAGAATCCTGGGAACTCTATAGTTTGCTCAGGGTGCTGAGAGGTGTTAGGAGTTCCCCTCGCAGAGCTGCAATTCCCAGAGTTCCCTGTGAAGAGGGAGCGCTAGGAGACCCGGAAAGAGTGGTTTAGCTAACATCTCTCAGCACCCTTAAACAACTACAACTCCCAATATTCTTTGGGAGAAGCCATGACTGTTAAATTAGGGCTGCCATACATCCAGATTTTCCTGGACATTACTGGGATTTCAAAGGTGTAATTTATATCTGAGGGAATTTTTGAAAAGGTGTGCTTTGTCCTGGGTATTAGGCAATCGAAAAGTTGTGGGGTTTGTCTAAAAAAATGCTTTCGGGGTGTCCTGGTTTTTACTTTTTGAAATATGGCAACCTGAGTTAAATGTATGGTCTGAATGTGTCCCAATTGTGTTTCTGCATGCTTTCTTCTTGTGTTGCTTTGATTTGTTTGGTCTTGCAGAAAGGACACTTAATATACTTTTGGAGAGGGAGAAGCACCCCCCACCCTGATTCTGCCCATCTTTCTCTCTTCCTTTCAACCCTACATAAAACCAGTTCTTTTTTCTAAAAAAAATGTTTAGGGGTACTCTCATTTTGACACAAGAAAACCACCATTTTATAGTTCAAATCGAGGGAAATAAATAATGCAGTAAATGGACAAAAGTACAAAGATTCACAAAATGTTTAGGGGTATGTGTACCCCAGCGTCCCCCCAGAAAAAAGCACTGCATAAAACCATGGTTTTTCCATGAAACACAGCCAAAGTAAGAGCATTTGCACACGTGTCCTTTTTTGTTCTCATTACTGTGTAAAATACCACTGATTTTTTTTGGTGTGTGTGTGTGTCAAACTTCCAGAAATTTTTTGGTTCCTCCCCCCCCACCACTGACAAATCCCCACAACAAGCCTTGATGGCAAGATAAAGTATGGTTCCTCTCCTTCTTCCCAATACATTTGCACCATCTAGTGGACATTAACGCAAAGCATCCTAAATGGCATTTTAGTTGGTCTTCAGCTGTGGCTGTTTCTTGACAGTGAGAGTGGTAAAGGTACAGTGGAACCTCGGTTTATGAACACCTCGGTTTACGAATTTTCGGTTTACAAATGCCGCGGACCCATCTGGAACTGATAATTCACTTTCCATTACTTTCAATGGGAAAGTTCGCTTCAGTTTATGAACGCTTCAGTTTATGAACAGACTTCTGGAACCAATTACACCCATGCTTTGGGTTAAGTACGCTTCAGGTTGAGTACTCCGCGGACCCGTCTGGAACGGATTAATCCACTTTCCATTAGTTTCAATGGGAAAGTTCGCTTGAGTTTATGAACGCTTCAGTTTAAGTACTCCACGGACCGTCTGGAACAGATTAATCCACTTTCCATTACTTTCAATGGGAAAGTTTGCTTCAGTTTATGAACGCTTCAGTTTATGAACAGACTTCCGGAACCAATTGTGTTCATAAACCAAGGTACCACTGTATTCTCTTCAGGGTAGCCAGATGAAAAGGGAGATGGGGCTCTTTCTTGCTCCTTTAAAAGTTGTATGAAAGGGGGATTTTAGCAGATTTGGTTGGGATAAGGGTTGCAGCCTGTTGTCTTTGTCCATGGAGTTTTCTTGGCAGGGATACTGGAGTGGCTTGCCAGTTCCTTCTCCAGGAACTGTTGGGAAAGATTGAGGGCACTAGGAGAAGGGGACGACAGAGGACAAGATGGTTGGACAGTGTTCTCGAAGCTACGAACATGAGTTTGACCAAACTACGGGAGGCAGTGGAAGACAGGAGTGCCTGGCATGCTATGGTCCATGGGGTCACGAAGAGTCGGACACGACTAAACGACTAAACAACAAGGGTTGCAGCTCAGTGGGCAGAACACCTGCTTTGTATGCACAAAGTCCCAGGTTCAATCCCTAATGTCTCCAGGTAAGGCTGGAAGAAGTTCTTGCTTGACACACTGGGGAGCTGCTACCAGTCAGTTCATTGCTGAGCTAGATGAAGCAGCAGCCCGACTCACAAAGAGGCAGCTTCCTATGTTCCTGTCTAAAGCCCCATAGAGGGAATTTCAGCTGCAAGAAGGGTAGTGGAGGATGATCTCTTTTGAAGCAGAATGACTGAAAACTTGTGTGCTGTTCATTATTATTAATTATTATTTATTAAATTGTTATACTGCCCTGTGCCCCGTATGTCTCAGGGCGGTTCACAATATAAAATCACAACATATATATATAAAAGAAAATACATAAAAAAGCAAGATCAAGTTAACCCAATAATTATAAAAGAGTGCTATATCTTCCCCACTACCATGAACTTGCTATATAGATGGAAAGGTAGCAGTTTGAACTTCTCCTCCTTTCTAAAAGGAAAAGTACACATCCGGTCACAGGGAAGAAGGAACACACAGTCTTCACACATTTCTTTAAAGACACAAACAAACCTAAAGGCTCAAGAAACAGGACAGTGGGGTATTTTCTATTTCCAGCCCCCTAAAAATATAAGATGGATGTTAGCTGAAGCATCATTGATGCACAGCCAAAGAACATAGAACCAACAAGGGGTAAAATTATGGTCACAAGTGTTGGCTGTAAAACAGTGCCATCTAATGGACAAATATGCTCACACTTTGCCACCAGAGTTTTAAAGACAGACGAGCCCCATTTTGCCTGCTCTGGACTCGGGTTTAAGTTATTCCAAGATTTCTATTTCCAGACTCTCCATATACAGCAATATCTCTTTGTATACACCAGGCACCCCAAACTTCAGCCCTCCAGATGTTTTGGACTACAATTCCCATCATCCCTGACCACTGGTCCTGTTAGCTAGGGATCATGGGAGTTGTAGGCCAAAACATCTGGATGGTCACAGTTTGGGGATGCCAGGTCTACACTTATTTCAAACCAAGATTATTTCCCCATAAATTATACACATAGTCCAACAATATAAAATTATATGTTCAATTCTGCTTTTCAATTAATATTTGCGATGAGAGTGCATAGTTGTAACGTGTGTTGGGGTGAAATAAATTTGCTCAGTTGCCTTACACACTACAGTGGTATATCAGTTTACAAACTTAATCTATTCCTGAAGTCTTAAACTGAGACGCGCTTTTCCTAATGAGGCCTCCAGCCACTGGAGCCCTTCCACCATTCGGCTTCCATTCTTAGACTGAGGTAAAGTTCACAAACTGGGACACTACTTCTGGTTTTGCGGAGTTTGTAAACCAAATAGTTTGTAAACAGGGCTGTTCTTACACTGAGGTACCACTGTATTGGATTATAATGGGCACCAACCACATACACCTTAAATCTGTAGTGTAGAAAACCGTCATGAGATATGCAGAAATCTCTGATAATAATAGCCCTGCCATTGCACACTTACTCAGAAGTAAGTTCGACTGGCTTCAGTGGGACTCATTCCCAAATGAATGAGCATGGATTAAAAGCAGCACAACTGTGTTCTGGGTTGTGGACTTTGACCCTTTACAGCTTTGTGCATACTGCTACTTGAGATTACCTCAGAACCTCCATTTTTGGCCATTGTGAAGGAGAACAATTGATTCCTTTAAAAATAGGACATTATGGTCAACTGAAACAAGACATGACCACTCACCCAAATTTTGAGGTTAAGGTGCCACCCAAGGAAGCTCCAACGATCATTCCTACCCCAAAACATAGTCCAAGCTTTCCTAAAGCATCAACACGTTCGTCAGCGGTCGTCAAATCTGTTATCAACATTTGAGCACCTATTTAAAAAATGGAGGGGAAACCCAGGTTAATCGTGTACCATCTAAAATCTTTGCTCTTCCTTTTAAAAATATGATAATGAGCATTTCAGAGGCAGTGTTCTTGGGTGAATACCATGATGAACCATGGATTCGTTACACCCCCAAATCAATAGTTTGACAAGTTTTATGAATGTGGGTGCTTTAGTTCACAAGGGAGGTACTGCAAGAAGATTGGTCTGTGGCCATTTCGTAAGACGGCTTCTTACCACAGACATATGCCAACCTGCCTGAGAAGCGAAAAACTTCCTCTCATCCCCTGCCTTGGGAGATCAACTCCAGATTGCTCCCAGTATCGACCAGACCTTAACTCACATCGTCCCCATGCGCATGAGCAGCAGTTTCTTAGTTTGACTCTGGGAGCCAAAGCCCTGGAGTCGACCGATGCTAATGCTTGCATCATCTAATAGCATCACCTGGTAGTCCATGCATGAAGATGGAGGGGACCCTGGACAGAAAGAGCAGAGGGACACTGGTGGACACAGACAGGAGCAAGAAGAACAGAGATCCAGCCATGTATGAGATGGCCAAGGCAGTCTTGGCTCCAAACTGGTCAGCAAACCTGGCAGAGAAAGAGATGCAGCATCTTCAGAAACAGAACAGGGTGTGCAGCAATCAAAGCAGAACTCCACCAAACTGTAGATGTTCTTCTAGCCTTTCAAGATAAACACAGGTCCTAGGGAAGGTTGGCTGTTCAATAGGGCTGATGAGGAGTGCCTGGGTGGGGCTGGGTCCTCCACTACCTCCAACTCTCCCTCCCTCCCACCTCTGCTGCCTTGCCTCCTCTTCATGGCAATGGTGGCAGCAGTGTCCCCTCCTCCTCCCTCCTGGCTTCCTTTTTTGGTGAGCAGGTGTGTGTTCTGCTGCAGAGGCAGGAGAAACCTCTCCCCAACCCAGGTTACATTTCCCCCTTTTGCTGACGCTTTAGTGGCAGCACTGTTAGTGGAGCCCCATTCGATAGGCAGAAGTCAGCAGGTCCAGCCAGGAAGTGGGGCTGCTGGCTGTGGCCACTGGTGCCAGGCACAAGGGACCCCAAAGCACTGGGGAGGTCACCCCATTCGCTCACTTCCCAGGAAAAACTCTGCTAATTAGCATAAGGTTACCAGATCTTTTCCCAATGAATCCGGGGACACTTTTCAACTTCAATAGGAATGATAGGATTTTGTCAGGGGAATGATTTGTAAATCCGGGAACTGTCCCCGGGAAACGGGGACGTCTGGTAACCTTAAATTACCATCCACTCAAGGTAGGCTATCAGTTCCATAGGCATCCAGGCCCACCCCACCCCCCCAATGCAGGAATATGCAGCTGTCCCATACAGAGATGGAACCTGCAACCTTGGTATTATCAGCACTACACTCTAACTAACTGAGCTATCCAGCCTCCAAATTATAATCCTCCTAATCCGACATTACAGATATCATCCTTGTCCACGGATTGATGTACCGGTATTTTGAAAGGCAAGGTTTGCAATCATCTGAAGAAGTGTGCATGCACACGAAAGCTCATACCAATGACAAACTTAGTTGGTCTCTAAGGTGCTACTGGGAAGAATTTTTTTATTTTGCAATCATCTTGTCAGCATTCAAATCTATGACTTATTCCCCACATTCAACATCCAATTAAAAATACAAAAGAAATGGAAATGAATGCTGGCCTTGCTATGCAGCTTCCTCCCTCCCTTTTCTATCATTAACAGCTACTTGTGTGTAGACAGTCTTATTAACAGTTCCTGCATTGGCTAATATCCAGCGGCAATCAGAACATTAAAAAAAATAGGGGAATATAGAGTTGGTTAGTATACAATACAGTAGTAAAAGAGCCTTTCATTCCCCTGCTACCAGTATAGGAAATCCAGATGGCTATTTAAATTATTTCCCTGAGCTAAAAATAAAATGGTGTTATTAACTCCAAACAATTCTGACATTCCACAGGGTTCCCTGTGGTTGTTATATTTACCTCCCAAAAATGGGACCTCCCAGAAGCTGAAGAACACCAAAGACTGTTTGCAAGTAGCCAAATTCAACAGCATCCATACCCAGGCTGGTTGCCAAATACTGAAAGGGGGTGAAATGAAAGAAAAAGGTGTATGTTATACTGTATTTATGAATGACATGGAAGCTAATACTAAATCCTAAAATGTTGGTGAGACCATGGTGCAATCTCTTAAATTTGCATGAGCAGGACTTGTAAGGTCACCCTTCAAGCCAAAATAATGTCCTCTTAAGCCCCAAAGCAGATGGCCTCCTTCACTGGCTCAAAACATGCTGTCACCTAACAGAATTGCCCTCTGTGGCACAGAACCACATCATGTCTTCAATCTCACAAGCTGCTGTACAGCTTCCAGGTCATGTGGCCAGCATGACAAAGCCGCTTCTGGCAAACCAGAGCAGCGCACGGAAACACTGTTTACCTTTCTGCTGTAGCGGTACCTATTTATCTACTTGCACTTTGACGTGCTTTCGAACTGCTAGGTTGGCAGGCAAGGGCGTACCCACCATTCGGCAAGTTAGGGCAGCTGCCCTACTCTAGAAGCAGGGCTGGTGGGCAGAGGCGGAGCACAGCCCGGCGGAGCGCGAGTTCGCCATTCCCGCCGCACCGCGCCGCACCCTCCCTCCAGCTCCCCGGCGCGCCCTCAGGCAAGGCCAAGCGCGGCGGGGAACCAGGGAGCGCGGCGCGGCGGGCGGGAACGCAGAACTCGCGCTCCGCTGGGCTGGGCTCCGCCTCCGCCCACCAGCCCTGCTTCTAGGGAGGGGCACAGCCCGGCGGAGCGCGAGTTCGCTGTTCCCGCCTACTTTGTGGCCCCTCCCCTTCCGTGCCTTGGCCCCTCCCCTTGCCCCCCCCTAGTTTTGATCCTGGGTACGCCCATGTTGGCAGGAGCTGGGACCGAGCAACGGGAGCTCACCCCGTCGCAGGGATTCGAACCGGGAAGCCCTAGGCTCTGTGATTTAACCCACAGCACCACCCGCTGCCCCGCCTGCAGTAATACATGACCCACAATGAATATATGCCCATACTATAGATGGCCTCCTTTCTCTTCTCTGGTGGTACTTCTGGTGCAACTTCTTTTAGATTGGCTCCTGATCCAGTTGAAGACCAAGGTTGTATGATATGCAGATACCACAAACAGAATCTGTTAAGGGCTCAGCTTAGGTGTTCGTTACAAGTAATTAGTGAAAAGCATCAGTGCTTTCCTTGATCACCACCAGTTCCCACTAGCTACTTGGCATTCTCGCACACATTTTGAAGGTCCTGCTGGTTATATAACACAGTGTGGAAGTTGCACCACTCAGGCAACTTTAAAAATAAATAAATGAGTCCTATCCAATTAAGCCACACTAAATAATAAATCTGCTGCAATGAATTAAGTACATTGATTTCGACAGGTCTACTCTAACGTATTTTAGAATATCCCTCTCACACCTTGTAATGCAAAGTTTATGTCAGTATATCAACTGAATTAGATCAAGGAACCATCATCAAACTAAACACTCTTCCTGCACAAATCCTCTTCTATGGTAGATTCTGAAGTTAAGCATTTGATATATGTATGTCCCGCCTTTTCTCCAATGCACTTAAGGTGGTTCTCTCCCCAATCCCTTTTACCCTCACAACAACCTTGTGAGGTAGGCTAGGCTGAGAGACAAGGACACACACAGAGGTTCGTGTCCATGTGGAGATTTTAACCAGGTTCACTTACACTTTCTTATACTAAGTCAGGGAGCTGGAGTTAGATCAGGAAGTTGCTAAGGCATTTTTCCTTTAGAAAAAATAATAATGGGTGGAGCTAATAAAAATCTATACTCTATACTGTATACTCACTGGAACAATCCCCATCTGCATGAACATGCATGCCAGGTCCACAGCTGTAATCAGATAAGTGACTTGGATCAGCCTTTGCTTTGAGGTCATATTTATTCTGCTGTTATCATTATCATCCTTCTCCAAGGGCTCATCTCTCAATTTCCGTCTCTGTTGTTGCGCTCTCTCTGCAGGGATTCCTAGGTTCATGCTGCGCTGGGTAAACTGTCAGGCACACACCTTGGTCTGGAGGAATACAACAGAGAATGACCTTTCCACTGGGAAGGAACACAAGCTCATTAACAGAGAAGGTACAAAGGTCATGGTTTTCAGTGGAGGTGGAGGGTGACAGTCAAGTCAGGGAGCATTCCTGCTGATAGGTTTGCAGCACAGGGGTGACGCAACATTGCCAGCTAGTGGCTGTGATCTAGCACTTTCCAGTGCAATTTTCTGACACTTATCAGACTTTTTGTAGTTAGGAAAGTGATGGGACAATTGCACTAGGAAGCGTGGGGGTAACAACCAGTTTTGTGTGCGAATAAGCCAGTTGTCTGGAACCACTGTCACATTCTTTCACTAGCCTTTTATGATGTTCAGGATAGGTAACTGTCAAGCTGGCCTCTTTGAAAGGTTCTGCTTTAGTAAAAAAAGAAGAACTACAATTGGAACGACAGTGTAATTCTCATTCTGCGCAAGGAAGTATGTCCCTCTGCATTCTGTGGGGTTTGTTAATCTGGCACTGCCAAGCCCAAGGAATCACTGGATTCTGCAAGCCCCAGAGCAACCATGATGGACTAAAACAGATGGCAGCAGTGTAAAGTTCAGGCTCTGCGCAAGCTCTGAGAAACGCAACGCAACAAAACAAAAACCTGCTTGTGGGTCAAATTGACTTTCTGCTGGTGAGTGACCTTGGGACCCATTGATAAGCAGACTGCTTTGCTAAGAGGTGGAGGAACATCCATGGTGTGCAGATAAAAAGAGATGCCCAGAAGAGAGAGCTGCTAGGCATCCCTCTATTTATCTTTTATTTTGTTTTATTTTGTTTTCCTTTTCCCCCTCCTTGTTTCTTCCTTTCTATCTGCTGCTGTTGTGGCTCTGCTGGAGATAAAGGATGCTTGGACCTGCCTACCCACTGCACTGGATTGCTAGCTCTGGACTTGATGCTAAAATGCTTTGCAGCTCAGAATGGGTAAGAAACTTAAAATGGCTTAGGAAGCTCAATTGGCTGGAAGGTATTTTAGTACAGAGATGGAGTGTATATGTTGGTCATAGGGCCTGACTTCATTCCTATTCAAGTTGCTTCATTAGTTGTTCTGTCCATAATAATACTGTAATAATGTCCATTTAAAAATGGTTTCTGCAGGGAAAGTTGTGGGCCAGAAAACAACAACAACGCTTGGACATGGAGCTTTAAAGCATGGACCTGTGCCTGGAAAGAGCAGAGCAAAACGTAGTTGTGGATAAACCCTAACTCTCTCTGACCCTCCTGATTTCTCTCTGTCCTTTTTCTGCTGAGTCACTTCTGGGCAGCTGTTCCTTTTACCTGCACCTTCCCTCAGTGTCACTAAGTTTCTCTTCCTGACTGCTTTCCTCTCCCTCTTACTTAGTTCCACATATAACTGATACATATTTCCTTTCATAACTTTAAGTGAACGATTATTACAGTTAACTATATGGTTTCAAAAGTCCATATGCCCCCTTGAATTTAGACATAGGGGGGTTATCTGTGTTGCTTCAGGAGTTATAATTCTTTCTAGGTGGGAACCAAAAAATGTTGTATCCAAGCAGGATTGAGATGAGTGTGAGCTGGGTTGTCTCTCATTTGCTTGTGCAAGAGGAGGTGGGTATTCTCTACAGGGGGTGAGTCAACAATTGTACTGGCATCTTTCGGCTCCTGAAGTCGCCTCTCTTCCGTCTGTCCTGCTAGTCTGAGTGTACAGGTTGGTTGTTGCGCTGCAATTACCTTTGATTCCTTCTCAAAACTTAGTCCTCTTGAGTTACCATCTCAAACAAGTGTATGTCCAGTTGACTTTGGACCTCAGTTTTCTTCCACTCCTTATTGTGTCACTCCACTGGCCGTATCCAAAGTTTGAGTATCAGTAGGTCTTTAGTTGACTTCTCACAGTAGTATGCCTGTCTTAATTTCTGTTCTACAATCAGCTCAGCTCATCTGTTGGAGCTCTCTGGCTGTAGTAAGCCGCACTCATTGGTAACAAGGCATTTATCCTTCAACCCATCATTCCCTGTGCTGGACTCCCATCCAAACCTTATGAAGGTGTGTTCTGGTGGTCCAGGATATCTAGATATGCACCAGTCCTTGCTTTTCTGGCTTTGATCAAAATTCTCTGAGCCATTTTGACAGCTGATTCAGCTGTTCTATTGCTCTGGGGGATGTCTGATAATCAAATTCCCACTGCTTTTGGAATGTTCTGAAACTATGGTCCGTTATCAGAGCATATCATATCTGCTATTCCATAGTGGGCAAAATGGCACTTTAGTTTCTTTATCATTGTCTCAGATATAATACCTGGCAGTGGATCTCTCTCCCCAAAGTTGTAGTAGTAGTTTACCATGATGAGATAATCTTTCTATTCCACCCTTCTTCCGTAGATCTCAGGGTGGTTCACATGTGCTGAAGCCTGTTTGGGGCACTCAACCATGGCCCCTGCAGGATGGTTTCCAGTGGCTTAGGGTCCAGTTTGGGATGCACTCTCTGGCCAAATGTAAGTTGATGGAAGCATTTCATGCCAAAAACTACAGCCAACAGTTCCTTTTTTCAATCTGTGCATATCCTCTTTCGGTTTCTGATAGTGCTCCACTGGCAAATGCAACTGGCTGCTGTTTCTGTAACAGCACAGCTCTTGGCCCTGGCCCAGATGCATCGCATTGTGTAACTGTAACACTAACTGCTCCCCTGGGTTGTAATATCTTCATACAGGACTACTGGCTATGGTGCCCTTTATCTTCTCAAATGACTTTCTGACCATTCCCATTCTACCTCTTTGTGTGTCAGCTGTCGGAGTGGCTCACACTAATCTTCTAGCCAAGTAGTTTGCCATTCCCAAAAATCTTTGCATCCTTAGATCATGGTAACACCTGGATTGCTTTTACTTTTGCAGGGTCCACTTTCAGACCCTCTGTTGTCAACGGGTGGCCAATGTATGGCACTTCCTTTAGTTGTAACCTGACTTTATTTGGGTTTTATATTTCTTTCTCTGCACTTCTCCAAAAACATGCTTAATTTTTTTGTCACGATCTCTTGCTGCTTCCTTTCCAGTACCATCTTCTCCCACAATTAGAATCTCATAAGCAATGATTTTTGAGGCCTGGAACATTCTCTACTTTTTGATTTGGTCGATGCTGAAATACTTCAGAAGCAGGGCCCACAGCATCCACAGCCAAAGGTACCTGCCAAAAGGAGTTGCAAAAGTGGCAAGACAGCTTGACTCTGAGCTGAGTTCTGTATGCCAGAATCCATTTTTTTTTACTTCAAACACTGAGGAAACCTTGGCTTGGGGTCGGTCACTTCCTACACCATCAATGGATGTTAGTGTGTAAAGGCTGCATTTTAGTGCTCTGTTCAAAGGTTTAGGATCAATACAAATGTGCATCCTTCCTGAGGGTTTGCAGAAAATAATTAGACTGCTGATCCATGCTGTGCTATAATTTACTGAAGCAACCATGCCTTTAGCTTGTAGGCTGGCTAGTTCCTGCTTCAGTATTGGGACCCTTCTTTGGGGAGTTCTCAATGGCTCCACATTCTCCTTCCTTGCTAGATGCCCCACTCCCTGAAAAACACCACCAAACATCTGCAATATATTCACCATTGTCCAGGCAGTTGATTGGCTCTCTTCACTGGTCCATAGCACATGCACTCTACTCTGATGTTGTACCTGAATCAGTTGGATGGTTTGCACTGCTTTGCTCCCCATCGATGGTCTGCGGTCCTCTCTATTCACAATAACAAATTCTAAACAATTAAGCATATTGTACTTTGGGTTGCAAATCTTAAGTCTGCCCTTGCCCACAGATTTCAGGATACTCTTGTTGTACATTATAAGCGTGGCGACATGGTTCAATGTCTGTCTTTTCATTAACCATTGTCACCGGCAGCGCATTGCAGCTTGCTTCACAATCCAGCAGAGAGCAAACCATTTTTTTTGTTCAACAGCATATAAGCAAAGTGTGTCGTACGGTAGGTATTAGTCCCACCCCACCCCCACCCCAGTATTTCCCACTATGTGAACATCCTGATATGGTGATCCCAAAGTCAATCCTAGGATATCCTGGTTACAGGTAGGTAGCCGTGTTGGTCTGGGTCGAAGTAAAATAAAAAAATTCCTTCAGTAGCACCTTAAAGACCAACTAAGTTTTTGTTTTGGTATGAGCTGAAGAAGTGTGCATGCACACGAAAGCTCATACCAAAACAAAAACTTAGTTGGTCTTTAAGGTGCTACTGAAGGAATTTTTTTATTTTACTAGGATATCCTGACAGTGTTCAGACTCATCCCTGTCTTCCTGCACCACTTTCACTGTCTCGGAGGTTTCTTCACACACCTCTACAGGCTTTGAAAATTGTTTTATGGTACTCCTGCTTGACTCTTAGGTCAATGGTTTGGCTTGCCATGCGCTTTGCACCAGTGGCACAGCATATGCCCACGCCATCTGAGGGGCACGGGATGCTCCACGCAGCACAGTCCAGGCGAGGAGGGGGGTAGAGAAGCTGCCACCGACTCTCCAGTGTGGTGTAGTGGTTAAGAGCGGTAGACTCGTAATCTGGGGAACCGGGTTCGTGCCTCCACTCCTCCACATGCAGCTGCTGGGTGACCTTGGGCTAGTCACACTTCTTTGAAGTCTCTCAGCCCCACCCACCTCACAGGGTGTCTGTTGTGGGGGAGGAGGGGAAAGGCGATTGTTAGCCGCTTTGAGACTCCTTCGGGTAGTGTTAAAGAGGTATATCAAATCCAAACTCTTCTTCTTTTCCTCTCTCTGCCCCTCGGACAGACTTGACCTGGGGGTAGAGCTGCCACAGCTGGGCACAAAGCGCACTTCAGCTGAGGAGGGTGGGCAGCAGTGTTGCCGCTCACTCTCTTGCTGTCCACCCATGGGTCAGACCTGACCAAGGAACAGCTGTAACCAGGCATGAACACCACAGCCCAGACACAGCTCCTTCATGTGCCAGAGCCAGACTCCGATGAAGGAGCTTGTTGTGGAGGCACCTGGTGACGCCCCCTTAAAAAGCTGCACCCGGGACCAAGCCCCTCCCCCAGTCCCCCCCCCACTGCACTACTGCTGTCCATATATGCTAGGTATTATTATTTTTACTCTTTACGTGTTGTTTCCCACAATACAGGCATTGTATCCTGGGTGCCCCTTCACTAGGTTGCATCCCCCAGTGTCTTGCACCCGTGTCTCTTCTGTGCCTGCTAATATTTTAATTCTTGCTTCAGAAAGTTCTACTGCCCTGCCTTTCTCCAGGCAGCGATGCAGTGTTAAATCTGCTTCTCGCAACAGTTGCTCACGTAAATGCTGATCTCTTGTCCCACAGACCCATGCCTGGAAAGCATAGGAAAAAGTTTGGATGAACCCTAAGAGTCAAGCAGGAGTATCACAAAACAAATAACTTTATTTAAACAAGCTTTCTTTCAACTCCGAACTCTCTCTGGCCCTCCTGCTCTCTCGCTCTACTTTTTGTGCTGATTCACTTCTGGGTTATTCACTTCTTAACCTGTTTCTCTCCCTGACTGCTGTCCTATCTCTGACTTAGTTTTACATATTTTGATACAACCTCCTCCTCCTCTATCCCCTTTCCCTCTCTCCCCTTCCCATCCACTATCTCAGCCCTTGCCTCAACCACCCACTGCCAACAAAATGGGATCCTTCCTCAGAGTGAAGAATTGTGGGTGAACTTGCCCAGACCATAACTTGGCCTCAACAGCATCCAAGAACCATAGCTGCCAAGTTCTCCCTTTTTTTAAGGGATTTTCCATTATGCTGAATAGGCTTCCTCGCGAGAAAAGGGAAAACTTGGCAGCTATGCCAAGAACTATTTAAAACTATATAACAAACATGTCCAACAGGTAGATCGTGATCTACTGGTAGATCATGGATGTCTGCAGTAGATCACTGGTAGATCATTGGCTCCCTCCCCAAAGAAGCTGAACAACTGTGGCTCCCCTAAGAAAAGCTCAACATTTTACCTCCTCCCTAAAAAAACTCAACAACTTTGACCTGAACCCCAAAAAGGGGGGTAGATCACTGCCAGTTTTAACTCTGTGAGTAGATCGCAGTCTCTTGGGAGTTGGCCACCCCGGCTAGTATATAACAACTTTTAAATATTAGTTTGCCACTGCCACAACCCCCAATTCTTCCTATGTTTCTATGATGGTTTGGGAAATTAATGCAGAGTGATTTTCAATGCATATCTGATCACATTCTGGTTATTGTTTCCTTTCTTCCTTCAAAAGATGTAGCCTTGGTAGTTGGTGAACTCTAATTGCTCTAGCCCCAATGGCACCTACCGTAGTGACATTTCTAGCAATACAATTTGTGCAAAATGAATTACAAAATGAGTGAATGAAAACAATACTCTAGTTTGATGACCATGTTTGTTATTGAATAAAATAAAAATACTTACAGACTAACAACAGGTCGACTCGGCTGCAACATTCAGTTCAACTGAGCATAAACAGCCCTCCTCAGCTTGCATTTACTACCAAGTTACACAAGTGAAGAAAGAAAGCCTGACTTCCTGGTTTATACCTAATAGGGACTGTGTAAAAATTATCAACAGGGAGCAGAGCAGTAAAGCTATGAAAGGCTCCAGCAATGATGCAACAGCCACTCCTTTGCTATCGAAAGAGGCTATATTCTGTGCCAGGGAGATACAATGTCTGCCACAAGGGCAGTAAGACTTTCTGCAAATTACAGACTGTCCTCTGATCACAGAACATTGGCATCCTCCTCTCACCATTGGCATGCTGTTCTGCTGTTCCAAGGTTAACAGTGAAAGAGAGTGGGGACATGGGTGGCTCTGTGACTGTCCAGAAATCCATTCTTTTATGCAGTAAACACAGAGAACTGTTACTCCATTGCTTCATGGGATCCAAAGATCTCTTCCTTCACACTAGCAGATCCACTGAGAACTGTGATTTTTCCATATTGGAATTTCAAGGCACAGTTGCTTGAAGTCAGCAATTCCTCCTTTGCAACTGCAGCATGAATTTGACCGGGTTTTCTTTTTCATATGGTGCCCTTTTCATATTCAAAAAGTGCCCAAGGCAAGCCATGTTTGCACACTACCAAGGCAGTACTTTGGTCTCTCTGCTGCTTCACCTACCTAGATGATTGAGTGGTGTCCAAGACCATACAGAGTGAAAAATTAATATTATTATTGCAAATTTTAAGTTGAGAAGTTCCGTCCTTCTCCTCCCATTCCTCGCAGTCTCCTCCACTTCCCAAGTGGTGAACAGATCCAAGGCAGATCCACAGGATCACTTTTCTTTTGCTTTGGTCTGCTTTATTTCTACATCACTTTTGGCACAAAGGCCCCCAAAGGAGTGAACAACATTTGTAATGCGAATTACAAAAGAAATAGACAACTAGAGTATGTTACTTATAGCGGGCCAATTGAAACAATGTAAAACAGCATCCTTTGGAAGAGAAAGCTCTAGAGATTTGTAATGGGGACATGTTTTGCAATGTCTGTTCACAAAGTTCAAGTTGTAACAGGTAACAGGCAAGCTGGCAGGCAGACAAGTAGTTCTGTTTCCAAAGAAAAAGAAAACCCCACTATTGGCTCCCCAAATTAAAAATTGTTTTGCCTTTCTCTGGTGAAATTCAAACTGCACATGCCATTCCTGGCCAAGTAGAGACAATGGACACCCGGGGAGGATGGGAGGAGTTCACTTTCCTGGGTGCATCCCATCCTGTAGCCCCAAGGAGGCTCAAGCCCTCCTGCAACCCTCTCTCAAAACTCTTTTGCTGTTTGCAAAATGTAGCGTGCACTGAGAAAATTGACAGCGTTCCTCTGACAAACCACAAGAGGCTTTCGAGAACCCTGGCTCGTTCCAGTATCTTCCTAACGTCTTGGATGTTAATGGAATGATAGCCAGCTTTTGCATTCCCAACATTGCAACGATTCCAGAAATGAGCCGCCACAGTTTGAATTCAGTATTTATATTTCTAAATGAAGGATTAAGTGGTTTTATACAAGGATTTAATCTGCAGATGTAGATATAGCATGATTCATGTCCTAATCAGAGTTATTTGGAGGGGGAGAGCCCCAATCATTTCAACAGAATTTATTTTCAATGAAGTATATTTAGGATTGAAGTCGGGATTGTGTACTTAAGAGGCCCAATCCATCAGGAAGTTTGGCTGTGCAACGACCCCCCCCCCACTGAAATGAATGAGAGCTGTTTTGTTTGCTCTTGCACGGTGCCTGCTCATTTCAAAGGAGCTGTATGTGAGTGTACCTTTCACATTTTGCATTGTGTCACACCAAAATTTGAACACAACACATGACAGGAACAAGTCCTTGGGGCCATGCTTTGAGGAGGAAATTGTCTATTATATGCTGCCCTGACTTATGCCAGCCTGTCACATTAGAATTTTATCTCCATTCCCCCCAAATGAAGAAGTCACATATCCTCTTGAATACAAAATACAAAAAATGCTTATCAAGCAACACATTGATACGGACAAGTCCTATCCAACCCATTAAATGATTTCTCTGCAGGATGAATGTCTTTTTTAAAAGAATTTCTCCAAGAGTGTTCCCACCCCTTCAAAGTGCTGAAGCAGCACCAACACCAGGAAGAAGTTGTACTTCTACACGACTTTTCAGTAGTGGAGCCTCCTTAGAATCTGGAGGCTGTTGACCCCCCCCCTATATTGGGGAGGGCCTGCTCCCTGTCTTGCAGGCCTTTTTTCACCTGGCTTGGGAGGGCAGGACACTGACTGACTCCAGCTTGCTGAACAGACTCTTGGGCTAGGGTTTATAGAATTTTGTTGTGGGTTTTCTTTTTTGCTATGGTTGCCGTTGGGGGTTTGTTTTTGTTTTTTGGTACCTTTTTTTTTATAGTGACGCGGGTGCCGCTGTGGATTAAACCACAGAGCCTAGGGCTTGCTGATCAGAAGGTTGGCGGTTCGAATCCCCGCAAGGGGGTGAGCTCCAGTTGCTCTGTCCGAGCTCCTGCCAACCTAGCAGATTGAAAGCATGTCAAAGTGCAAGTAGATAAACAGCGGGAAGGTAAACGCCATTTCCGTGTGCTGCTCTGATTCGCCAGAAGCGGCTTAGTCATGCTGGCCACATGACCTGGAAGCTGTACGCCGGCTCCCTCGGCCAATAATGCGAGATGAGCACGCAACCCCAGAGTCAGTCACGACTGGACCTATTGGTCAGGGGTCCCTTTACCTTTATTTTAGATCTTGCTGTGATTTATGTGGAAATTGTTCCGTTTGGCTGCGTATTTTTAAAAATGTTTTATTTATTGTTTATGACTACTTTTATGCTTTGGTTATGGGTTTTTGTTCATGCTGTAAGCCGCCTTGAACTGTGGAAAGGTGGAATACAGTACAGATAAAATTATGCATGTGTGTGTGTGTGTGTTTTGCTTTTCACATTGGCAATTAGTACTGAATATTGATTTTCATGGCTTTTTGAACATTAGAGGGCACCAAAGAACCACAAACAGTCACTTAGATCCAGAAGCTACTGTTAGCTAAGTACATTTCTCTTGAAATCTCTGCACAAAGATTGAAGCATAAAATCATAGAATTGTAGAGTTGGAAGGGGGCCACAAGGATGTGACACGAACATAAAGCCTTGCCATGGCCAGATCATAATCCATCAAATGACCAGAAGAACAGGAAAGTCTCAACCTGGCATGGAAAAGATGTCAGGTGAGTCTCACTTAGGAGACCATTCCACAGAGGGGGGGGGGGATGACAACACACAAAGGCAATTAGCAATGCCTTATGCACACATACCTGAGAGATTTAAGCTTGTTGGTGTCTCTGGTATGTCTCTCTCTTTCATTAAGGGTGTTTGCTTGTGTTATGGATGTTTATTCTGTATTGTTTTGTTGATACTGTTGTTGCAGTTTTGTCATGGCATTTACAATAGAACAATAAACTTGGGAACTAGAACATATATAGATGAGAGTTTCATTGAACTCAATGGTGCTTACTTATGAGTAAACATAAGATGGTGCTTCTAATTACTGTATTCATTCATAGATTCAGTGTTGGTGTATGTTAGGTCTTGTTGTTTAGTTGTTTAGTTGTGTCCGACTCTTCGTGACCCCATGGACCAGAGCACGCCAGGCACTCCTGTCTTCCACTGCCTCCCGCAGTTTGGTCAAACTCATGTTCGTAGCTTCAAGAACACCCTCAATGTTAGGTCTAGATATGGCTAATTCTGGAACTCAGAAAATTCTGCATGCAAATCATTTGAAATTTAACATGAGTGGGGTTTTTTTCTGCAGCAAGATTAAAAGGAGGAAAGTGTAGCGGAGACCAGGAGGAGGTGTCTCCTCTCTCTCTCTCTCTCTCTCTCTCTCTCTCTCTCTCTCTCTCTCATATGGAAAGAAGGGATTTCAAAAGCAGCATATAATTTTTCAACACTTTAAAGTACAGTGGTACCTCTGGTTAAGAACTTAATTCGATCTGGAGGTCTGTTCTTAACCTGAAACTGTTCTTAACCTGAGAAACTACTTTAGCTAATGGGGCCTCCTGCTGCCGCCGTGCAATTTCTGTTCTCATCCTGAAGTAAAGTTCTTAATCTGAGGTACTATTTCTGGGTTAGTGGAGTCTGTAACCTGAAGCATTTGTAACCCAAGGTACCACTGTATTGTAACATGAGAAACTATGGATTTCTTATAATATGCCAAATTTTCTATGCAATTTTGCCTAATATACACATTTTTGCAAAGCAATTTCCCTGAATAGAATGCTTCTTTGTACATTATTTTTGCTTATAGTCACATTTTTATGCACAATTTACTCTGGTGGCTGCATTTTTGCAAACATTACTTGGCTGAAGAGCTGCCTTTCAAAATTCCGCTACATGAATCTGGAAGGAGGACTACGTTTGGATATGCATAATGTTGCGGAAAGTGTGACTGAAGTCGGTTAATTTTTAAAAGATAAGTGACTCAAATTTCTTTCCCATCCCAACCTACCACCAACCCCTCTTTTTATATATCTAATAGAGCTACACCAAATTGTCTTCTGTTGCAATTAGTCATATAACAAAACATACACTGGCTACTTAAACCATGTACTCATAGCAAATAATAATAATAATAATAATAATAATAATAATAATAATAATAATAATCACACACCCAAAAAACAATTGTTCCATATTTAAACTGGTACAATATATGTGTATTTGCATTAGCGAAGTGATTATGTCCCCTAGATCCCACACAAACATTTGAAGGGGAAACTTTGGGGGATATTTCTGAGATTGGAGGGATGGTGAAAATATTCGCCCATTTTGGAAAATGGAAATTTTATGAGGTACAGCAGTGCTTTGTGATGTACATAGTAGTAAATCTTGAAGCGCAGGAGCTCATCGTGACAACCCTCATGAGTCCAACAAATGTATGCAGCTGTGTTGATCTATTGACACACACACAAAGAGTGCTGGAACGTAGCATAAAACTCTATTTATTAAGCTATCAGTGGACAGAGATAGAACTGTGAGCTGGTAAAAGGAGGCATAATGTTGGAATTTGGCTAGGGAAACATGGGGTCGTATCCCAGATCAGTCGACCATGTGGACTGCACTCCTATGCATCGTCGCCAGGGACTGGCATCAAGCTCAGCAGTGCATAGGTTCAAAACCACATTAGCTCAAAAATATTCAGCTTCCCAAAAGGTATCCTTTAAGCTTTTGATTAGAAATGCAAAGAATCTCACAAGGAGGCGTTATAATTTAAACCAGGCACCCCCAAACTGCGGCCCTCCAGATGTTTTAGCCTACAACTCCCATGATCCCTAGCTATCAGGACCAGTGGTCAGGGATGATTGGAATTGTAGTCCAAAACATCTGGAGGGCCAAAGTTTGGGGGTGCCTGATTTAAACTGATAGCATGAAATAGGACAGAAGCATTGAGCCTTTATTTTCCTCCTTCTGTGAATTCCTCCATGCTAAGGTAAAGGTAAAGGGACACCTGACCATTAGGTCCAGTCGTGACCGACTCTGGGGTTGCGCGCTCATCTCGCATTATTGGCCGAGGGAGCCGGCGTATAGCTTCCAGGTCATGTGGCCAGCATGACAAAGCTGCTTCTGGCAAACCAGAGCAGCACACGGAAACACTGTTTACCTTCCCACTGTAGCGGTTCCTATTTATCTACTTGCATTTTGACGTGCTTTTGAACTGCTAGGTTGGCAGGAGCTGGGACCAAGCAATGGTCCCTGTGACGGGGTGAGCTCCCATTGCTTGGTCCCAGCTCCTGCCAACCTAGCAGTTCGAAGGGACCCAGGTGGCGCTGTGGTTAAACCACTGAGCCTAGGGCTTGCTGATCAGAAGGTCGGCGGTTCGAATCCTCCATGCTAATCTTCCAAAAACAAGAGTAACTATTGAAAGCCTCATTATCACCTCACTCGCCACAGCAAGGAGAATCCATCAGTTACCCCCTTTCTCCAGCAGATGACACCCTCGAGCCTGCTCTGAAAAACATCCCAGAGCTGCACTCCTTTCCTCCTCGCTCAAGTCATGCTCCATAATAAGACAGGCAAGGGTAGCAGCCTCTTCCCCCTTCTTTCCCTAAACACTTTTCTTGCAGGGGTGGAACACCTTTCCACAGGCCTTTCTGATGGCCAGTATCCCCCCCACAAAATTAGGCCACATCTTAATACAGTATAGTATCATTCTGGGAGCATTGTACAGGGGAGAGGGGCTGATGCCAGCAGGGGCTGCCTCTGCAATCCACAATGCCTTTGAAATAACATGGCATGTAGTGATTTGGTGTTGTTCCAAGGGAGCGTTGTAAGTTGTGGGAGAATGGAAACAAGGAGTTCCACTGCCACTGCCAAAAGTATGGTTAAGGAAAGGTGGGGAGGGGTGGGGTGGGGGGCAGGGATTTCTGTCCCCTCTGTTTTTATTCCAAGTCAGTCTCCACCCCAAAACTTTTGATAATTTAGCTTCTCCCAAAAAAACTCTGAATTTCACTCCCTCTGCCATCTGAAAATTAAATTCTCACTTAAGAACTTCTGCCTCTACATGGAGATAATGTCAACTGCAGAAAACACAATAATTTGAAATGGGCCTAAGAGGGTGGAGGCCAAGAATGTAACCATTATTATTATTATTATTATTATTATTATTATTATTATTAGCATTTCACCCTGTGTGCAAGTAGAGACAGCCTCAAGCAGACACAATATTGACAACCTAAATGTGGCTTTCACAGAATGCAAAGACATTTTAAAGATATATATATATATATATATATCTGAAAGGTGCTATTTATACTGGACCCCAGTTTTACTGGGCAACTACCTCTCCTGAGGAGGGTAGAAAAAATATCTCCAAGAGTGCACTTCAGGCTATACTGAGGCTGTACTTGGGGGCCAGTACTTAGGGGCCAGTCGCTAGGCTACCTCTCCAATTCTCTTGACAGAATCACAGATTTGTAGCATTGGAAGGGACCCCGAGAGTCATCTAGTCCAACCCTCTGCAATCTTGAGCCCAACGTGGGGCTCAAACCCACAACCTTGAGATTAAGAGTCCCGTGTTCTACGGACTAAGCTTTAAAACACAGACCTGTGCCTAAAAATGCAGAGCAAAGGTAAGTGTGGACGAGCCCTCAGTCTGAGTTTTCCACTTATTGGAGCAACATTCAAGCCTGCCCTGTCTGGAGTCCAGTTGGAGCTCTCCAGGGTGCTGCCCACATTCCTTGTCTGCCTTTTATTTTTACTTCGCATGACCCTGCTTACCCTAGGCTACTGAAAATGCAGACATGGGACATGGGCTTGCTGTGTACAATAAAAATGTTCTGAAAACGGTGGGCAAGCACACACTTAAGATTTGCAGCCCTCAGAACAATGGGTGTTATAGCTTCTAATTTATAATTGTGGAAAGGGGAGACCAATAGATCGCTTCTGGAGCAAAGCATTTCAAGCCATACAACTGATTTGTGTGCAGCAAGAGGGTATATTGAATGCAGCACAGAGCAGTGAGCCAGAACTTGCTATCTGAACGAAGGAAAAGATGCTGAAAATTTTCAGGTTGTTTTTTTTTTTTAAGGAGAAGGAGAACTGGCAGGAAAATGGAAATTTGGGATAGAGTGTGGAACCATTGAAGACTCCCAAAAGTAGGAGGCCTGTAGGACTGACAGAACCACTAAAGCCGGAACCATCTTGCCTACAAGTCAAAGACATAACTATTAACCAGAGGATTAGTGGTTGAGGCCACCCAGGGACAGCTGTGGAAAGGATTCCTGCACTGAAGGGGGTTGGACTAGATGACCCTCGGGGTCCCTTCCAACTACAATTCTGTGATTCTATGGCTCAGCAGCCTGCTTAGCATAAGGCTAGGGAAGAGAGGAATGGAGTGGTTTCCATTTGGGAATTGTTTGGCTTCTAGAGGGTTATCAAAAACAACTACATACTTGTGACACAAGACTCTGCTGTAATTGTTCTGGGATTCCAACTGGATTCCACACCACCAAGTTGTGCATTGCATTGACCTGAAGCCAATGAACAGAGAACTAAAATACAGCAATCGTCCACTACTAACCATTCATTGGGTTGTATGGGATATATCCATAGCTGCCAAGTTTTCCCTTTTCTCGCGAGGAAGCCTATTCAGCATAAGGGAAAATCCCTTTAAAAAAGGGATAACTTGGCAGCTATGGATATATCCCAAGCCAAGGGCATCTTGGGGTTTTATGTAAAGAATGCATTCTGGCTTATAGAAATGGCCACAGAGTCAATCTATTTTACCACTTTGGCAACTCAGGAAGACCTTCTGTGGAAATCCAGCTGCTCCCTCATTATTCTCTCATAGACAATCCTTTGTAAATATTTTCATTTTAAAAGGCCTTGACTGTGTAATTTCTGCTGCTGTTTAAAAAGCAGCTGGCTTGATTGCCATTTCAGATTGCATTGTTTTCTTAACCTATATTGTTCATAATATGTGGCTTTGTGATTGTTGCATTGCATTTTCATTGATGAAAGCCACATACCGTAGGCACCGGCCCTTCTCCAGATGTGATCCAGCAGCACATACTGAATCAAGAGATCCAGGCCAGCCTTTGAGAATCTGGTGCCCTCAGATGTTTTGGATTACAACTCCCAGCAACACCTAACCCTAGCGTAAGTGTAAATTAAGAGGAAAAAGCAGAGGTGGGGACCCTTTGAGCCTCCAGTTGTTGCTGGAGTATAACGGCCATCATCCCTGGCTATTGGCCATTCTGGCCGAAGCTGATGGAAGTTTGAGAATCAGACAGGAATAATTCAGTGACACAGGTGGAAGGCATAAACTGAGGGAACCACAAACACGAAGTGACTCTGCACAAAAGCAAAGGGAGAGAGCAAGGTAGAGTTCAGCAGGTTTGATTAGGAAGAAAGAGGTTTTTTTAAGATAATGCTTGACACTGTGTTGGCAGCAAGCACTTGTAATAGTGACTGGCGTTCTCTCCATAGTGAACTAGATTAGGTAGAATATCATACTACTAATTTAAGATCTCATCGTAGCAAGAACTGGAGATTCCTCCTACAATTCTTTAGCAAATAGCCCTAACAATTCTGGTAACTATTATACAAGTATGCAGATGTTGACCATCAGGTTTATTTGTGTAATTAGATGTGTAAAAACCTTTTGACAGAGTCCTTCACCAAAGGCTCCTGAGCAATCTTAGCAGTCATGATAAGAAGATTGTTCGTCTTATGGCTTAGTAAGAAAGCAGAGAGTAGGAAGAAATGGAAAAGTCTTGCAGTAATAGGACCAGTGGTCGGGGAAGATGGGAATTGTAGTCCAAAACATCTGGAGGGCCGAAGTTTGGGGATGCCTGGTTTATTTGCTCATCAGTGATCTGTTAAAAAGGAACGTTGAATTGGCCAGGTGTTGGAATGACACCAAATTATTAAGGATGGTGAAAAGCCCATCAGACTGCAAATAGCTATAAAGGGTTCTCTCTAATCTAGATGAATGGACAAACAAGGTTCAACATAACGGTAAAGTGATGCACATATCTTCAAATATGCACCAAAAGGGTCAAAGCTGGTGGTGCCTAACCAGGAATATGATCTTAGGATCATGGTGAATAATTCAATGAAAACTTAAATTAGCATGCAACAGCTGTGAAAAAAGGCAAATTATATGCTAGGGATCATGAGGAAAGGGACTGAATGTGCCCCTATACACTTGTGGAATAAAGTTCTTACTTTTTCTTTTTTAAAAAAAATAGAATTTGTGCACCATTTTCCTAGTTACTGAAAAGCAATTAATGATTTGATAACAACAACAAAAACGGCTCTCCCTGCCCCATCTCAAAACAGCTACCAAAGTGCTGGAAATACTACACCCCAATAAAATACTACAACATGATGAAACTGACCGACAGCAGATTCCAGACAGAGAAAAGCAAGAACGTTGTCGTAATTAATGGCTGCACGTAATTAATGGCTGGAGTTTCCTGGCACCAGATGTGGTGACAGCCATGTGCTTTAATGGCTTTAAAAGGAGATCAGTTGGGGTGAGCTGACTAGTGCAATTGTCTCACTTGGTTGGAGCGGTGGTTGGAGCCAGTGCGAAAGGCTGCGTGGTCACATTTCCTGCCTTATTTGCCCCCAACGACTTCCTTCCTTGCCCCCCTCTCCACCCTCCTGCTGAAGCAAAATAGTTTTGCCCAGTTCTCTCATTTTTTTGTTTTTAAATTGAACTGTTACCACAAGCATCGGCACTAGCGTGCATACGTGACGTTGAGAGCAGAAACAATAGTGAGAGCAAGGAGAAAGGACTGGATATATGTACGGGAGGAAGAGGCCTGCCGGTCTGTCTGATCACACACACATTAGTCCCAGTTGTTGTTGTTTAGTCGTTTAGTCGTGTCCGACTCTTCGTGACCCCATGGACCATAGCACGCCAGGCACTCCTGTCTTCTACTGCCTCCCGCAGTTTGGTCAAACTCATGTTCGTAGCTTCGAGAACACTGTCCAACCATCTTGTCCTCTGACGTCCCCTTCTCCTAGTGCCCTCAATCTTTCCCAACATCAGGTAGTGGGGCATTACATAAGTGCAGTCTCAACCACGCAGCTCAAGGCCATGTTGCCACCAGCATCTCCTCACTGCCTGCCTGCCTTCCCTCCCTCGACTGCTTGCTGGCTTTCAGCCTCCAGACCCGACAAGCCAGCACCCAACACGTTCAATTCAGCCCTGGGGAGCAGTGAAGAGGCAGGCGTGATCCCTGCTGGAGCATTTTGATCCCTCAAATTTGCACATGCCTGGTTAGGCTCATCTAAATAAAAATGTTTTTAGCAGGCACCGAAAAGAGTACAGTGCCTGCCTCACACCCAAAGTGTGGGTGCTGCTAGAGTAGAATATCAATTTATTGCAAATGTGGAATGGGTATAATGTGGCACTTGGAAGAGTGCCCGTCCACAGAGCAAAGTGGTCAAATGGGCCTATATGAGGGAAGCTGATCTCACAGGTACACTGGTCCCCCCAAGTTGTTAAGGGCTTTATATATTATTAGTAACACATTGGACTTGGCCCAGAAGCAAACTGGCCACCAGGGCACAAGTGTTACATGCCAATAAGGTCTCCATCCTGTCTGCAGTCGTACTGCAGCATCCTGCACTAACTGCGGACAATTTGGACTTCAGTGTTGACATACAAATTCCATTTGGATGGTACAAGGCAGACCTTTTTTATGCTCGCTGTCAATTGTTTTTTAAAAAAATTACAGTGGTGCCTCGCTTAATGAATGCCCTGCTTAACGAAATTCCCACTTAACGAAAGGATTTTTTGAGCGGAAGTTGCCTCGCTAGACGAATTCGTTTTATGAAAAATTCGTCTAGCAAATCGCGGTTTCCCATAGGAATGCATTGAAATTCAATTAATGCGTTCCTATGGGCAAAAAAAAAAAAATTCAAAAAAATCCAATGCATTCCTATGGGATTCGCTAGACGAATTTTTCATTATAAGACCCGTGGAACGAATTAAATTTGTCTAGCGAGGCACCACTGTATTAAAAAAACAGACATCAGAGAACAACAAACAAACATACCCAAAAATAGACATACAAAAAAGAAAAAGAAACGTACACTGTACATAAATAAAAACCAATACCGTCTAATATGCACTCATGTGACTTCCCCACCACCACCACTCGACATCTTATTAACCTTGCGACTTTTAAATATGATTCCTTATATGTCCAATATATCTATTTCGTCTGACCTACTTTACAAACTTAGTCTATGCATATCAACATTTTATCCTCAGAACAGTGTTTTTTCATATAGTCCCCAAAGCACTGCCATTCCTTCCTTAATTTCAGATTTGTCTGATGTCTTATGGCTGCTGTTAACCTCACCAGTTTTATAAATTCACATAGTTTACTTATCCATTCATCTTTTTTTGGGATAACAACTCCTTTCCAATTTTAGCAAGTAATAATCTGGCTGCGGCTGTGGCATACAAAAATAGCCTTTTCCTATCCTGTGGGATGTCTTTCCCCAAAATACCTAATAAATATGCCTCTGGTTTCTTTTCAATAGAAGTTTTTTAGCTCTTCATGAATACACACCCAGTGTTTTTTTCTCACAGCCCCACCATACATGCATCATTGTCCCCTCACTGTTATTACATTTCTAACATAGATTGATTTTGGCAAGTTTGGAAGATATCAAATACCACCTGTAGAACATTTTCATTATACTGTATTCTCTTTAATAGTGTAACAGGCAGTAAAGCTAATGTCTGACCTCCAAAGCCTTTCCCACTGTTCCATATATATTGTGTGGCCGATATCTTGCGCCCATTTGACCATAACTTCTTTTAGTTCCTCATCTTTTAGATCCCTTTTCAATAAAAGGTCATAAGTTTTGAATATTAATATCTTATTATTTTAATAATACTTTTTGTAATTTAGATTCTTCTCTCCCAAACCCTTTTTTTTGGTCTGAATTAAATACATTATTTAATTGATGATATTGAAGCCAGCCGATGAGGTAATGTCTTATCTCCTCAAATGTTTTGAGCTTCAGTTGTCCCTGATCTTCTTTTAATAATTGACTATAATTTGCGCAATTACTTTCTTTATTTAATTTTTTTAATTGCAAATGCCTCTAGCGGGGACAGCCACCATGGCGTTTTTGGTTCTAATAATTGTTGATATCTGGTCCACACCTTGTATAGAGCATTCCTTACTATATGGTTAGTAAATCCTCTGTGAACTTTCACCTTGTTGTAGCCGAGGTAGGCATGCCACCCATATCTGTTATTAACACTCTCCAGATCATACCAAGATGGCCGCCGGGCATGCGTAGAAGCAACTTCCGATGCCGCTCTGCCCGATTTCCGGTTGCCCACACATGGGAAGAGCGGCACCCAAAATGGAGGCTCCCTGGCAGGTAGGAAATCCGGGGGATT